>NW_006159928.1:7260344-7310979 GCF_000334495.1 Tupaia belangeri chinensis
CCCACAAATGTTACCATGGCAAAACTGGAAGAGTCTACAATGTTACCCAGCATGCTGTTGGCACTGTTGTGAACAAACAAGTTAAGGGCAAGATTCTTGCCAAGAGAATTAATGTGTGTACTGAGCATATTAAGCATTCTAAAAGCAGGGATAGCTCCTAAAACGTGTGAAGGAAAATGATCCAAAAAAAAAGGAAGCCAAAGAGAAAGGTACCTGGGTTCAACTGAACCACCAGCCTGCTCCCCCCAGATTCAAAAAAAAAAAAAAGGAATGCCCCACAAATGTTACCATGGCAAAACTGGAAGAGTCTACAATGTTACCCAGCATGCTGTTGGCACTGTTGTGAACAAACAAGTTAAGGGCAAGATTCTTGCCAAGAGAATTAATGTGTGTACTGAGCATATTAAGCATTCTAAAAGCAGGGATAGCTCCTAAAACGTGTGAAGGAAAATGATCCAAAAAAAAAGGAAGCCAAAGAGAAAGGTACCTGGGTTCAACTGAAACACCAGCCTGCTCCACCCAGAGAAGCACTCTTTGTGAGAACCAATCAAAGGAGCCTGAGCTTCTGGAACCTATTCCCTAGGAATTCATGGCATGATGGGTCTTAAAAATAAACTATCCATGGTCTATAAAAATGCTTTCCGTAATTGAGTAGAATTGTGTTCCCTTCCCAAAGCTAATTTTAATTGGACTCTAATTCATTTTGTGATGTCTTTATTCAAATTTCGTAAAATTTTTACCTGATAGATGTTAGGTGGTTTATTATGCAACAAATAAAACTAAGTTGGTTAAAAAAAAGAAAAAGAAACAGAAATAGAAAACCGGAGGCCCCACCAAGACTCACTAAACAAGAATCTGAGTTGTAACAAAGTGCTAGTATAAGCTCTATCTGAAAGGTTTTTGAATCAGTCCATCTATGTACCATTTAAAGAAATTATTTATTTAATTAAATTAATTAATTAATTTGTTATTTTGTGATTTTACCAGAGAGAGAGAGAAAGTGAGAAAGCAAGCCCCCATGTGGGAGTCCAGCACCTCAACCACCATGCCACCTCCCAGCCCCTGTGTACAATTTTTAACTTTACAGTATAAGAATTTTGGATAATGAAAAATAAGTCTGTGACAGCTGTGACGAAATTAGGTTTATTTTGTCTACAGAAAGAATTTTTAAAATTCTTTTAAAGGAATATAAAATTTCCATATTCCAAACAATATGGAAAGTTATTGTTAATAAAAGCATAACCAGTTATTGCCACATCCATTAAGGATAGAAAATGAATTAAAGTTCAAATATTAACCTTTTTTTTTTGGAGAGATTTTCACTGTAGGGCGCGTGCGCTCGCCAGACAGACAGAGACATAGAGACAGAAAGCGAGAAATCACCCCCCAGGGGGGGATGGTCACGCCGCAATCCCTTCTCCTGCATTCTCCTCTCCGGATCTTGGGCACGCACGCACACGTGCCCGGCGTGAGTTTTAAGCCACCGGGTCCGGGACACGAACCGCAGTCGACTACGTGGGAGTCCAGCGACATAGCCATTACGCTAACTGCTGGTTCCCAAATATTAACCTTTAAGAACAAGAAATAAAAGCTTAAAATATTAAAACTACATGAATCTTTATTTCCATAAATTGCTTCCCTACAGAAAATATTACCTGACTGTCTCTATCCCATATTAGTCTATTGGTATCTTCTGAATCTTTTTTTAATTATTTATTTTATTTATTCATTAATTTATTTTTAATCTGACCAGAGAGAGACACACAGAAAAAGAGAGAGAGGTGAGGGGGGAACGGAGAAAGAAAGCCACCAGGTCCAGGTCTCGAACCGTGGTCAGCTACATGGGAGTGTCCAGCACCTTGACTACCATGCCACCTGTTGGTCCCCTATCTTCTGAATCCTATGTTACCTGACTTGACTGCACTTGGTGGTATACTTGTTCCCCTCATTAAGATGTAAACTCCTAGACCAGATCCTGCATGGTAGTGAAGGGAGGTGGAACCCACATGGTCAGTTGCAAAGTTCGAGTCCTGGACTGGTGGCTTGAAAAAACATGCTGGGAGCATGTGCGTGTGTGCCCAAACTCCTCAAAAGAAGAGAAATGGAGACAGGACTGTGGAGTGACTAGCCCTCACAGGGCAGGATACTTCTCAATTTCTCTTTTTAGCTTTCTCTTTGTTTCTCTCCAGGGAGCACTTGCACCCTCTGGCAAAATAAAAAATAAAAGCAAAGATGTAAACTCCTAAGGACAAGGAAATAGTGTTTTTCAGCCATTCTCTAGTACAGCCTGATATGCGACAGGGCCTCATGAATTTTTACCAAACAAAGTGATGGAAGTAAGAGGGACAAAACCATCGGGCTTAGGGTGAAGGAGTGGGGAGAAGAAAGTTCATGGAAGACTTCAAGGTCACCAGCATTCTGCTTCTAGGTCACCAGCAGAACGAGTAATATTCAATAGCAAGAAATAGAAATGTTTAACAAGAGAACTGACTTTAAAGGAAAAATCATTGGTTTAACAGCAAAATCAGAAAAGATGCGCCCTTAAGATCCACATTTACATGTTCATGTCTAAAATGGTTCATAAAGGTATTTTCCCACACAATCATTAGCAGCTTTCAAATCTACCTAGATAATTCTATGTCTGATCATGAAACAGGGTGTCCTAACTGGTGGCAGCTGGATCGTTTGGAGTTCTCCCATTTTTTTAATTTCCTCCCTTGTCCGGAAAATAACATTCTAACGCTGTCTGCTCTGCAGGTAAAAGGAACAGGACGTCATGCTTCCTCCACATCTTCCTGCCTAGTTAAGTTCATAATTTGATAGTTGAAGTAAAAGAAAGCCAAACCGCAACATCGACCAGAACAGACGGGGCTCTACATCCCCAAGGCATTCCTTCTAAGTCAGATTTGCTTCTGGAAGGAGCCTGGTCTGGAAAACCCGTTTGTCTCCAGTACACTGGAATAAAGACAGGACAAGGAGGCAGCTGGTGGCACAGTGGTTCAGGTGCTGGATTCCCACTTGGCTAAACACGGTTTGAGTCCTGGACCCAGAGGCTTGAAATTCACTCCAGGTGCATGTTTGTGTGTAACCAAAACCCTGAGAGGAGAGTTAACAAGGGATCGGGGTGTGGCCATCCCCCGAGGGTCATTTATCACATTCTCTCTCTCTCTCCCATGAACACATACATCCTACAGCCAAGTATGGACAGAAACACATCACATTCCTACTGACAGGCAACTGTTCTGTGACTCCACCTACTAACACCTATACATCTAGAGAGAAGATCACAAATGCCATCACTTTTTTTTTAATTACTTATTTTTTTCTATATGCTGATTTTTATATATGGACAATACATCAAAGTCCTCTTGCAGGTAAGATGTCACATCAAGGTAGATTTCTCCTTGAGAATTTTTTTTTAAAGAATTGTTTTATTTAACTTTACTTGTTATTATCATCATTATTATTTTCCAATTTGATCAGAGAGAGAGAGACAGAGAGAGAGAGGAAGTGAGAAAGCAAGCCACCAGGTCCAAGACTTGAACCGTGGTTGGCCATGTGGGAGTCCGGCATCCTTAACTGCCATGCCACTTGCCGGCCCTCTCTCCTTGAGAAATTTTAGTAACTTATGGGAACCAGCAGTTAGCGTAATGGCTATGTTGCTGGACTCCCACGTAGTCGACAGCGGTTCGCGTTCCAGACCCGGTGGCTTAAAACTCATGCCGGGTACGTGTGCGTGCGTGCCCAAGATCCCAAGAAAATGGAGGAGAAGGGATTGCGGCGTGGCCATCCCCCCTGGGGGGTGATTTCTCGCTTTCTGTCTCTATGTCTCTCTCTGTCTGTCTGGCGAGCGCACGTGCCCTATAGCGAAAATCTCTCCAAAAAAATTTTTTTTTAGGAACTTACAACTTGCACGAGGAAGACCTAGGCCTCACAATTGCCAGGGTTCCCCACAAAGTCATCCTTATGGACTTTCACAAAAGTAAAATTACAGCAAAGGGAAGAGAGGACAATAATAATAGGGAGGGAGGACTAGCGGATGGCATAATGGTTATGTAGCTGGACTCCCACATAGCCAACCACGGTTCGAGTCCCAGAGCCGGTGGCTTCAAACGCACACCAGGAACACATGTGTGCATGCCCAAAATCCATAGAGGAGAATGGAAGAGAAGAAACTGTAGCATGGCCATCCCCCCTAGGGGGTGAATTCTCACTTTCTGTCTCTCCGGCAAGCACACACACCCTACAGCCAAAATCTCTCCTTTAAAAAAAAAAAAGATATAGATACAGATATAGATAACTATATAGCAGAGAGGGGAAGGAGAATAAGCGTTAAGTGAGAAACGCTTTCAAAGCACTGAGTCTCCTGTTGCTGACAAATCCAGTTATCATCTTCCTCACTTGCCCATGATCTCATTCTGAGCATCTGAATCAAAGAATGTTCCATGTCACTCCTCCCAACACCCTCACCTTCAGAAGTTTCTTTCTGATTTCCAAGTCACGACATGTAAGTCTGAACTTCCGTGATCTTTCTCTTCCTCTTCTCTCTACTCCCGGCATGAACTGAACAGAACGCAATCGTCCTCGGGATGTTGTTACAATTCTTCGAATGCTGTCTCACTATGACTTAGTGATTATGAGTTTCCCTTGGCTGGGTGCATATGTATCACAGAAGGAGCGGAAAAAACTATTAGAGACTCGTATGACAAAAATTAGCTAAAGTAAATTTAGGAGATGGTAGTTAATAATTACTTAGTTTAACGTGCTATCAAATCAGTGCACAAGTTTCACCAGAAAATGATTTCTATTTAGTTTCACCAGATAGCTTTTTATTGTCACTGTGCTTCCTTCCCTTACGAAACTGCAGATTCCAGTGTCACAGTGAAACCATGAATCAAAGCAACGAAAACCAGTGGGAAATGCTCCTTGTTCTCCTTTTCAGGCCCTCTTCTCAGTTACCCAAGCTTTCTGGAAGTTTCTCCATCCCCCACTCCTGATTTTTCTGGATAGAAATGAGTATGCTAAATGAGTATGCCATCCCTTCTATTCTTCTAGGAAGCATAATACAATTTGTGAACTTGGCATATGTGGTCGTGTTCATCCTCTAATAAAGCAAACATCACGTACTGATGTCATGTTTTTAGATTTTCCAAACATAGGATCTTACACAATTATTTTAAGTACGTGCAGAGCCAGGGTGACAGAATATAAAAGCCAGCAGATAACACAGAGTCAGAGGCAAATTTATTTGACCTGAACAAATACCAGGTTCATCAAGTGTGACCCGCTGTGAGCTGAGAAGTAACCCAGATCACCCACGTAGGTCTTCTCCAACACTAACTGCCTAGCTAAAAAGAAACAACAATCATTCAATAATATGGGAGGCTATGGACACTGATGTTCTTACAGTTTAAAAGCAGAAACTCATACTTTAATGATTTTATGAGCAGGAGAAAGGAAAAACAAAATTTCAACCCCTCCTACTATGTGCTCACCACATTGATCCTCTCTGTGATCCCAAAATGTGTGTGGGGGGCTGGTCCCGCAGTCTAGTGGATAAAGCAGCTGGATCCCACATGGCACACCACAGTTTGAATCCCAGTCCTAGTGGCTTAGAAAACATGCCAGGTTAGACCGGCAGGTGGCGTGATGGTTAAGATGCATGACCGACCATAGTTTGAATCCTAGACCTGGTGGCTTTCTTTCTTTCTCTCTCTCTCTCTGGTCAAATTAAAAAATAATAAAATTAAATAAACAATTCAAAAGATGAAACAAAACAAAACAAAACAAAGACACCCAGATGTGTGTGGCAACAAATAAATAAAGATGGGTCACTCTATATTTAAAGAAAAAAAATGTATGTGTGGATTTCTTCCCAACAGCAAGCAAGCCATGACTTTTGGAGCAAACACGAGCTGGGTGTTCTTCAATTCAGTTCAGTTCTGACATTATGCACCTGGAGAGAGCACCGGATCCCACAGGTGGTGGGCGTGGTACTCAAGATCACCCCTCTCCCATCCTCACTTAGGATGCCCATCATAAGCCCCAGGTTGTTTCACTTGTACTTCTGACTGACTCGCTGTAAGTGGGGTTCCTGGACACCTCCCTTCTTCGAGTCTAGTTAATTTGTTATTATAGAATGGCTCACAGAGAACAGCAGATGGCGCAATGGCTATGTCACTGGATTCCCATGTAGTTGACTGTGGTTCGAGTCCCAGACCTGGTGGCTTAAACTCACGCTGGGTGCATGTGCGTGCGTGCCCAAGATCCCGAGAGAAGAAGGGAGGAGAAGGGATTGCGGCATGGCCATCCCTCCTGGGGGGTGATTTCTCACTTTCTGTCTCTCTGTCTCTGTCTGTCTGTCTGGTGGGTACACATGCCCTATAGCAAAAACCTCTCCCCCCCCAAATAAAAAAGAATGGCTCATAGAGCTCAGGACACATTGTCTGCCAGTATAGCAGGCAGATGAAAAGACACACAGGGCAACACACTTGGAAAGGGTGGAGCTCCACGCCCTCTTTGGGTGTGAGCTGCTCCAGGAACCTCTAGGTGTTCGGCTACGGAAAATGCACCACCCATTGATCTTTGGCTTTTTATAAAGGCTTCCTTCCATAGGCAAGATTGATTAAATCATTGGCCCTTGGTGATGAATCTAATCTTCTCCCCCCTTCCATCCCCAGAGGTGGGGGATGAGGCTTAAATTCTAGTCTCCCTAATCCTGTCTGGATCTTTGCAGTGACCAGTCCCCATCCTGAAGCTACCAAGGACCTGCCATCCACCAGCTCATTACCAAAGTCACTTTGGAAAGTCCAAGCGTTTGAAGGGTGATGTGCCAGGAAAAGGAATGAAGACCAAATGTATCATTTATATCACACTTAATCACCTTGATCCCAGTAACACAAAAATCTGTAACGTGTTTGTTAGTGTATTCATTTTCTTGAGTTACACTTGCTGATTAAGCCTCACAGAATAAAAATACATAAAAATAATTATAATACTTAAAGGGACAGTACAAGGAGAGTTTGTAGAAAGAAAGCAAAGATTGACAGCACAAAATGTATACAAGTGGTGCTTTCATTTTTGGCTCATGAATTTTAGAGGTGTTAACAATCTACGGTTCTATGGCTTCATAAAAAGAAACCACACAAAAATACCCAGCGGCTCTGAAATATAGACCAGAGATTGTTTAAAACTGGCACTGGTGACCATTAGGAAGACAACTGGCTTCAATGATGGACTCTGGAAAACAGACTTGTTTCATTTTCCAAAGGCAACCTCCATCCTTATATGTACCATTACCAACCCCTTCCCTATCAATGCAACTGTTCTGCTAGAATTTTTAAAACAGTACCCTACTGATTAAAAACAAAATCAGGATCAGTACCTGGAAGCTACTGCTTAATATACAGTCTTCGCAGAACTCTGATATGATTTTAAAAGCAAATAGTATTGGGACCAGCAGTTAGCGTAATGGCTATGTCGCTGGACTCCCATGTAGCCGGCCGCAGTTCACATCCCAGACCCGGTGGCTTAAAACTCATGCCGGGCGCGTGCGCGTGCGTGCCCAAGATCCTGGGAGGAGAACGGAGGAGAAGGGATTGCGGTGTGGCCATCCCCCCTGGGGGGGTGTGATTTCTCGCTTTCTGTCTCTCTGTCTCTGTTTGTCTGGCAAGCGCACGTGCCCTATAGCAAAAACCTCTCCAAAAAAAAGCAAATAGTATTCAAAATTCCTTGAAGCAAGAGAGCCACCCAGGTGCCTATATTCCTTTTGTGTAAAGAATGTAATTAAAGGTTTAATTACAAAAGAGCAGCTCTGAAAAGCAGTTTCCATCAATGGCCATTAATGAAAACACCAGCTAGATAAACTGGGGTACATCCACACAATGAAATTACTAAACAGCTATTCTTAAAATGAAGCAGGGTGATGCATAACAGATGCAGCTATTTCCCCAGTAAATATCGCTAGATTTATTTTAAAAAAAAAGAAATTGGGCCAGCAGGTGGCATGGTGGTTAGGATGCTAAACATGGCTGAACGCGGTTGGAATCTTGGACCTGGCAGCTTTCTCTCTGTATCTCTGCTGAGCACATGTACCTGGTGAGCAAATTTAAAAATAATAATAATAAATGAAATTATTTTTTTACATCAAGGCACAGTATGCTCCTATTGTGTAGGAAAACACACACATAAAACACATGCATAAAACGTACATATGTCTACAAACATGTACAAATATGCTGTTGTATACGTGGGCTATTTGTGGGAAGATTCGTAACAAATAACAGAAGTGGGCCCTGGGACTAAAGTCCTGAGTGAGGGAGGACTTCATTATTTATCCTTCAGTGCATTTAAGAAAAAATTTTAGGCCAGCCTATGGCACGATGAAGGTTGTGGGATCTCACAAGACTGACCGTGTGGTTTGAGTCCAGGACCCAGTGGCTTGAGAGACATGGCGGGGGCATGTGTGTGCCCAAAATCCAGAAAGGAGGGCGAAATGGAGAAGGGACTGCAGCGTGAAGCACTCTCCATGGTGGGATGCTTTCTTGCTTTCTCACTTTCTCTCTTTCTTTCTGTCTCACTCTGGCTCAAGTGCAAGCACCCTCTGGCAAAAATTAAAACAAACGGGGCCAGCAGGTGGCATGCTGAACTCCCACATGGTCATCCATGGTTTGAGTCCTGGACCTGGCGGCATGCTTTTTCACTTTCCCTCTCGCTCTCTGGTGAATTAAAATCATAACAATAATAATAATAAAAGTAAATAATAATAATAAAAGTAAATTTAAAACTCTTTCAAAAATTAAAGCAAAAATTGTTACCATGTGTATTACTACTTCTTCAAAAACACTTTCACCTCCAACCCCAGTCTCTCAGTACTCACAAGGCACAGTTGGGCTTATGATTGGAGAGGGCTCATGCTAAGGGTGGATGGTTGAGGGTTTCTGTTTCTCTCTTTCTTTTTCTTTCTCTGTCTCTGTCTCCCTCTCAAAAAAATAAAGAAAGAAACTTTAAAATAAACTTAAAAAATAAATAAATAGAGAAGGTTTCTGGGCCAACAAGTAGCATGGAGGTTGAGGTACTGGATCCCACATGGTTGACTGCGTGGTTTGAGTCCTGGACTACACAATTTGAAAATCTGCAAATCACACTGGGCACACAGGTGTGTGCCCAAAATCCTGAGAGGGGAATGGAGGAGAAGGGACTATGGCATGGCCATCCCTCTAGGGAGTGATTTCTCACTTTCCTTCTCTGTCTCTGTCTCTCTCTGGCAAGTGCACATGCCCTGTATCTGGAGAGAGAGAGAAAAAAAAAAAAAAGCAAGAGAGAAAAAAAAAAAAAAAAAAAGCAAGTTTCCAATCCAATTGTGTCACTGTATAATGTATTTCTCTTTTTTTTTTTTTTGTATTTTGTATTTCTATGGAAAAATAAAAAGGCTTTAGACAAAAGTTAGGTGGACATCATTATTTTACCTTCTCATTATATGTACCTACTTAGTACCAGACCAAATAAAAGTCACTAGAATTAAATAATAAGGTTGGGATGGCTACTGTAAAAGCACTTCATGTTTACACACACACACACACACACACACACACACACACACACACAAAGGGTCCTGAAAAGTTCAAGGAAAATGCATATTTAAATATGTATGTGTGGATTTCAAATTCTGCGCCAAAATAAATTTGTTATTTTCACTCTGCTTTTCCATGAACTTTTTGAAGTCCCCCCTTGTACACACATTTTGTAATACTTAAAATATGTAAAACAGCCATGCCATTATTTCAATGAACATTTAATAAGGGCCTAGCATATATCATTTATTATTTTAGGGACTAGAAGATATAGTACAATTAATAACCACTAATGTTCAAATTGTGAATTCTCTATTTTCTTGCTAGATGAGACTTTCTTTTTCTTTCTTTCTTTCTTTTTTTTTTTTTTTTTGCCATAGGGCGCATGCACTCGCCAGAAAGACAGAGAGACAGAAATCACCCCCCAGGGGGGTGGCCACGCCGCAATCCCTTCTCCTCCATTCTCCTCTCGGATCTTGGGCACACACTCACATGTGCCTGGCATTAGTTTAGGCCACTGGGTCCGGGACTCGAACCACAGTCGACTACAAGGGAGTTCAGCGACATAGCCATTTACACTAACTGCTGGTCCCGGATGAGGCTTTCTTAAACAGACTGGTTGAAGGAACTGGGATCACCACAGCAATGAGGATAAAGACAGAGATGACTTTCTAAAAAGAGAGTAACTAAAAGTCAGTGCGTGCTCCATGGAAAGGCCATGCACAGACTAGGGCCCCAGAGCCAGAGAAAGGACTCCACGCAGGCTGGGCGGATTCCGGGTCTTGACCTCAGAGAGAAGAGACTCCTGCAAATGAAAGGAGGAACATAGGCAGCCTCGGTGGGAGAGGACCGCAGCGGAGATGGTGTAAAGAGAGGCTCGGCAGCTGGCAGTGTGATGTTAAGGTGGCCAGATCCCACACGGCCGGGGGCGCGGTTGAAGGCCCGGACTACCAGGTGTATGTGTGTACATGTGTGCTCAAGATCCCAAGAAGAGAAAGGACTGCAGTGTAGCCATCCTTATAGAGGAGATTTCTCTCTCTCCCTCTCTCTGCCAAATGCACGTACCCTACAACGAAATTTAAAAAAAAAAAAAAAAAAGCTCGGGTAAAAATAGAGGTGATTAACTGTTGATGTTGACCTGTACAATATTCTCAACTGGATTGGTCTAAGAAGTATTTCATGATGGGCAAAGTATTTTTACAAGCGAAATGAGAAATAGCTATTGACTGTTTTAAAAAAATAATTAGAATAATAATAATAATGATCGGGGAAAACAGAAAAGATATTGAATGTTGAAGCGGGGAGATTAATGTCTCTGTACTGACTGACATGCATGGCATTCCCTTTTGAAAAAACAATGTAATACACTGTAAAGTTATATGTAATCCAGTGTAATATAAAGAAGATTATGATGATAATAAAAAAAAAAATAGAGGTGATGTGGTGATCTGGGCAGCGGAGGGAGTCTCGGAAGGTGTGAGGACAGGCGTTTCCGAGTTATGAGAGGTTAGAGTCCACGTGATGGAGAGGGCTGCTACTGTGACCATGGCCAGCAGCCGCAGCGGAAGTGACAATCATCATCCATGGATGGATGGAAATTGGTGACCCACATCCATCGCCTCCCCTTGGCTTTGCCAGGGAGAACAGGGAAGCCAGGCCAGGGGATGAGATGGGTTGGTAAGTAAAGTAAAAAGCTCACCCTCTCGTTCCTTCTCTAGCCGGGTGACCACTTGCCCTTCTGTCAGCTGTACACGCCCCACTGCTTCCTCTAATGTCCTATCATAACCCTAACAGCCACTGAAAGGTGGTGAGACCTTTGGAACAGATCTTCACACCCTCTGCCCACGCTGTGCTGAGTATGAAACCACCGTGCTGTGGTCTAAGTTTGAAAACTGAAGTCTGACACCATGTTCTGCCTTGACATCTGGGGAAAGCCAGAGGGGCTTAAACGCCTTAACCACAAGTTGTCCTCCCTACTCTGATCCCTCGCAACAGTGCCCTAGCCAAATCACCCTGGTATCAAAGGAACAGTCCCGGCTTAGCCCTGAGAAGTGGGTTTCAGTTCCCTGCCAACCTGCAAAATTATCTGAACAAGCCAGTCTCTCCTCCTGTAGGAACCAGGGGGCACCCACCCTCTTGACACTATGAAGTTCACCTCCCCAAGCACCCAGTAGGTTATTCTGTTCCCAAGTACAATTTCCACATAGCATTGCATAACACGCAGTGTCCTCCTCCCCTAGGCTGTGACTACACAAACTACTGTTGCTGTCACCTGTCCAGTGTCAGGTGCTATGCATTCACCTCCATAACCCTAAGGCAGGAATCCCTCCCCCACAAGAGGGTAAAAAAGGTGATAAAAACACTCACAATGGGGACCAGCAGATGGCATAATGATTACATTGCTGGACTCCCATATGGTCAACCACAGCTTGAGTCCTGGACCTGGCGACTTCAAACTCACATACGGTGCGTGTGCGTGCATGCCTAAAGTCCTGAGAAAAGAACAGAGGAGAAGGGATTGCAGCATGACCATTCCCCCTGGGGGTGATTTCTCACTTTCTATGTCTGTGGTGAGTGCAAGTGCCCTGCAGCAAAAAAATCTCTCTAAAACAACAACAAAACACCATGGATGTGTCATTCTCTGAGGTCCTGAAGTTTTCTAAAGCAGATAAGACCGATGTTTTCTAACTGGATTATCCTCAGAAATCATATTAAAGGATGTATAGTTAGCTTTGTGTACAGATTCCCCGCCCCCCCCCTTTTTTTTCTTTTTGGAGAGGTTTTTGCTATAGGGTGCGTGCGCTCGCCAGACAGACAGAGAGAGACATAGAGACAGAAAGCAAGAAATCACCCCCCAGGGGGGATGGCCACGCCACAATCCCTTCTCCTCCATTCTTTTCTCGGGATCTTAGGCACGCACGCACACGCATCCGGTGTGAGTTTTAAGCCAGCAGGTCCAGGACTCGAACCATGGTCGACTACGTGGGAGTCCAGTGACATAGCCATTACGCTAACTGCTGGTCCCCAGATTCCCTTTTTATCCATGGGAGATACATCCCAAAATTGCCGATAGATGCCTGAAATCTATAGTATACTATAATCACAGTGTATATACTATGCTTCTTGATTTGGAAAGCTAGATGAGATTGGCCTGTGGGGTGAAGGTGGCTGGATCCCACATGGCCAAGTGCGTGGTTAAGTCCCAGACCCAAAAGATTGAGAAACATGCCAGCCACGTGTGCATGTGTGCCCAAAATCCTGATAGGAGAGAGAGATAGAGAAGGGATTGTGCTGCAACCATCACTCATGGGGACTGCTTTCTCATTTTCCTGTACTCTGTCTCTCTCTTCGTCTCTGTCTCTATTGAGCCTGTGCACATACTCTCTGGCAAAAGAATTTTAAAAAAGAAAACCAAGATGGCTATCAAGTAGCTGACAAGAGGAAGCGTAAACAGAGTGTACAAAGGGACAATTCCTGCCTGGGGTGGTGCAGAGCAGGCTGTCATGAAATTTCATCACACTGAATGCACTGCAATTTCTTTCTTTTTTTTTTTCATTTTTCAAGTGTATTTTTTTCTTCCATGAGACAGAAAGACAGAGACCAGTAACCCCGTGAACCCCAATCACACTATGATCCATATCCAGTTTCAGCTGACTCAGACCTCAGGCATGCATGCACACATGCAGTGTACTCAGGAAGGTTCCAGGACATGAATCCAAGACCTTTCCGATGTGACTCCAGTTGTGTTGTCATTGTGTTACCTCCTGGCCTCAGCACAACTGAAAACTTAAGCACTGTTTATTCCTGAAATTTGCCACATAATGTTTTTGGATCATGGTTGATCATGGTTGAAACTGCAGATGAACTACAGCGGACCTACTTATAAATTTGCACACATATCCAAACTCCGAGGTTATAAACTCAAGCAATTTTCAGGTTAAAGGCATTAGTGTTTTATGTTATAAAAATGTGATATATTCCATGTTAAAGAACATCACATGTTATATAAAAGAGCATCTGTTTATTACAGCATCCCAACACAATAAAATACTAGGCAATTACAAAGAAATTAGTAGTTACATCCAAAGGACATCTATTTTCAGTCCCAGATCTGATTTTATTCAAATCTACATAAGTACCTCATTTTCTAACCGGAACCACAACTAGAAGGAGATTTCCCACTGACATGAGGAAAAGGAGGGTAGCCAGAGAGGGGGAGGTCAACTTGTACCTCATGAATAAATCAGTTCACTTCCTTATTCCCTCTGCACACGAACAATTCTACCTACCACTTCCCTGCTTTAGGCACTCTCCACAAAAGATCTGTCTTGATCAGTGATGAATCGTCAATAACCCCAAAACTCAAATGGGACCTTCGTTTTTTTGAGGGCATCCTGGGGACACTGGTCCATTTTTCTTGAGACCAGGAGTCTGTAGAAGGCATCAGGGAAGGATTTCTTTCTCCACCCATAACCCCACACTTAGTGCATCCTTCAGCCATTGACGCTGCTGAGGAGCTGTGTTTATTTTTGGCTTCTTCGATTGGGAAAGGAAGAAAAATCCTACCATTTCTCTCAAACTTAAGATAACATCTTCGAAAGCTAAATGCAAACAAAACAGAAAGGAAGTGAAAATAAACATATAATCAAGAAGTGAGAAACAGACTCACTTTTCACAGAATCACAAATATTTCATTGCAGTTTTATTTATTTCGAGGAGCAAAGGAAGGACAGTACAGAAGGAAAAAACACTGACCTTAGCCTCAGACAGACCTGCAGTTGATCTGACTATGCATCACTGGCTACTTTAGGCTCTCAATTTTATACTTCCCTAAACTTGAGATAATTAAACCTGCTATGAAGATTAAATGAGTTCATGTGACTGACTGTGTCTGTACAGGCAATGAGCGAAAAACGAATTTAAAAAATCATTTTTTGTTTGCAATAGGGCATATGTGCTCGCTGGAAAGAGAGACAGAGAGAAAAAGGGAAAGTAAGAAATCATCCCTTAGGGGGGTGCTCACAATGGCTCCTCTTCCATTCTCCTCTCGGGACTCTAGGTAGGCACACACACGTGCCTGGCATGTTTTTCAAGCTGCTGGGTCTGGGACTCCAACCATGCAGTTGGCCATTTGGGATCTAGTTGCCCCACCCACCATACCACCTGGCTGGCCCGAATAGTTTTTTAAAAAGCAGGCAGGGGGAAAGGGAGATCGCCATGGCCCATTTGGTAAGCAGGATGGCAAGGGGAACTGAAAGCTTTTGTTGCTTACCGCTGGTCACCTTAGAACTTAAGAGGATACCCGAACTATTTTTTTGCATGAATGAATTACTAATGAACTTATTCTAATATCACACACACACATATGGTATGAAGGGAAATCTTCAAAAAGTTCATGGAATATGTGCATTCTAAAAAAATGTAGATTTTTAAAAAATGTTTGCAACAAAATAAATGCATACTTTTATCCCACTCTTTCACAAACTTTTGAAGTCTTCTTGTATAACATGGGTATGCAAATCCAGGCTGCTGTCTGCTTCTGTAACGCCTGCAAAGTAGCTATATAATTTTTTTTTTTTTTTTTTTGGGAGACTTTTGCTATAGAGTGTGTGCACTTGCCGGAGAGACAGAGAAAGGCAGAAAGCAAGAAATCACCCTCCAGGGGGAATGGCCAAGTTGTAATTTCTTCTCCTTTTGGGATCTTGGGCAGGCACGCACATGTGCCTGGTGTGAGTTTTAAGCTGCTGGGTCCAGGTTTGAACTGCAGTTGACTATTTAGGGATCCAGTGATATAACCATTATGCCATCTGCTGGCTCCTAGTTTTTGTTTTTAAATGTTAAAAACTAAAATAAAAAAGGCTACTTTGTGATAT
Source organism: Tupaia belangeri chinensis (assembly GCF_000334495.1). NCBI lineage: Eukaryota > Metazoa > Chordata > Mammalia > Scandentia > Tupaiidae > Tupaia > Tupaia belangeri. Next base: position 7,275,790 of record NW_006159928.1, read on the forward strand.
AAAAATGAGATACAAGTCAAAATTCGGTGTCCACTAAGTTTTATTGGAACATAGCCATGCTCATGCATTTTTCTCTCTCTCTGGCCACTTTCCCACTACAATGATAGAGTTGAACAGTTGCAACAGAGACCAAAGAGCTGCAAAGTCTAACTAAAATGTTTACCATCGGGCCCTTTATGGAAACAATTTGCTGACCTTTTGTCAAATAGATTACCCGCAAGAAATAGTCTATTTGCTTTGGAGTCAAACTGCCCAAATTTTAATATTAGCTCTGTTATTTTTTAGCTAAGGAAACTGAATGTTTTCAGTATCACTGTACCTCAGTTTTCTCATTCATAAAATGGGAATGACAGTGCCCGCATGATGGTGTTCTGTGAGGATGAAATGAATGAGTTCAAGTAATGTTGTAATAACGCCTAGTACAAAGAAAGCTTGCTCACTGACATACTCCTTCTCTTCCCCTATTAAAGGTTACTATAAGAAAAACTATTTCTGTACACATTTAAAAGTTTAGAACTGTATTTTAAAAATACTTCAGAGAGAAGCTTCTGCATATCAGTCATGTGAAACAGCTCATCACCAGCTCAAATTCTGAGTAAAGAACTCCTACGTGGAGGTCACATGAGCTCTGGTTTTATAGCAAGTCCCTCCTAGGGCTTTTTTTCTGTTTAATTTCACTGCTTCTCTTTAGTAAATTCCTACCTACAGTGTTAGTACCTCAAAACTCAGAGTATTGAGACCAGCAGTTAGCGTAATGGCTATGTCGCTGGACTCCCATGTAGTCGACCGCGGTTCGCGTCCCGGACCCAGTGGCTTAAAACTCACACCAGGCGCATGTGTGCCCAAGATCCCGAGAGGAGAATAGAGGAGAAGGGATTGTAGCGTGGCCATCCCCCCTGGGGGGTGATTTCTTGCTTTCTGTCTCTCTGTCTCTCTCTGTCTGGCGAGCACATGCGCCCTATATCAAAAACCTCTGAAAAAAAAAAAAAAAACTCAGAGTACTGATCATTATAGATAGACACATATCATAATACTGTCTCGGTTCTAAAAGAGCTTTACTACTAATTTAGAAATATACCAGTAGATGTAAAAAAATTGGGGGGAGAGAGCAGTAGGTGGTATGGTAGTGAAGGAGCTGGATTCCCATACGGCCAACCACACGGTTCGAGTCCTGGACCCCGTGGCTTGAAAATCATGCCAGGTACATGTGCATAGGTGCCCAAAAATCCCAAGAGGAGGATAAAGAAGAGATTGTGGTGTAGCCATCCTCCCCGAGGATGATTTCTCACTTTCCTTCTCTCTTTCTCTCTCTGGCAAGCACATGTGCCCTATAGCACGGTTAGCCAGTGGCATGTTCGTTAGGTGCTGGGTCCCCCAAATGGCTGACTGTACGGTTTGAGTCTTAGACCCAGTGGCTTGAAAAAATGTCTGGGCACTTGTGTATGCATGCCCAAAATCCGAAAAGGAGGGAAAGATGGAAGAGAAGAGATTGGTGTGGCAAACCCCCAAGGTAACTCCTTCTCCTCTATTGTCCTTCCTAGATTTGAAGCACTCATACATGTGTACCTCATGTGCTTTTCAAACCTGAGTCTGATATTGAAACTGCACAATCAGCCAGGTGGGATCCAGCCACTGTAACCATCATTCCACTGGCTGACCCAAATCTGTACTTCATATTCTTCATTAAAGTGTTAGTACTGGGGCCGGCAGGTGGCATGGTGGTTAAGGGCACTGGACTCCTACATGGCTGACTGCAGTTTGAGTCCCAGACCTGGTGGTTGCTTTCTTACTTTCTCTCTCTCTCTGTCCCTCTCTGGTCAAATTAAAATAAATAAATAAATTTAAATAAAATAATTCTTTTAAAAAAAAAAACATGTTAGTACCATTTTCATTTCACAAATTTCTTTATATTTCCCCAAATATGATAGTCTATACACATGAAATATGTAACAAGGACCAGCACTTAATAAATTAAAAGAAAAGATGTAATTGGGGTCAGTAGGTGGCATGGTGCCTAAGGCACTGGACTCCCAGGTGGTCGACCGCAGTTTGAGTCCTGGGTCCAGCGGCTTGAGACTCATGCCAGGCACATGTGTGTGCATACCCAAAATCTCAAGAGGAGAATGGACTGCAGTGTGGCTATTCCCCCATGGGGGTTTTCTCCTCTTCTGTCTCTGCCTCTCTCTGTCTCTCCAGCAAACATAAACACCATAAAGCCCTACAGCAAAAATCTCTCAAGAAAAGAAAAGATGTAATCTATCACATAGCTTTTACAGGTTATCTTTGCAAATCCACAAGCACATTTTATCTGGCTTCTTAACAGCTAAGACATGGAATTTTATCTACTGTACACTGAAAAATGAAAAGTTATGTTTTCCTTTTCTTTTTTTTTTTTTTGGAGAGGTTTTTGCTATAGGGCGTGTGCACTCTCCAGACAGAGAGAGACAGAAAGAAAGTGAGAAATCACCCCCCAGGGGGGTATGGCCACGGCACAACCCCTTCTCCTCCATTCTCCTCTTGGGATCTTGGGACTCACGCACACGCGCCTGGCATGAGTTTAAGCCACCAGGTCCGGGATTCAGACCGTGGTCAGCTACATGGGAGTTCAGCGACATAGCCATTACACTAACTGCTGGTTTCCAAAAGTTAAGTTTTCTTGAGTTAACATTTTTCTAAAAGATTTCATAGCTCTCTTTGGTAATACTCTTACATATTTTCCACCTGAAACTCAATTAGTTCACACTAGACCTTACAAAACACTTTAAGACATATCTTATGTTTTATAGAGACAATAGATCAAAAAGCATAAAACAACATATTTGGCAGACAAATAACTGTCAAGTTCTGAAATAATTATATGGACAATTCACCCTGTAAGAGAAAATATGTTTTCTACAGCCCAGTCATTCTGTTATTATATATAAAAATTCACATTTAGTAAATTTTCACTAACTCCTAAGCTATCCATAGATTTCCCAGAATTTTTTCACCTTCAGTTTTATAATATGTAAGACAAGTGAATAGTTCTTTTATTTTAAAATGAAAAGGATTTTTCTTTTCTTTTTTTTTAGTAATACAATTGGCTTTATATTTTCTGACTATCACGCAAAGACATTTTAAGATGTGTAATACTTATGAAACTTAAAGACTGCTTTCTGGGGGTCAGATGGGAGCATAGGCAGTTAAGGTGGCTGGATCTCTCATGGCCACTTTGCGGTTGAAGTCCTGGTCCCAACACTTGAGAAACAAATCACAGAGCAGAACAAAAGAGAAGGGACTGTGGCAATGGACATCCCCTCTGGGGGTGACTCTCCCTTTCCCTCTGTCTTCTGACTTTCCGTGGTGAGTGCACGTGCCCTTAGAGCAAAACTAAAAAAATAATAATAGGGAACCAACAGTTAGCGTAATGGCTATGTCGCTGGACTCCCATGTAGTTGACCGGGTTCGCATCCCGGACTGGGTGGCTTAAAACTCACACCGGGTGCGTGTGCGCGCGTGCCCAAGATCCCGAGAGGAGAATAATAAAAAAAAATTTAAAAATCAAAAAATCAAAATAAAACCCTGTTTTTGTTTGGCATGGGAATACAGATGCCAAGTCTTCCTTCTGTAGGTCTGGTTAGAGGGCTGGTTAGAGAAATGGAATGTTTCTTGCTTAAGAAAGGGTGCTCACTCGGTACCTAATGGAGACAATGTTTGTGAGGTCTTGTAACTCAGCTTCTCTTCTCCAAAATAATTCTTAAAGCTTTCGTTTAGCAGTAATTCTCCAAATCAGTATAATTGCTTTCCAAAATTAACAGATGTTTCCTGTGCGTTCTGGAAGTCTGGTCAGTGGGACACTGGTTTATTCAAAATGCAGCTGGATTCTGACCTCACACAAGTAAAAGCAATATTTAACCTGAACACTGTTTGCTCAGATGTGACCACCTAATTTGTGCCAGGTATCTGCTGAGGCCAAAGATATAGAGGTGCTTTAAATCTCTCACACTATTTATTCTTACACACATTTTTCTTTGCAGGGAAGAGGGGCAGGGGTAAGGGGAGGGTAACAAAGTACTGGGTAGTTGGAAGAGTCATGACGCATTTTTGCATAGAAAAAACACATCATGGAAAAAAGAAAAAAATACATCATGACTTTTCAGACAACCCAATTTTTTTTTGCCTCATGCATTAAATACATTAATTTTAATTCTTAATTTTACTTTAAAAAGATTATTGTGATATAATCTATATACAATAAACTGAACATATTTGAAGTGTGCAATTTGACAAGCTTTGACATATGTATAGATCTCTGAAACTATTACCATAATCAAGATAATGACTACATTTTTTTTCTAGTTTCATATACATATATGTGTGTATATATATATATTTACCCCTATTTCTGACCTCTGCCCTTTCCCACCCTCTTCTCACACTATCTCTGGTATTCCATTCCTTTTCCCCTCACATTTTATTGATCACACAATTTCTTAAATAATCTAAGTACTTTCAATTGCAAGTTCAGCTGGTAATTTCAAGAAAAGCAGTTTTGAATTGGTAAGGAAATTTGCTTACAACTTAAAACCTGGAAACAGGTTAGTATCCTGTTCAAACAGTAGTAGGTACATGAACCTATTGACAGCTCAAGACAGGACAAAAACTCTTAAAACCGAACAACAAAGCCTAGAAGAAAAGCAGCAATATTTTAGTCAAGAGTCACAGAATGCTATTTCGCCAGTTCAGTTTCATGTACTTTATCTTCTGTTGTGGTTCGATCTTCCCGATTGAATTCTGGGATATAATATTCAACTCCAGACTTGTCCCTACGATTAATTATGACAGCATTGTGAGTTGGTACTGTGTGATAGTATAAACCAGAAAAAGATACTTTGCAAAGCCAGGTATATAGTAAAATCAATAGAGTAAATACTAGGTATTACCTTTTTTTTTTTTCTTTAAAGTTTTGCTATAGGCCATGTGTGATTGGCAGGGAGAGAGATAACCAGAGAAAGGGAAAGTGAGAAATCACCCCCTGGGGGGATGGCCACACTGCAATCCCTTCTCATTATTCTCTTCCCAGGATTTTGGGCAGGCATAGACACGCATCTGGTATGATTTGAAGCCACCAGGTCCAAGACTAGAACTGTTCAACAGGCCACATCGTATTCAGCACCTTACCCTCCACACCATCTGCTGGCCCAGTATTCCTTTTACTATACTATAAATAAAATGGCCAGGCAATATTCTATGGAAGGAAGTGGGGGCATGGATGTATACAAATTCACTTCCTCATTCATTCTTTCAATAACTATTTACAAAGCACCCGCATTGTGTCCAGCACTGGTCTAGGCCCTGAGAATAAAACAGTGTAACAAAATGAAGTACCTCCCACTCACATAGGCTAAATTCTATGAAGTGAGACAAGGGATCAAATAAACAGACAATATCCTGACAAAAACACAAGTGTTAAAAAGAAAACAGAACTAGACCGAGGGGATAGAGAACCAGAGGTAGATGCAGGAGGTACTTTGCTACTTTTTACACTAAAATGGAAGATTTCCACAAAAGGTAACATTCCCATTAAGTCCAAAAAGATGAGAAATAAACTGGAGGAAAGGGTTGTTTCAGACAGCAGAACAAAGCTAAGAAACGGAATGAGGTGTTTGGGAATGTGGCTGGGTTTGCATAGGTGGGTAAGAAGACTGAGATTGGAAAGGCAGACTGGGGCCACACCACAGAAGGTCTTATATAATAAATTATGGAGTCAGACTTTTATTCTCTAGGGGATGGGGCACCAACTGACGAACTACAAAAGAATTCTTAAAGGAACAGATTTCACCAAAGAAGATGTACAGGTGGCAAACAGGTAGTCAAAACAGTCACGATGTATTGTTACCTTTAGCCATCAAGGAAGTACAAATTAAAACCACAATGGAGAGAGTGCTGTCAGCCTCGCGGCCTGCTGGAATCCGAGCGAGGTGGTGACTGGAGCCAGGTGCAGCGTGGGCTTCCTGACCACAGCGACTCGAGTCCTGGTCCGGGGAGCAGACCGGATGAGCAAGTGGACGAACAAGCGAGGACTGCACACCTTTTCCAAGGGCCGCGGTGCCAAGGGCTCCGGGGTGCGGGCCTCAGGTTGGAAGTTTGTACAGATAAAGGAAATGGTCCCAGAGTTTGTCGTCCCCGACCTGACAGGCTTTAAACTCAAGTCCTAGGTAAACTACCGTACTCCTGCGGGCGCCGAGACACCCCTGACTGCCAAAGAGCTCTTTCTGAAACCGGTCGCACCTGCTATTGAAAAGGACTTCAGAGAAATTTCAACCCTAACAACCTAGAAAAGTACGGCTTTGAGACCACTCAGGAGCGCAGGCTCTCCAGCTGTACCCCAAGAACTTCCCTCCCTAGGAGGCAGAGCAGCGAGCCGGAGCATCCGGACTGGGAAGTGCAGCTTCCTATTAAAGGCCTGTCTTCTGTGTCAGGTGTCACAGGTGATGTGACAATGTGAAAAACAAACAAAAAAAAACCACAATGGACTATCACTACACACCTATTGGAATGGCTGAAATGACCTGTGACATACGCCAACTGCTGGCAAGGGCATGGAGACACTAGATGACTCCTGCATTGCGGGTGGGAGATTAAAATTGAAAACAGTTTGGCAGCTTCTCATAAAGCTAAACATGCAATTATCACATACAACTGACAACTGTACTTCTGGGTATTTATTCCAGAGAAATGTAAACATGTGTTCACACAAAAGCCTGAACATGAATCCCATAACAGTTTTACTTTTTGTTTTGTTTTCAGATTTTTTTCCATAAGGTGCATGTAACTCGCTTCGCTGGGATGCGGGACAGAGAGACAAGAGAAAGAGAGAAACTGAGAAATCACTCCCCACAGGGGGTGGCCATACCGCAATCCCTTCTACATTTCTCCTTTGTGGGATTTTGGGAAGACACACATATATACCTCTGCGATTTTCAAGCCAGAGGGTCCAGGACTTGAACCTAGTTGGCCATGTGTGAATCCAGTGCCTTCATAGTTTTACTTTTAAAAACCAAACAGTGAAAACAGCCCAGCTGCCCCGTAAATGGTATATTACTACTCAGCAAAAAAAAAGGAAAGAACCATTAGGTTCAATATACACAAATTCACTTCTTCACTCTTTCAATAACTATTTACAAAGCACCTGCATTGTGTCAAGCACTGTTCTAGGCCCTGAGAATAAATGATCAAATAAATAAATAGATATTATCCTAACAATGAAAAGTCATGACTTTTCTGACAACCTAATATTAGTATTCACATTGCTAGGATGAATCTACAGGAAATTATGCCAAATGCAAGAAGCCATCTTAAAAGCTAATATCCTGCCTAATTCCATAGGAAATAACATTTTTTAATTGACCAAAAGATTCGGAATACATAAGTAATTATGTATGTCAGGAACGGGGGAATGAGATGGGAGGGAGGTGGGTGTACTATTAAAAAGGCAAGAAGAGGTGGGTCAGCCTGTCGTGTGGAGGTTAAGGCACCCAGATCCCATATGGCCAACTACACGGTTTCAGGGGTCAGGTGTCAGATCAGGTGGCACGAAAAACATGCTAGGCACGTATGTGTGCATGCCCCAAGTCCTGAGAGGAGAATGAAACAGAAAGCATTGAGGCATGGCCATCCCTCCACTCTGAGGGTAAGGTGTATGTGATTTCTCACTTTCTCTCTCCAGCAAGTGTGCACACCCTACAGCAAAACTTAAAAAAAAAAAAAAAAAAGACGACAACAAGAGGGATCCTTGAGGTGGAACTGCTCAGTAACGTTACTGTGGTGACAGATACCTGAACCTACATATGTGCAAAAATGATGTACATGGGAACTTCAAGAAGTTCATGGAAAAATGAAATGGAAGTTTTGAGATCCATACATAGTTTATCCCCCCACCTTAATTGCTAGGGGACAAGTGCACTTGTCCAAACAGATGGGAAAAATGGGGAGAAAGCACCCTTGAATAGTTTATGGTCACACTGAAGTCCCTTCTCATTCATTTCTCCATTCTATAGGGATTTGGCATGTGTGCATGCACATACACACACACGCACACACCTGGTGTGTTTTTCAAGCTGCTGGGGATTTGAACTGTGTTGGCTCCCTTAACTACTAAGCTACATGGCCAGCCTCATGAATAGTATTTTCATCATGTACATTTTCCAAGAATTTTTGGAAGACTTTGTAGAACCAAAGACATAAATGCCTATAAATCTAAGAACTGGGGAAATCTAAAGATCAGTGGATTATATCAATGCTAATATTCTGGTGGTGATATTTTACTTCGTTTTACAGAATTTTATCATGACCAGAAGCTAGCTAAAGTACACCTTGTTTCTCTCTAGGCTTTTTTAAGAATTTTTTAAAAAATTATTTTATTTGCTGTAGGGCACACGCACTCACCAGAGAGAGACAGAGAGAAAGAGTGAGAGGGAAAGTGAGAAAACAAGCTGCCAGGTCTGGGATTAGAACTGCATTTGACCATGTGGGAGTCCAACACCTTAATCACCACACTTCCTGTTGACCTCGAGATTTCTTAACTATATGTGAATAAGTGGTTACATCAGTAAAAATTTCAGTTAAAGACAGTAAGGCCCAACCTCCCTGGCCACACTGTTAAGACACAGCTACTCCACGGGCTGGGATCATATGGGAGGCCAAGGTTTATTTCCAGTTCAACCTTAAGGCCACGGCAGTACACATCTGAGATCCTAGAACTTGGGAGGATGAGGAAGGAGGATCACGACATGGTGAGACCCTGTCTTAACAAAAAAAAATAAGAAAATAAACAAAGAAAAAAAAAAAACACAAAAAAAGAACAGTCATAAATGGGACTACAGGCCAGCCAAGGTGGTAGAGGGTTCTGCAGCATGAAGACCCTACTGAGGGTGTCAGTCTGTCTATCTCTCTCTTTCTCATGAAGAAATAAATTTTTTAAAAATGTAAAGAAGCATTAATACAAATCAGGCTGTAAACTAGCTGTATGAATTGTCCTTAATTTCTGTCTTTCTTCCTTAATTTGCAAATGCTGAGTAACGGACATAATATGAAGTTAATTATTTGGTTCTTGAGTTACCTGAAGGGAAATCAAATTCACTAATTTCTACAAATAAAATCTGTATTTTACTATAAATTCTCTCTATAAATTAATATGTAACTTCTATGATATAAAAATCTAAAAATCCAACTCTCTCAGAAGTACCTAGCTATTACAGAATAAAACCGTTTGAACATGTCTCCTCTGGCAGTTAAAATGTCACTGTGATTACAGGAGAATCAGACACCTTTGAAATCAACTGTCATTATGCAGGAATCTTTGGGCACTAGAGCCACAGAATACTTGGCAGATTGAGGCCACTGGTTTCACCAGGCCCCTGTGTCGCCAGCCTTCAGAGCAGGACCATACTACTGTGCTTTTCCATTCCTCTGTGTTAGCATAAAACACAGAAAAGGAGAGGGAAGACGCAGGTACTAGAAAGCAGCAAAGCACACACGTACCAGTACTGTAGACTACAGTACTGAGTATCTGTAGACTAAAAAGAGAGCCCACACTTACAAGGCCTTTGATAATGATATGCTATGGTACCAGCAGACAGCGTAATGGTTATGTCACTGGACTGCCACATGGGCAACCACGGTTCGAATCTGGACTTGGTGGCTTCAAAACCACGCCAGGCACATGTGTGTGTGTGTGTGTGTGAGGAGAAGGAAGACACAGATCATAGAAAGCAGCAAAGCACACACGTACCAGTACTGTAGACTACAGTACTGAGTATCTGTAGACTAAAAATGAGAGCCTACACTTACTTGGCCTTTGATAATGATATGCTATGGTACCAGCAGACAGCGTAATGGTTATGTCACTGGACTGCCACATGGGCAACCACGGTTCGAATCTGGACTTGGTGGCTTCAAAACCACGCCAGGCACATGTGTGTGTGTGTGTGTGTGCCCAAGATCCTGGGAGAAGAATGGAGAAGGGATTGAGGTGTGGCCTTCCCTGCTGGGAAGGTGATTTCTTGTTTTCTGTCTCTGTCTCTCTGGCAAGTGCACGTGTCTTATTGCAAAAAAATCTCTGTTAAAAAAAAGAAAATCCTGGGAACAGCAGTTGGCATAATAGCTATGTCGCTGGACTCCCATGTAGTCAACTATGGTTCAAGTCCTGGACCCAATGGCTTAAATTCACACCGAGCGTGTGTGTGCCCGTGCCCAAGATCCCAACAGGAGAATGGAGGAGAAGAGACTGTGGAGTGGCCATCCTCCCTGGTGGCTGATTTCTCGATTTCTATCTCTCTGTCTGTCTTTCTGGCGAGCGCACACACCCTATAGCAAAAACCACTCAAAAAAAAAAAATTCTGATATTGAGGCCAACTTTGTGGCTATTTCTAGATAGATTATTTTAACTAGAACTATTTTTATTTATTTATTTTTAAATTTTGCTATAGAGCAAATGCACTCATGAGAGAGAGAGAGAGAGAGAGAGAGAGAAAGAGAGAAAGCAAGCTACCAGGTTCAGGACACATGTGCTTGCTGGAGAGAGACAGAGAGAAAGCAAGAAAGACAATGAGAGATTACTCTGCAGAGGGGATGGCTATGCCCGCAATCCCTTTCCCTCCATCCTTTCAGAATTTTGGGCACACACGCACATGTGCCCAGTATGAGTTGCAAGTTGCTGGGTCCAGGACTCAAATCTTGGTTGTCCATGTGAGAGTCTAGCGCCTTAATCACCATGCCACCTGATGGTTCACTCATGTTTACCTTTAACAGCCAAGAAGAAGTCTTATCAGGCTTGCTTTAGAGAAGCCTGTGAAACTAGCAAAATAATTTGTGTAATACACTGTCAAAATGCCCAGTGGGGCGTGCATAGAGAGAATTTAAATATACTTTAATATAATTTATAACATTTAATTTGCTTACAATGAGACAAAGCAAGTTCTGTCGAGCCTAGGCAGCATGAATACAGGTGCCAAATTAAAACACACACACACACACACACACACAAAGCAACATCTCAGTTGGCTTTATCTCAGAAGTAAGATTCAACAAGGGGCAGGGCCACTGGTGGCCTGTGTCAGCAGCTCTTACAGCAATGCTAGTGGTGCTCTGCCTCCAAACTTCTCTCAAACTACCGCTCCACCAAGTGTGCTCACTCCTCCAGTGCTCAGGTCGCTAAGAAACCATCAATTAACTAGAGAGTGCAACACCTGTCTTTTTGGGGCAAAACCCCTACTATTCATTTAAGTCTACTCTGTCCATTAAGATATTGAGGAGATTATCTTATTAGGAAAAGTGTTCTAGCCTTACAAAATGTTTACACTGGGGAGCGATAAGGAGCGAGTCACTGTTAAACTAAAGCACCTTGGAAGTCACAAAGAATTGGGTTGTCGGAAAAGTCATGATGCATTTTTGCACTGAAAAACATGTCATGGCTTTTCCGACGACCCAATCCTTGCCAGAACGAAATGAGGAACAGAAATAACAGATTAAAAAAGGAACTCTCATGTAAATCAGCGGGGAAATATGAGACACACATAATCCTTTCCATGTCATTAATGTTCACATGCAACCAATAACTGACAAGAACCACGTTAAACTGGCTTTGAACAGCAGCCACCGCTACCTGGACCAAATGCAAATATGACATAACTCATTTACCAACCTTTGAAACACCTATTACTTAACCGTAAAAGCTTTCCCATCAATGGGCTCTTCGTTGCATGAAAATTCTGAGGCCTCTGAAAATATTCATTAATATTCTATTCATAGACTGCAGGTGTCTCTCTGTTTTCCTTCTAGATAATGAACAAATTCGGAATAGGAATGTTTTGTCCATCAAGGGACCTCGAGGAGAAGATTTATAGACCTCTACCAATACCAAACATCATCATCATCATCATCATCATCATAACAAGACCATGGCTCGCAGTATAGAACACGAATATGTCCTGGTTTACGTTAGTAAGCCTAGGGGCTAGCAGTTAGCGTAATGGCTATGTTGCTGGACTCCCATGTAGTCGACCGCGGTTTGCGTCCCGGACCCGGTGGCTTAAAACTCACGCTGGGCACGTGTGCGTGCGTGCCCAAGATCCCGAGAGGAGAATGGAGGAGAAGGGATTGCGGCATGGCCATCCCCCCTGGGGAGTGATTTCTTGCTTTCTGTCTGTCTGTCTGTCTCTGTCTGACTGGCGCGATAGCAAAAACCTCTCCAAAAAAAAAATTAGTAAGCCTAACGATCACAAGACTCAGTTCCATATTCAATTCACCTATATACTCGCTATGTTTCCTTAAGTGACTTACTTAAATCCATTAAATCTTAGTTTTCTCATCTGTAAAGAAAAATAATATCCATCTTCACTTTTTTGCCTTTTTTCAGGTTTTGCCATAGGGCTCATGCACTTGCTGGCAGAAGACAGGGAGAGAGACAGAGGGAAAGTGAGAAATTGCCCCCCAGGGGGACAGCCGCACCACAATCCCTTCTCATCCATTCTCCTTCTGGGATTTTAGGCAGACACACGCACACATGCACCTGGCGTGATTCTCAAGCCACTAGGTCTAGGTCTCTAAACACAGTTGGCCACGTGGGAGCTCAGCATCTTAACCACTGTGTCATCTGCCGGTCTCTCTTCTTTTTATAACAGTTGCCAGAGGGCATGTGTAATCACCAGAGAGACAGACAGATAGAGGAAAATAAAGGAAGCAATCCTCAAGGGGCAGGGTCATGGTCACACTGAAATTCCTTCTCCATCCTGTCAGGATTTGGGGCAGACACATATGCTGGTGTGTTTTTCAAGTCTCTGGGCTGGGATCTATAGTCAATAGAGTTTGCCTCCCTTTAACCACCAGGCCATGGGGCAAGCCTCTCAAAATAATATCTATCTTATAGGAAGTAGGAACTAAATAAGTGCACACAAGAGCTCCCAGCACAATGCCCAGCATATCAGAAATGCCAAGTCAACAGTAGCTATTACCATGGAGCACGAAATCCATACTCATTGGAGTGATCAGCATTTCTAAGTTTTGATACTGCCACTCGGCTGACAGAGTTTTAGTGAGGCAGGAAAAACTGGATTGATGGGGATGGAAAATTAGATTGATAAGGATTTCTTCAGTTTGGTTGAAGAAAGTTTTCTTAGCATCCATTACTAGCATCAGATATTTCTTTGCTAAAAGTTTCTTAGTTTGAACATTCACCTCCTTGAAATCACTCCTTATGCAGGAGTCCTTCGCTTTGAATTCCTAGGCCCCCAGTGATGCCACAAATTATGGACAGTTCTGAACCCTATATATACCATGCCTTTTCCTATAAATATGGACCTATATGAGAGTTTAATTTATAAATTTGACACTACAGGAGATTAACAATAATTTAGAACAGAACAATCAGAACAAAGCCTTATAATAAAATTTATGTGAATGTGGTTTCTCTTTCACAATATCTTATTGGGTTATTATTCTCGTTTTGACAAAGAAATGGGAGCAGCAAGTGCTACACCATAACAGAATGCTATGTGATGCTGGAACTACATGGGTGGTCCCCAGTTTGCATTCCAAAGTCCTTCTGTATTCACCAGGTATGTGGTCTGGACAGGCTGAGGCAGGGGGTGGATCATGGCATCAAGATACTGTTGGGAGTGCTTTCTGTCTCTCTTGTCTGTCTCTTGGAATAAAAAAAAAAAAAAAAAAAAAAAAAAAAAAAAACACCTGAATGCATTGTTGTAAGCCAGCAGGTAGCATGGTGGTTAAAGTACAGCATCCCAGATGGCTGATTCTGCAGTTCACATGTCCCGGATCCGGTGACCTGAAAAGCACACTGGGTGCATGTGAGTGCATGCACACAATCCTGAGAGGAAATCAGAGAAGGGTTTGTGGTGTGGCCATCTCCCTAAGAGGTGATTTCTCACTTTCCCTCTCTCTCTCCCATAATAACACATGCCATAGAGCAAAAAATAAAAAAATTTAAAAAACATTATTTCTGATATTTACCACTTAATATTCATAGACCACAGTAGACTGTGTAGTAAATGCAACTGCGGAAAGAGAAACTGCAGATGAGGGATTACCGTAATTCCTATAATTCTGTGTTCACCTGCAGCTGCGTGTAACCCTCCCTAATTAGAGGTAAGGTGGGAGACAATGATGAAAGCACACCTGAATTTTGGTGCAACGATGACATTCACCTGAACTGTCCACACCTTGCTCACCTTCTCCATAATGTTCCCATACCAGCGTGGGAAGGGGTAATGTGCAGGCTGCAACCTGGTTTTGCAATCTCCCATCTCTGTGATGTGGAGAAAGTCAACAAATCTTGCTGGGCTTTGGTTTCATCAGTGAATGAAGAGGCTGGATTAGATGATGATTTAGCCTGCTATTGTGCTGCCAACAGAAATATCTGACAACACAGTGACTCATGAGAACAGGCCTTTCTTTATTCAGCTCATGAGCTGAAGGTTCAAGATCTAGAGTCCAACTACTGGGGAGCTACACGTCAGAGGCAGGATTCTGAACCTGTTCTGGTGTCCTTTCCTTTCTTATAAATACATCAGAACTCAATCATTGGCACACTGTCCTAATGACCTTATCACACCCAAAGGCCCCACCCTGGGACACCATGGAAGGATTACTTTTTCACTGAAGACCTTTAAAATACAATCAAGTCTAGGGTCCAGCAGATGGCATAGCAATTATGTTGTTGGATTCCCCCATGGCCAACCGTGGTTCAAGTTCCAGACCCAATGTCTTGAAAATCACACTGAGTGTGTGTGCGTGAGTGCCAAAGATCCCAGGAAGAGAATGGAAAAGGGACTGTGGCATGACCGTCTGTCTCTGTCTCTCTCTCTGTCTCTGGCGAGCACACAGGCCCTAAAGCAAAATCCTCTCAAGGAAAAAAAACATGAACTTTTGGGGGACAAACAAGTTACAACAGATAAGATGTAATGACTCCTTCAGTTCTAAAATGTAATGATTCTATGACTATGTAAAATTAACGTAAAACCATTAAAAGACATAGTTCAATTTCCAACATTTTCAGACAACTTGATTATAAAAAGGGTCTTATTTTACTTTTCTTATCTCCAATCTTGTAAAAGATTAAGATTTCCAAAATTTTGCTATTAACTAAATTATGCCTGACTCATAAATGATCTTATTTACCATTCTCTCTCTTCTTCCTTATCTCAACCCAAGCAGGGCAGTAGAAATGGGTTACGCTTTATCCTTAAGTTTCTAGTGGAGCTATGAAGAGAAAAAGTAATTAGTAAAAAGACCTGCTCATTTAAATTGAAATTTCTCTAGGGACCAGAAGTTAGCATAATGGCTATGTCGCTGCACTCCCATGTAGCCAACCGTGGTTCGAGTCCCGGACCCTGTGGCTTAAACTCACACTGAGCACGTGTGCGTGCGTGCCCAAGATCCCGAGAGGAGAACGGAGGAGAAGGGATTGCGGCGTGCCCATCCCCCTGGCGGGGATTTCTCGCTTTCTATCTCTCTGTCTCTGTCTTTCTGATGAGCGCACGCACCCTATAGCAAAAACCTCTCCAAATAAATAGATAAATAAATTGAAATTTCTCTTTTCTTGTGACTTACGATATATCTAAAGATCATCAGTAAATTAAGGGGAGAGAAAAAACTACAAACTATTCTTTCCTCATATATTTTATGCACTTTCCTGGGCTTGGATTGACAATGGCTAAACAATTAGGAATCAGAACTGCTTTTGAGAATAAAACAAAATAACACAAAAAAAGGAAACTACTCTAAATGTATTAAAAGCCATTTCTATTTCATTTCCAATGCTTCACATGATACCAGCACAGGCCAAAGTATGTCAAATGTCATAAATATTACTAAGAAACTGACTTCAGGAAAATAAATAATCTATAAGTGAAACATGAGGTTTTCAATGGAATCCACAGGAGCTAAAAGAACAAGGAGTTACACCATTTCAAACATAAAAAGGCTGAATGTGTTTGTTTCCTTTTTATTTTTATCCAAACATTCAGGGGAAACTGATTTTCTTTGTTCAGTGTTTATTATTTCACCTTTCCTGCCACAGAAACCAAAGTACTTTGATAGCTGGGAGAGTCTGGTCAACAGACTCTTGAAGCTTAGAACCACTAACCCAGTTAAATTTCCATCACCGTTCGTTTTCCATGAAATTATTTTATCACCATGACTCAGTTTATTTACATATAAAAAGGCATAATAACACCAACCAAAGCCTTAGTGCAACTCCCTCTGATATGAGGACTGAGAAATTCGGGAAAGAACACTGCAGACAACCATTCTTCCTGGAAATACCACCACAGTACTTTACTCCACTGACAGTCATTTGGCCACCCCTATTTTTACAGCTCCAGAGATAGATAACCTCTGTCTGATGTCCAAACTATTTACACGGACTTTTTTTCCTCCCAAGATCCACAAACACCATTACCAGGCGCAGACTAAGCCACCAAAGTAGTTTTTCCACAACCAGAAGAAGCTAGGCAGTCCCCATTCTTGAACTTAACTTCTTAAACGTAGTAATTTTTTTAAAAGGGTCAGTACTTCTTTGTAGTGTCCCACACCCAAAGGTATTATAACTCCAACCGATCTTTGTATCTAATATAGTTTCAAGAAAGCATTAAAATAAATAGGCTGAGATGAACATTTCTAATCTTTCTTTCTTTCTTCTTTTTAATTCAAAGGGCTTTCCCTAAATACCAAACTTATCTCTATAATTCCAGGAAAAGATGATGAATTTAAAAGAAATGTCTGGAAGAACACAGAGAGCTTACAAAAGTCATATGCAAGCACAGGCATCACTAATGCATACCTGAAATACGAACACACTCATCGCCTTCTGTACAAACCTAAGCTGGGCCTGGAATTCCCCTGAACCACCTGGAGGAATGACAAAGCCAAGTTCACTTTCCCAGCCTCCTTGTCTGTCTGTTCCCTTCTTTTTTTTTTTTTTAACATTCCAACATCTTAATAGAATGTTCTTCATGACACTCCCCGGGATATAAAAAAAATGGAACGCTTCACGAATTTACGTGTCATCCTTGCACAGGGGCCATGCTAATCTTCTCTGTGTCGTTCCGATTTTAGTATATGTGCTGCCCAAGCAAGTACCTTCCTCTTTAATATTTCCCTCTTTAACACTCTAGTCTTTCCTTCCTTGAAGGCACCGACATTCAACAGTCACAAAAACAATTTTTATTTAATTTTATTGCCCTGGTTCATTATTGCCACAGTCTCATTTCCTATTACTTTCCATTTTCTTTTGCATATATTAGAAGCTAAGTATGTTCCTGTGGTCTGGCTGGAACCTAACTCCCACACAGAAAGGGAGTTAGTGCATTTTGCATTGCAAAAATGCACACTGAGTTCCAAATAGCTAACTAATATGGACAGTGGTGCAGTGGTAAAATGGAAGCTTTGCAAGGCTGCCCCACATGGAAAAGTTCTGGGTTTGCATCTGGAGAACTCCCTGAATACACCAGCCACATCTCTGCCCATGGTCCCAGGCTAGCTGAGACTGGGGGTGTAACGTGGTGTTGGGAGCCTAATGTGGGTTTTCTCTCTCTCTCTCTCCCCCCCTCTCTCTCACTAATGGTAGAAATAAATATATGAACTTAACATAAAAACCAAAAAATAAATATCATACCAATAAATATAACTCACAGAAGGATGGATGGATGGTCTAATTACCTTTATAGACTGAGTCCCTGTAAGAATTGTAATGCTTAGGAAAAGGGCCCTTTCTCCACCCTCCCCATATCTGCCCTTCCCCAAAGGTTTACAGTGGGAACATTCCTCCAGGAAACAGGTGAGAAACTCATTTTGCAAAGTAATTTATCTCACTAATATAATTAATCCCAATCTTATGAAAAAGAAAATCACCTTATCCTTGGCTAAATTATGAGATTTCTAGATATTTTTATTATCTGAAAGCTTAATAAAACTCAGCAATGAGAAACCAATTAACTCCAAAAATAATGCAACTGCCCCCCACCATGAGAGTATAAATAAATAAATAATGCATGGTCTTCCACATTTTTTACAACAAATAAGTTCAGACTTTCATGGCATTTTTTTTTCACCAACAGCCTGAAGTATTCCAAAGTATACGTGTATGATATTAGTTCTTCCATCTCTGACTAAAAATATTCTTTTTTTTTTTTTTGGAGAGGTTTTTGGAGGGTGCATGCACTCACCAGACAGACAGAGAGAGAGACAGAGAGATAGAAAGCGAGAAATCCCCCCCCAGAGGGGATGGCCATGCCGCAATCCCTTCTCCTCCATACTCCTCTCGGGATCTTGGGCACGCACGCACACGTGCCCAGCGTGAGTTTAAGCCACCGGGTCCGGGACTTGAACCGTGGTCGACTACGTGGGAGTCCAACGACATAGCCATTACGCTAACTGCTGGTCCCAAAATATTCTTCTAAATCTACTAAGTGACGTTCTGGCACACAAAGGCACGTACATTGGGTAAAATGCCCTCTATCTACTCTGGCAGGAAATGAGACCAAAGCAATACAGCTGGACAAAATACTGAAACTGAGCTAATTTCTAATAATTAAAAGGAAAAAAGAACACTTTAATTGCCAAGAAATAAAACTCAAAGCTTCTAGCTGCAGTTTCAAGTGTAGGGTAAGTATGTAAACAAACAGATTTGCCAAAACTGTGTGGCTTCAATTTCAAGACAAGAAACACTGAGTTAAGGAGGCGTACGGATTTTTGATATTTCCTGAGCTGACACTGAAAATAACTCACAGGAAAGGGCTGCTGTTGAGATACTGGAGTCTCAACCCCCACCCTCTAACTGCATAATCTTATCTGTGCTAAGACAACATGGAAATTAGGGTCATTAAAGTATATTCTAACCATTATGTTCATACCCAACAGCACCACCAGATGGTAAATGCAACCAAAGAGAAGTATCTTCTCAATTAGGTCTGATGACTTACAATGCAAGTGTCCTAACAGGATTTGACAAGACTTAGGATACTATTCTCTTTAAACCCAACTTCATGTTTAAAATGGGGAGGAACAAACAAAAACGTCAGTACTTTCCTTCAGGGATGAGGGTACACTGATTAATTAGAAAGAAATGGTTTAGAGTCAGCAGGTGGCATAGTGGTTAAGACACTGGATTCCCCCATGACTGACCATGGTTCAAGTCTCAGACCTGGCAGCTTGAAAAATCACTCCAGGCATGTGTGCTTAAAAATCCCAGGAGGAGAATGAAAAAGAAGGGATTATGGCATGGCTATCTCCTCTGAGGGCTGATTTCTCAGTCTCTCCCAGGTGAGTGCACATGTCATGTGACCAAAAATAATTTAAAAACTGAAGTTTATTTTACTTTGAAATCTGATGCTTGAAGAAGATGAAACGGTAAACTCAAACTTGTCAAGTGATAGGGACTGTTGGGCAAAATTTCAAGGAAACACAATCCACATTTCTGATTCCATTTCCTCTTCTCAGTTCTCCTTAATCTGCGGTCCTGCCTCTTCCTTCAAGAGTACCAAAGAAACTACTCTTACCAAGGTTAGAAAATAATTTTTTTCTTAATTTTAATTACTAGAGGGTATACTGATTACCAGAGACAGACAGATGGGGGAAAAGCATCCCCATGGGGATTGGTCATGTAGCAATCCCTTCTCTGCATCTCCATCCTGTCAGGACTTTAGGCATGCATGCACAAGTGCCTGGTGTATTTCTCAAGCTGCTGAGGCTGGGATTTGAACTGTGGTGTCATGTGGGATCCTACTCCCTTAACCTTTAGACTACTGGGCCAGCTCAGAAACAGCTTTCTAAATGCCAGATCTAATCATACCCATTTAAAAAGCCTCAGTCAAGTGTCACCACTTCTGTGAAGTTGCCTTTAGTAACCCCTCAGAGTAAAACCTAGGCAAATACTCAGACAGTCTGGATTAATAAAACCACATTATAGGAACCAGCAGTTAGCATAATGGCTATGTCACTGGACTCCTACGTAGTCGACCGCGGTTCGTGTCCTGGACCTGGTGGCTTAAAACTCATGCCGGGCGTGTGTGCGTGTGTGCCCAAGATCCCAAGAGGAGAATGGAGGAGAAGGGATTGTGGCGTGACCATCCCCCCTGGGGGGGTGATTTCTCGCTTTCTGTCTCTATGTCTCTCTCTGTCTGTCTGGCGAGCGCACGTGCCCTATAGCAAAAAACCTCTCCAAAAAAATAAAAAATAAAACCACATTATACTCTAAATATTGGTCATCTCTCTAGGCAGTTTTTTAGGGATATTAAATTAACACCTCATTTTACCTTTGAATGTACACTGCTTGACACCTGGTCAGTATCCTTAGAATAAATTGAGGCTTGGTAAGTTTCCATGGAAATCCCAATGACCATTCTTTGAAGTACTTTTAATCAGAACAAACTAAAACAACACAGGAAAAGCCTGGCACATTTCCAGGATAAGTTTCCTTGGTTATAGAATCAAGAAGACTGCCTCAATTTCAAGAAGAAGGAAAATTCCAACATTTAGATATCATAATTTTGCTGATTTGTCTATAACTCTTTAATATTAAAGGTTCTAATTTTAGAAACTTTCCTATGAAAATGTAACTAAATAAAAGCAGTAGTGAGTACCTGACCCCTGCTACTCAGTGAGACAGGAAGATCTGTCTGCTAGTTGTTTTATGTATATATAAAATATTTCAAGGAGGATGTCTCATAATTGTACCTAAAATACCTAAAAGTGGCTCAAAATCTTACTGCTCACAGAACTGTCTTCAAGAACTCAGAGCAGTGACCGAAAGATCACCTACCTGGGCACACAGACAGTTATGTTTCTATGGCTGTTGGGAACTCCCTTTCCACCCTCCTCCATCCCTTGGATTAAGCTGCTTCCCCACTTCCCCACTCTGGGGCTTCCCAGAGCCCTCTCCTTCCCCTACCCCATTTTCTTCTACTTATTCTTGCCTGGGGTCAGACATGCAATTAGCAGGATCATGCAGTTAGCAAGGAAAACAGGCAGAAGAAGAGAAAATAAGGAGCAAAAGATACTGGGGGAAAAAAAAAATCTGCTGACTGTTAGTTACCAACCACCCCACCCTTCCCTTCCCCTATCATTCCCAGTGACTTAGAGGCTTCCTCGCAGCATGCCCAGCCTCCAATTTCCTCATTCTTCCTTAGTCACCTCACCCTGTCCACAAACCTTCCTCCTCATGTGCCTCTAAGATCCCAGGTGCTCTACCCCACCCTGACCGAGGCTGCAGCTTCGGCCCAGCTTGTGTTAGAGAGCACAAAGACGGGCCACAAGACCTCACGGGGGTCTGTGGGGACAGTAATGGCTAATTTCATGTGAGACTAAACTGGGACACCATTTCCAAAACTTTCTTTGGGAAACTTGGAGTTCCAAATTACAGTGAACTTTTTTTTTTTTTTTTTTTAGAATATAACTCTATTAGAAATTGGGGACTGCCTGCAATTATCTCCTGATAAATTATCATTATTATTTTAAAATTTGCTGTAGGGTGCCATGTGTTTGACAGAGAAAGAGAAAGTGAGAAAGCACCCTCCAGAGGGGTGGCCATGCCTAATCCCTTCTCCATTTCCCTCTTGGGATTTTGAGCCTGCACACGTATTCACGCGCATGCCCACCATGCTTTTTAAGCCGCCAGGTCCAGGACTCAAACTGCACAGTTCCCCATGTGGGGTCCAGCGCCTTAACCACCAAACTACTGGTTGGCTTTCTCCTGATAAATTATACATACATTGTTACAAATTGTAAAAGTTAAACTGTTGAATTCATGAGTTACTCTACACAAGGTGACTTTATGAGCTACCTGCAAGCTTCCCAAATGTCTGTTTATTAATCCAGAACTGGGTTGGCTATATAGATGAACGCTAAGGCTAGGAATTCTCCGAGACCCAGAGCCCTAGGTAAGACCCAGATTCTTCCCTGAGGGGTTCAAAACACTGTTCATATGACTCCAGCAGAAAAATCTTCAACAGGGTTTATCTGCATTTCTTATCATGTCAGAACCCCCAGGCAACGTGGAGGATCTTAAGAGATATTTTTAGTTTCTTTCTTTCAAGAGAAAGAGAGGGAAGAACCAGAGTAGAAGGACACATATTCTTTTTTCAGTGTGTGTATTTTTAAAAACTTTTTAAAGTTTATTTCTTCAATAAGCAAGAGACAGAGAGCACCTTCAATACTACAATCCTGGCACTTAAATCCATCCCCAGATAACAGGCATGTGTGCCTCGTATGGTCAGGGAACTCTCTAAACACAAAACAAAAATCTTCCCCTGTGGGTCAGCCTTGCAGAGCATCCCGTTTTACCCCTACACCACTGTGCCACCTGCAGGGACCGTCCTGTGATCCTCCACACCCAGTTTCCCAGTCAGACAGGAACACGGGCATCTTTGGGTGGACCTGGGATCCAAACTCGGGACCTCCATGTGGCTCCAAGAACACGCTGGTAGCACCTTAGCCTCCAGGCCACTGTGGCTGGACCTAGATTTAGAATTAATTATTTAAGGCACAAGGTCTCTCTTATCAACAGCCAGGTTACCAAACCCGAAATGTATGATCCCTTTCCCATGTACCTTATTTTAGAGTGTCCAGGTATCTTCCTCATGAAGGCTTAGATTTTGCTTTCTTGCTCTATTCATTGTTTTGTACCAAAGAACCTCCAAGGCAATCCTTTGCGTCTGACCCTGTGATTGAGCCTTTTGATTCTCCTGGCTCATGTTAATTGTCTCAAGCCTGTTTAGGGCTCCCTGCTCGAGGCCTAAACAGAAATCTTTGTGGAAAGCAAAATTCAAAAGCAGAGCGCACCCACCCTTTACAAAGCTGCCCTACTTGACAACTTGCAACCTGTCCAAAGCCGCCCTCGGTTTCCTGTGGCCTCAAGAAAGAACTCTCCTTCTGAATGCTGCCCAGCTGAACTGGCTGGCTGTGGACATTAACCCCTTCCAGCCTAGCTTCCCCCACTGGAGAAGCAGGGCCATAACAGCAAGAGAAGGAAACCAGGTAATGAAAGGACAAGTTCCAGAAGTTAAGAGCCTAGGTCAGAAACAGTGGTAAACCTTTGTGATTTAAATGTGAGAGCCAAAGGAAACTCATCCCAGGGCCAAACCAATTCCAAGAACACATTTGATCTTAGCCAAGCAGAGTAGTATATCATAAAGAAGCCAACCAAATTCATTACACACCCACAAACAATATGCAAAAGCATGTTCAAAAGAGGACAGTGCCATAAAACTGCTCCACAGAGAAGAGTACACAGGAAAATAAACCATTTTTAAAAAAATAGTCGGATATGTAACTCCAATTTTCTGTTGAAATATGTATGCCAAAACGAAGACCTCTGCCTAAACACTAATCTTCATGAAGCAGACAGATGTAAACAGAATGGAAAAATTAGGCAACGAGAGGCAAATAACCTTTTACAGTAAAAGAAGGAAGAGTGGAGAGGATTATAATAAAGAAAAATGCTATCTTCAAGACAAAGGAACTTAAAACTGTTTTACTTGGTGCACCTGGCTTGCTTGAGAATTTTATTCCATTTGCCCAATAACTGTTTTGTTTTTTTTTTAGCCCAACCCCCCCACTTTGCCAGGTATGTTAGTGTTTCTACAAAAGTCACATTTTAAGACCTAATTACCGGGGCTGGCAGGTGGCTCGATGGTTGGGGTACTGAACTCCCACATGGCCAGCCATGGTTTGAGTCCTGCACCTGAAGCTCGCTTTCTCACTCTCCCCTCTCTACTGCTCTGTGTCTCTCTCTGGTCAAATTGAAGACTAGTAATATTTGTTTTAATGAAAGAAATAATTATTTAAAAAAACAAAGACCTAATTACTGAAAGACCTGAAGTTAGTAGTCTAACAATATCTGAAGACTTCAAAAGGGGTGTGTGTGTGTTTTGCTTGTGTTTAAGGCTTCTGCCATAGGGTGCATGTGCTCACCAGAGAAAGACAGAAAGAAGGAAAATGAGAAATCACCATCCAGGAGGGAAGGCCATGCCACAGTCCCTTCTCCTCCATCCTCCTCTCACGATTCAGGGCACATACGCACACACACCCAGCATGATTTTCAAGCCACCAGGTATGGGACTCAAACTGCACAGTCGGCCATACAGGAATCCAGCACCTTAACCACCATGCTACCTGCTTGCCCCTCTGTGTGTTTTTTATTAAACACAAAATGACCATTTTAAATACGATGCACAGGCTATGGAGTGCAATGCAAAGGGCCTTTGTGACTGTGGAGAAAGAAGGAAGTAGCCTCAGCAGTTGTTTCCTTTGCCTCTTTTCATTCAATCTCTCTGACACCCAAACATCTTACTGATTCCTGGTAGGCCCCTTGCTTGGCCTCTTACAGGATAAAAATTTGAGACCAGCACTCCTTATGGAGCTTACAAACGAACATAGAACATCAAGACACATCAATAAATGACTAATGAAATAGACCATAAAGGGTGGACAAGATTTCAATAAGAGGAATGCAGTGGGTATCCCAAAGTTAGGGAGAGCAGAGACAAAGTGATAAGGAAAGAGTAGTTACGTTGTTGCCTGATTTTTCCTACCTCCATCTGAGGTCAGCAATTAGCCACCGAAACAGAAGATGACTAATCCTCAAAGAGCAGGAACGTGTGCAAATTTAGAGGTTTTGTCTCACAAGGGCAACACAGGTAAATGCATAGGTTTCAATATCTTCAAATTCTGTACCATGGGCAAATAAACCATACTGAATTGGCCAGTTTCTTGCCCCAGGCTCCCTGCTATGACTTCTGAGTTAGTGCTCAGAAGCCCCAGATCTTATCTGTTCCAGATATTCCTTCTAGTATGTACAGAGCTCCTGGTTCAAATTCTTTCAATCAGCTACTAAAATAAATGAACTAGTCAAGCTTGCATTGCAGATATTCATTTTGACTGTATGATAAAATGAGGCGGCACTTGGGAATAATGTCATATACACTTTCTAAACCACTCCCCCACCAAGTCATTTTTTCCCCCCCTGGCAGGCCCATCTCACAGGGCTGCAGGAGGTTAACTGCAACGATGCATACAAAAGCACAGTGTCTGTCTGGCGCCAGCGTGTTACCTGGACTGCTGATGTCTGGCTCCAAGTTGCAGCTGGCCATCTGGGGCTTCATATGGCTCTTCTACCTCATATACGTTTGCATTCGTATCCTCTACGCTGCTGGAATTCTGCAGTTCCAACTGTGGGGTTTTCCTTCCAGCCATAATAAATGGCAAATTCTCATACTCTGGTATTTCCTCATAATGGCGTACATTTTCATACGCCGGTGCACAGACGCTTGTAACAGACTTGCAAAGCGCCTGAGCTGATGGGTCCCTGGAGAGCATTTGGTCATCCAAAGACTCAGCTCTCGGCCCATTTGCCACACTGGTCTGGCCCCGAGACTTCTTCCTCTTCTTTTGAGATTCCAGGCTGTAGTTATCTGCAGAGTAGGCCTTTCTGGGTTTGGTTTTCTTGTCCTCTCCAGCAAACCAGCCATGCCAATCACTTTCCATGCCTTTCCGCTCCCCAGCGGAGACTCGGCCTGTGGCTGTGTCTCCAAATTGGCTACTCTTGGACCAAAATTTCTGAAAGTCGCTCTTCATGAAACAGATAGACAGCTTCATGTTAAGCAATTTTTTAAAAGAGCTTTTCTTTGGGGTGTCTTTGCAAGGCTTAGTGCACCTTTCCATATCCACAGCAGATAGTGATTTTGCTCTAGGCTTGGTTAGGGCAGTTGAAGACTCGCTACTGGAGGAAATGGTGACAGACTTTAAGAACTCTGGGTTCCCAGAAAAGGGTAAAATAGGATGAGGTAATTTCCACACTGGCTTTTCTGAAGCCCGTTTAGGCATATCAAGGCAGGATGACATGCTATGATTTGGGGCACCCAGTTGCCGAAGGCAATTTCTTTCTAGACTCTGCTCTGAGTTTGTTTCTTCGTTTGAGGGATACGAACTTTTCTCCACGAGCTCCTCCGAGGCAGCCTTTTTAAGCACTCCTGCAGCAGGCAAGCTGTGTCGTTGAGGTTTTTTGGGGATAATTTTGGAGGAATTTTCCTCTTTTATTATAGATTCCTTTTGCCTTTGAGCAGCAGACACTCCCACATGACAGTCAGTAGGCGAATGTTCATTACAAGTTAATTTGAGTTGCTTAGGCAAGCTCATAGATATAGCACTGCATCTTGTAAAACTGGTCCCTTTGTCAACAGCCAGTGACATACTAGAACCATCTACTGTCATCGTGCTGTCTGAGCTCAGACTAGAGTCTGTATCTAAAGAAGGTGGCATATTTTCAGAGGAAGATGTTTCATGACACGTGGCTTTCTGTGACTCGACAAGGTCCTGTTCGGTACCACTGGAGTCCATATTTGATTCACTTTTATTTCCTGGTTTCAGCACATCCATCTGCTCCTGGTTACACGGAACATTCTGAAGAACACACAATGGACTGTGTTTCACACTATCTTCAGTGAGACGAGAGCTACTGAGTGAATTCTCTGGTTCTTCAGTGCTTTCACTGGGAGTATCTACATACTTCTGGCGTAATAGGCGAGCAGTACGTGGCTTTCTGGGCTTGGGGGTCGGAAATTTTGGAGTACATGGTACTAAGTGAATTTCTAAGGGATCCCGATCTTTGACTTCTGATTTCTTACTAACTCCATCTGAAGACATCGAAGTACTCCTTTTCCCGTTCTCCAGAGTTTCTAGTTCAGAAGAATGAAAGGAACTATTGCTTTTTTCGCCATCATTCTGACAAGTCTCAAAATGTTGAGATTCCTCACTAGAAAGCTGTAGGTGGTAAGTGTGATGATCACACACCTTTTCAAAGCTGGACAAAGAAGGTGACGAGCCTGCAAGTTCAATTCCAAACTGCCTGTTGGAATTACAGCCGCCATTCATTTCTGGGCTTCCTGTGGATCCCTGATTCCGTGGGAAACTCAAAGGTGACGTTTGCTGTGTTAGGACATCTTTGAGCTTCTCTTCGAGGATGCTCGCTTTTAAAACAACTCTACCCTGGCTCTTGACCTTTTCGTCCTGAGAATCACATTTGCCCCTAGTTTTTATAGTCAAAGAAGACTCATCAGTTTTACCGTTTTCTAAGTTTTCATTCATTTCTAGAGGCTCTAAAACGAGCTGCTTCACACACAAATTCCCTCTATTCTCAAGCTTATGGATACACTCAGAATTGCAGGAACACATTACTGGTAAAATATAATTGCTGCTCCGATCCCTTACATTTTTGCAATTGAAGTTGTCAGGGCTTTCAGGTAATTCTTGCATATGCTCTTCCAGGTTCAAGGCGGTAATCCTTGATGCTGACTGCCCGACATCTCGAACAGGTGAGCTCTTCAGGACTTTTGGTTTCGGGGCTATTGCCGGTTTGGCTTTCTTTGCTGACTGTGGAGTGCTGGAAATCACAACATCGGGTTTGGGTGCAATAGGAGGTGGAGCTGGCTTATTACTTGCCATGGCAAACTTTGGCTTGGGAGCCACTGGTGGCTTCTTCATTTCTAGAAAAGGAAAAAAAAAAAAATGAATATTTTGATGTCAAGTAACCAAAGCACAATATGGTACGGGATACAATTTGATGAACATTTTCACTTTTAACAATATAAATCTGGGAGCCAGCAGGTGGTGTGGTAGTTGAGGCGCTGGACTCCCACATGGCTGACCGCAGTTTGTGTCCTGGACCTGGCAGCTTGCTTTCTCTCTCTCTCTATGGTAAGCACACAGGCTGTATAGCAAATTAAAAAAATAATAATTATAAATAAAAAAAATAAAATAAATAATCCTTTCAAACAAAAAACTGAACCTGCATTTTACTAGGTAGATTATATTATATGGAGTCAATATTACTCTTGAAAATTCACTAAATTGTGCTTAAATTCCAAAAGTCACGGCATTGTCTATATCACACTTTAGTTTTTTTAAAAAAAAAATTGTTATAGAGCATATATGCTTGCTGGAGAGAAACAGAATGAAAAACACCAACCGAGGGAAATGACCACACTACAATCCCTCTTCTCCATACTCCTCTTGGTATTTAGGCATTCATGCGCGCACGCATGCTCACTCACACAGCATGTTTTTGAAGCTGCTGGGTCCAGACTTGAACTTCACAGCTGGCCATGTGGGATCCAGCCACGTTAATCATTATGCCAGCTGGCTAACCCAATATCATACATTTCCTTTTTTTTTTGGAGAGATTTTCACTATAGGGCATGTGCGCTCGCCAGACAGACAGAGAGACAGAGAGACAGAAAGCGAGAAATCATCCCCCAGGGGGGATGGTCACGCCGCAATCCCTTCTCCTCTATTCTCCTCTCAGGATCCTGGGCACATACGCACACGTGCCCGGCGTGAGTTTTAAGCCACCGGGTCCGGGATGTGAACCGCGGTCGACTACGTGGGAGTCCAGCGACATAGTCATTACGCTAACTACTGGTTCCCTCATACATTTCTTGATAAGTCCGATACTAGTTTTACTTTTACTTTGGAACAGGTACTATATCCTTAGTTGACAATAAATGAAATAATTGACTTGTGATTGGGATCGTTTTCAGTCATTCGCCAAGTATTAAGAATTGAATTTTTTGGGACCAGCAGTTGGCATAATGGCTATGTCGCTAGACTCCCTTGTAGTCGACTATGGTTCGAGTCCCAGACCAGGTGGCTTAAACACTCATGCTGGGTGTGTGTGCATACATGCCCAAGATCCTGAGAGGAGAATGGAGGAGAGGGGATTGTAAAGTGGCCATCCTCCCTAGGGGATGATTTCTCAGTTTCTGTCTCTCTGTCTCTCTCTGTCTTTCTGGCAAGCGCACACATCCTATAGCAAAAATCTTTAAAAAAATAAGAATCAAATTTTTGGGCCAGCAGGTGGCATAGCTGGGCCTGTGTACATGTGTGCCCAAAATCCTAAGAAGAGACTAGAAAAGGGACTATGGAATGGCCATCTCAGCCCTGGAGGTGGTGATTTCTCACTTTTTCTCTTTCTCCCTCTCAAAAAATCTCTCTCTCTCTCTCTCTCTGGCGAGTGCATGCACCCCTAGAGCAAACAACTAAAAGAAAAAAAAAAGTTTTACTTTGGGCTAGCTCTATATCCTAGTGATTAACAGAAGCCAGAGGACCAGCAGGTGGCACAGTGCTAAGGCGTTGTACTCCCACAAGGTCAACCTGCGTTTCAAGCCCCTGACCTGATGAATCATGCCGAGCACATTTGCGTGTGTGCCAAAATCAAAGGAGAAATGGAGGAGAAGGGATTGTGGCATGGCTCAGTCACGCCCGGGAGGTGATTTCTCACTTTTCGTCTGTCTCTGGCGAGTGCACATGCTCTATAACCAAAAACAAAATAAACTTAATTTTTTAAAAAAGAGAAGCCAGACCCCATATGGCTGACCACAGCTTGAATCTAGGCCCAGTGGCTTGAAAAACATGTCAAGCATGTGTGTATATGTGTGCCGCAACTCCCGACAGGATGGAGATATTAAGGGACTGCAATATGGCCACATCCCATGGGGGGTATGCCCTCCACTGCAATTAAAAAACATTTTTTAATCTTATGTTTGTTCCTTCAGTACAATCTAACACTTAATAAAATCCTAATTAACTGCAAAATATTTTTAAAAAGGGCTGCAAAGGTCATCTAGATGTTACTTAATGACTTGAATACACAGACGCTCTGATATTTCCTTTGGTGATGATTTTCTTTTCAACAAAGGAAACTAGTCACAACACTTGAGAAGCTATTATATAAAACTAGGTTTAAAAACAAAAATAGGGTGCTCTAGTTCCTTTTACCAACCAAGGAAGAATTTCCTCAATCCCTAATACTACATGTACGACCATGACTTTATGATAGCAGATACTTAGTCACTTAACTCCTGGGTATAATGTTATCATCAATAATGAGAACAATTATTCTCAAAATAATACAAAGTCCCAAAGCCAAATAACTTCAGTTAACTTTTCAATACACATGCTGTTCATTTTATTTACTTTAGGTTTTATTAGACAGAAAATATCTGTAAAAACCCTTCAAAGTCTATTGATAAAATATGCTATCATGGTCAATTAAATCAAACTGTAAGTCAAGTTTTAAGAGAAAGTATGAATGCCCTAGGCTTTTTCCCAGCCTCCCAACTTACTCAATAATAACTGATGGACTGTCATGTTGATTTCATTTCTGTAATCAGTCTCGAAATACGCTACCAATGCAATTTTTTAAAGAATAAAAAAAAAAAAAGTTTTGCAAGCTGCAAACAGTTCTGGAGATTGCTTGCACAACCATGTGTAGGCACTTAACACTTCTGACTGTACATTTAAAAATGGTTAAAATGGTAAATTTATTTTATCACAAATTTTTTTTAAAAAACCTATCCCATCAAATCAACCCATTGCTTTCTGAACCTCTGAGTTTCATGGGAAACTTCAGTCATTTAACCAGTTTAAATTTGTCTCTTTAGTTAAATTGTTCTTAAAATATTTACAATTTACTCCTTTCTTCTCTTCTTTTTTAAGTTCGCTCTAGGGCACATGTGCTCACCAGAGAGAGAAAGTGAGAAATGACTGCCACCCCGCCCCACCACCCCAGAGGGGATGGCCACACCACAATTCCCTCTCCCCTATTCGCCTTTCAGGATTTTGGGCATGCGCACACAAGGGCCCAGAGTGTTTTTCAAGTCACATAGCCTAGGACTCACCCACACAGTCAGTCATGTGGGATCTAGTCGCTTTAACCACGCCACCTGCTGGCTCACTCCTTTGAGAGTATTTTGTCTGCTTTCAAGAGACAAGAATTCCTGTTCTCTCTTAATGTCATAGAAATTCAATGAACTACATATGAGCTGGGATTGCTTCCCAACAAATATAGAATGCCACTCTGCCTAAAGCCCTCCATGGATCTTCACTAATTAAACCACCGTGAGCTTTGGCTTACCATTGTTAGCTAACTGTGTATCGCAGGAAGCCAATAACAGGCAGCCAGCTAATCTAATCATGTACATTTGTGCAAGTTGGCTGCCTTACTTTCTTACTTAGAAATGGAAGTTCAACAGATCTCTACAATCCCCATGAATCTGGGGTTCTAATTCCTGGAATATCTGCTTCAGGACAACTTTGATATGCAATAGGTCTCTTTATTCTATGTTATTTTTCTTCCAAAAAGTTTTGTCTATCTTTATTACTAAGAGGCAAGCTCCAGAAGGGCAGGCAATGGCACTATGATTCATTCACCTACAGCATTCCAGCACTTAAACAGGGATTGGGAACAGCCAAACCTGCCATATACACATTCTCTTTAATACATCTTGGTAATAGTTCATTACTTTTTCTTTTTTTATTTTTTAGAAGAGGTTTTGGCTATAGGGTGCATACACTCGCCAGAAAGAGAGAGGAAGCGAGAAATCACCCCCCAGGGGGTATGGCCACACCACCAATCCCTTCTCCATTCTCCTCTCGGGATCTTGGGCACACAAGCACACGCGTCCAGTGTGAGTTTAAGCCACTGGGTCCAGGACTTGAGCTGCAATTGACTAGATGGGAGTCAGGCGACATAGCCATTATGCCAACAGCTGGTCCCGAGTAATAATTAATTACATTTTAAAAAGAAAAATCAATACTCATTTTAAGGTACAATAATATTTTTTTTTTAAGAGGTTTTTGCTATAGGGCACATGTGCTTGCCAGAAAGACAGAGAAGACAGAAAGTGAGAAATCATCCCCCAGAAGGGATGGCCACGCCACAATCCCTTCTCCTCCATTCTCCTCTGGGGATATTGGGCACGCACACACACATGCCTGGCGTGAGTTTAAGCCACTGGGTCCGGGACTCATACCGCGGTTGACTACATGGGAGTCCAGCGACATAGCCATTACACTAACTGCTGGTCCCAAAGTCAAACTCTTGAAATAAGTGCACCGTGTTTGGAAACAAATCCAGCATCTTTGGATCTTAATACTGTATCAACAGTCAGACCCAAAGTTTCTTTGAGCAAAGCAGCAAATCTTTTATTTACACAGCTGTTTGGCTCCAGGGAAATATAAGGTAAGAAAGTAAAGCACTAATACCATTTTACTAACGATTACAAACATACTCGTCATCTGTTACACACAGATGGTTGTGGTTTGTGTGTACATCATCCTGGCTACTGGAACAGTCAAAATGCAAAGCATAGACATTAATGAGACAGTGACCTGTATGTGTTCAAAAAGATATAAAACACACACCTATAATTATCTCTCCTTTTTTATATACTGCATAGAGTAATTCTAACATCTCTACAAAAGGCCTGCTCCACAGATGCAGAAAAACAAAGCAAGCTCTTCTTCAGGGTACATACAACTTACGTGTTCTACAACATTCTTATTTTCTTAAATGAAATCAACTCTTCCAAAATAGATTAGATAAAAAAAAAAAAAAATCTCCACTCCCTCACTTGTAAATAATTTTCCTCACCATTATAATACATCTTAACAGATGGGGTGAGCAAAAAAGTAGTTAATGCTTTTCAACGAGCCATGCTAAAAACCAACCAACTCAGCCAGACACAGGAAGTGTCCCTTTTTTAAATGCCACAAAAATGTTTGTGGATTTCTTTAATTGTGAAGTTGATAAAATAAAAATAGCTTATATTATTCTAGGATAAATTGAGTGAAAGAATAATAAATTTCCATTACAGGCTCTAAAAATCAGTTTTACATTTATAAACAGCAAATTAAATTCTTCTGAACCTGTTCTTATAAACTGTTAGGACTGGAACTGAAAACTGATACATGAGGTATGAATATTTTAAATACATTTGACACTCTGAAGGAAGGAAGAACTATAATTGGCTAAATGGATTTTAAAATGCCTAATCAGTTTTAATTTAATTAGATTGGCTCAGTAATTTTAAAAAGAAAACTTGAATAATTTAGGATAAAAATAATTCACCTTATGTAATCATAGAAAAGGAAGCCTCCTTTTGGTAAGAAAGAGTTTATAAATAACCCAATTACAAAAATGTATAATAACATCTCACATACATAACATTAAAGGCAGGCTTCAAAACATCTATACAAATACCCTGTTGGGTAACTTCTTGCTTGGGTAGCTATAATCTGAGTATACCTAGCAATGAAACACTCGAATACATCTGGGCTTTAGAAATAATACCAATCAGAACATTAAAAGTGCTGTTTGACAATCTCGAGTTGCAGGAATTTTAAACAAATGCCAAAAAAAGCAATGAAAATTTAATCTGATATTTAAGTGTTGATTCCAGAAGTAACTGTGAGGAAGAGCTTTAAGATCTCTTATTATAAACCTGAAAGTTTATTCACTTGAACGCAGACAAAAGTGTGTGTGTGTGTGTGTGTGTGTGTGTGTGTTTAAAAAGCCCTTAATACTGTACTTATCAAGTTCTTAACATTAAGTTCTGGCTTTAAAAAAAAAAAAAAAAAAAAAAACTATGTTCTTACAAAGTGGATGTCAACCCCTTGAGTGATTATTTTGGAAAATAAAAACTGTGTTCGGAAATACAATAATCTTAATTGCTCAGTAGCCAAAGGTAAATAGAGGCTTTGTCATATGGATGAAGGGAAAGGACTATGGGAGACAGACAGATAAGGCTTTGTTTACACCAACCAGGTAAAAGCAGGAAAAAGTCCTTAAGGAACTGGTTGAAGATGAGCAAAAACACTGCCATAGGCAATTGTGCGCCACTGCTTCTCAAGTAATAGAGGCGTAAGTAACAATAGATACGTGAGTAACAATGTCTAAATATCTAGTTTAAGTTTCCAGTGGATACTAGGCTTAAAAGGACTCAGCCCAGTCACCAAGTTCTAAACGCTAGGAACACTGCCCCTTCCTAGAATAACAAATTTCTTAACTTGGGACTATACACTACTTTCACACGCAAAGTCGCCCAAATTGAAGGGAGAAGAGCAAAAGTCCTCCTTACATGTCGCTTATTACCTGGCGTAAAGACCACCCAGGACAGATCTCCCTTTGAAAGGAGATCTCCCTGAGCCCCACGATTTCCAACAGCCCTCTCCGCAGGAACAGAAGAGTCAGTCGGGCAGCGAATCCCATCTGCTCCGCACTTGCGGAGGAACTGAGGGAAGGTAGAGGGCACCCGACTCACCCACTCCAGCCGGGAAACTTTCTGGAGAGTCCCAGCGGAGCAGCGTTGGCTGCAAACTTTCAAGCAGCAGCCTGAGCGTCGGCACTTACCGGCGACAGAAGTCATGATTCCCGCGTGCAACTCGCTTCTCCGCGCGCCTTTCAGTCCATGTTCCCCCTTCAGTCCATTGTTTCCAAAGTTTGGGAAGAAGAGAAAAACCCTCGCAGAGCGAACATCCCGTCCCTCGACCCCGCCGCGCAGTCTGAACGCCGCACAAAGGATACGGCTGGCTCCAGCGACCCCGCGGCGCTCCCGGGCGCTAGAACCACCGACCCCGCGGCGCGCCCGGCCGCTGGGCGCCGGCGGCGGGCGGGCGAGCACGAGCGCCGCCCAGCAGATCTCCGGGCAGACGGCCAGGCGCGGGCACGAGCAGCGCTCACCGCAGCTAGGCAGGCGCGTGCCCCACTTAAGCTCCGAAAAATCAGTGCTCCGGGCGTCCCCTACTAGTCGCGGCCGTAAAAGGCAGACAAAAGCACCAATCTCCTCCAATCAGAGCGCTCGCACTTCATTCCGTTCCCGCCTCTCCCGCCCACACGCTCACGCTCTGATCCAATAAGTGGTCCTGAAAAGGGGGGGCGTGACTCGCGAGGCATGCTGGGAATGGTAGTTTTCAGACCCACGAGACCCGCAGAAACTGAAGCGTCGATACTGCCTGTTCTCCCGCCTTCATTTCCCATCGTGCTGAGGCGGGTGGCATGGCGGAGAAGGATGACACCGGAGTTTGACGAAGAGGTGGTTTTTGAGGTAAGGGGAAAATGGCGGTGAGTGTAGATTGCCTTTGTTTGAGAAGGATGAGAGAGAATGCAAGGAGGCAAGGCGACCCCAGCGCTAGGGACCTGGTGACGCCCTCCTGCCGGCCTCGGCCACCGACCCCTCGGGATTCCGGGGCCTAGAGTCGGCCGCGGCCTGACAGGTGTAGCCCGAGGCGCCCTGGCCGCGGCCGGCCTCTGCCTTGGTCCCGCCCAGAATTCCCCGCCCGGCCCGGCTGGCAGGCGGGGGGGCG
>NW_006159928.1:7312602-7312939 GCF_000334495.1 Tupaia belangeri chinensis
CTCCGAAAAATCAGTGCTCCGGGCGTCCCCTACTAGTCGCGGCCGTAAAAGGCAGACAAAAGCACCAATCTCCTCCAATCAGAGCGCTCGCACTTCATTCCGTTCCCGCCTCTCCCGCCCACACGCTCACGCTCTGATCCAATAAGTGGTCCTGAAAAGGGGGGGCGTGACTCGCGAGGCATGCTGGGAATGGTAGTTTTCAGACCCACGAGACCCGCAGAAACTGAAGCGTCGATACTGCCTGTTCTCCCGCCTTCATTTCCCATCGTGCTGAGGCGGGGGGCATGGCGGAGGAGGATGACACCGGAGTTTGACGAGGAGGTGGGTTTTGGGGGAA
>NW_006159928.1:7313144-7350632 GCF_000334495.1 Tupaia belangeri chinensis
CGCGCCCAGATTTCCCAGCCCGGCCGGGCTGGCAGGCGGGTGGGCGGGAGCCCTGTCTGTTCCTTCCCGGTAGCCGATGCGCCCCGGGTAGACTGCGCCTGGCTGGGCGGGGCCGAATCGCGCTTATTTTTGGATGCTCACTAATACAACTTAGCCTCTCCCGTTTTCCTCCTTGATTTTCTTGGGGTCAGGTTCCAGAAGTGCTTCAGGTCACCGTTCTCCTTCAAGGCGTGGCCCTCGGAACGAAGGCAGCAGGTGCCAGTTTTCTAACACGGTTTAAAGTCTGTGTGTGGGACCTCCTGTGGGAGGTTAGGGCAGGGGCATTTCAGCATCTAGGTTAGATTCTTTTGTCCTTAGCTATTTCGCTAGGTGTAGCCAGTTCTTCTGACTCGAGGCTCTGGATGTGAGTGCTTTTGTGTGAGACTATTTTAAGACATTCTCTGCCATCTTGAATGAAAGAAACTCGGGATTTGATGCCAGTTTTTTATCAAACAGGTTAAAACTCACACGTGTGTGTGTGTGTGTGTGTGTGTGTGTGTGTGTGTGTGTATTCCTTTACTTTCGTTCATGCAAGTAGATATTAAGAATTTTTTTTTTTTAAAGAAAAGGCCCGTGCAGTACAACAGTACTAACGGTGCAGAATGTTTTTGGATGTTGAAATATGGACCAACTATTGATACCACTGGAGGAATAATTTGGAATCAGCCGTTCTTGCAGCTTCCCAGAAGCAATACTCAGTGAATGATACCCAGATGAATCTTGAAACTGTGAACTGTATTAGAAAGGCAGAAGGGAGAAAATGTATTACAGAGGACGGGGACTGAGCATGCCAGGGTTGGGAGGAATGCAGGTGCCTGGTGTGCATTTAGGGAGCCAGATTGCAGTGGGTTGCTAAGTAAAGTCGTTTGATGTGGTTACAATGTAGTAGTAGAAAATGTGGCCAATTTACTGAAATGAAGAGTGGGTGTGAGGTGTACACTTGGAGACAGAGGGCCTGAATTTGGGAAATGAAATAACAGTAATGGTTTGGACAAACATTTCTAAGGTAAAAGCAAGGAAACAGTTACAGAATGAATGTGAGAGCTAAAAGAGTCAAAAATGTAGGTTGCTTAGATTTCTAGAGAAAGGGAAACAGTAAATGTATTTTTGCTTTTATTTTCTATTTCTGTATATAATAGTAACAAATGCCTAAAGAACATTTTATGTAGAAAATAAATTAAAAAATTCTCACACCACCCAAAGATGGTCACTATTAACAGTATGGTATGTGTTCATACAGACTTTTTTCCCTTTGTAAATGTATATTTATGTGTGTGTGACAGTTTTTAAAATAAGAGGTGTAATATGTAGAATTTCATGTGTATTTTTCACTTAAACTTATCGTGAATGTTCTCCCATTTGTCACTCTCTGAAAACATTTTAAATAATATAATATCCCATTATGGATATGAGACATTTCTCTATCATTGACTAATTAGATTGTTTCAAAATAATTCTCATTTGTAATCAGCGGTGCTGTAAATCCATCTTTAATTGCAACTGTGATTTTCCTCAGAATAATTTTTACAAGTAGAACTAGTAGATCAGAGATTAGAAACATTTTTAAAAGACTTACGCATAAAGCTTTTATCAATTCACATTTTCACTAGGAATAAGAGATTATTTCATCAAATTCTCAGAAACAGCCTTCTTAGTTTCCTTTACTCTTTGCTAATATTACAGGCAAAAATAACATTTCATTGTTCTAATTTACATTCTATACATCTTATAAGCCATTTTTATTTCTTTCAAAATTAAAAAATATATATATTTTCATTGCCAGAGGGCCGTGCACTGCCAGAAAGAGGGAAAAAGCACCCTTTAATAGGGTGTGGTTACACCGCAATCCTTCCTCCTCCATTTCTCTATCCAGGATTTGGGGCGCCTTGGCACTGACTCTGGCATATTTTTTAAGCTACCAATCTAGGACTCAAACTATAGTCGCTCCTGTGGGATTCAGCTTTCCTTAACCACAAAGCTCTAGGACTGCCTGCCATTTTTAATTCCTTCAACATTTCTTTTCATATTTTGCATGAGTTCTTCATATATCACTAAGACTTTATATTTCTTGGGAATTCTTTTCCAGTTTACAGTTTAATTTTCTTTTTGTTATTACTGTAGTATAATATATAAGGAAAGTACAGAGATCATTAAGTGTGCAGATGGATGAATTGGGTTGTTGAAAAAGTCATGATGCATTTTAGCATAGGAAAAAAACGCCATGACTTTTCCAACAACCCAATATGTTTACATATCGACACACCCTTGTAACCAGCACCCAGATTAAAAAACAAAACAAAACAAAACAAAACAAAAAACAGAATATTACCAGCACATCAGAAGCTCCCTGCTGGTCCTTTTCTCCTTTTCTGTCACTGCTCCCCTCCCCAAAAATAACCATTCTTCAGACTGACCAGCCTAGATTAGTTTTTCTATTTTTATGGTATACATCTGGTGTAGTTCCATTCACATGCTTTTATGTGTCTGGCTTTTGTTTTTGTTCTCTGGCATTATTTGTGAGATGCTTTCATATTGTTACATAAGCATTTCTATTTCTGTATAGTATTCTATGTGAATATATAACCATTTTAAATTCAGTCTCTCAATGCTCATTGGGTAGATTCTATTTTGAAATTTATGAATGGTGTTGCTATGAACCTTTAAGTGTGTTAAACATATTTCAGTTGGGTATGTAGTTAGCAGTGGAGTTGCTAGGTCATAGGAAATGTATATATTTATCTTTTATGGATATTGCTGAACATTGTTTCAGACTGGTCTTAGCAATTTATACTCCTGCCAGCGAGTGTGAAGATCCCTTTGCTTACTAATTTCAGTCTATTTCTTTTATCATTCTGGTGTCTAAGTTCTTGTGGTTTTAATTTGTATTTCCCTGATAAGGAAATTAAGACTTACGGTTGGGGCCAGCAGGTGGCATGGTGGTTGAGGAGCTAGATTCTCATGAGGCTGACCTCAGTTTTAGTCCCAGACTTGGCAGCTTGCTTTCTCACTTTCCATTTCTGTCTCTGTCTCTCTGTCTTTGGTGAATGCACATACCCTCTAGCAAATTGGAAAATTATGATACCATAAATAAAATTAAATAATTCTTTTTCAAAGATTGACTTTGAGCCAGCAGATGGCATAATTGTTACTTTGCTGAACTCCCACATGGCTGACTGTAGTTCACGTCCCCAACCTGGTGACTTGAAACTCATGTCTGGCACATGTGTGTGTGTGCCCAAAATCCCAAGAGGAGAATAGAGAAGGGATTGCGCTTAGCCATCCCCCATCAGGGATAATTTCTCACTCTCTTTCTCTCAGTTTCTGTCTCTCCAGCGAGTGCATACACCTTATAGCAAAAATCAAAAAAAAAAAAAAAAAAAGGAATATGTTTATAGCCTGACAGAACCACTTTGGTTAAGCTGCTTCAAGGTTTTTTGCATATTTTTCTATAGAGTTCTCTCTTTTTCTTAATGGTTTCAATGAATTCTTTACATACACTGGCTACAAGTCACTTCAGGATATTTACACCTTAAATATCTTATCTTGGCCTCTGTGTGGCCTTTGTACTCCTTTAATAGTGTCTCTCAATGAACAGAAGCTCTTAACTTTAACATAATTCAGGTAAAAATTTTTTTAATGGTTAGTACTTTTAAGGAAATATTTACCTACTCTTCGGTCACAAAAATATTTTCTCTGAAACTTTTATTTAACCTTTGCATTTAGATCTACCATCTATCTAGAACTGATATTTTGTGTGATAACAAGGAAAAATATTTTTTTCCAAGATGGATGTCCAGCTTTCCTGGCACCATTTACTGAGTAAACCATCCTTTTCCCACTGAATTATTTATTGTGTTACCTTTTTCTACAGGGCACATGCCCTTGCCGGAGAGACAGAAAGTAAGAAATCACCCCCGAGGGGTGATGGCCACATTGTAATCCCTTATCCTCCATTCTTCTCTCAGGATTTTGGGCCCCATGCACATGCACCTGGCGTGAGTTTGAAAATGTCAGTTCTGGGACTCAAACTGCAGTCCACCACGTGGGAGTCAAGCCATATAGCCATTCTGCCATCTGCTGGTCCTTGCATTGCCTTTTTCATAAATCAGTTACCTTGAGTATACAGATCTGTTTCTAGATTCTATTCTTTTCCATTGGTCAGTGTGTTTATTCTTGTGCCAGTGCCATGCTATTTTAATTACTATAGTTTTTTTCCTTAAGAATTATGTGTTTTTGGGAACCAGCAGTTAGCGTAATGGCTATGTCGCTGGACTCCCACGTAGTCGACCCGCGATTCGCGTCCTGGACCCGGTGGCTTAGAACTCATGCCGGGCGCGTGTGCATGTGTGCCCAAGATCCCGAGAGGAGAATGGAGGAGAAGGGATTGAGGCGTGACCTTCCCCCCTGGGGGGTGATTTCTCGCTTTCTGTCTTTATGTCTCTGTCTGGCGAGCGCACATGACCTATAGCAAAAACCTCTCCAAAAAAAAATAATTATGTTTCTATTAATTTATATATTTTTTAACTTGACCAGAGAAAGATAGAGAGGGAAAGTAAGAAAGCAAGCTGCCAGGTTCCAGAACTCAAACTGCAATCAGTCATGGAAGAGTCCTTTGTCCCAACCACTGTGCCACCATAGCTTTATACTAGGTATTAATATCTGGTAGGATAAAACCCTTCATATTTATTTTTCTTGAAGACTGGTCATTTGTTTCTTATTGTATTTCCAGATGAATTTTAGAATCAGCCTGTCAATTTCAGTTTAAAAACAGATTTTGACTCAGATTGTTTTGAATCCATAGATGAAGTGGGAGACCCTTGACATCTTTACACTATTTAATCTTCCAATTATTAATATTTATTGCTTGGCCTCTAAATGAGTCAGGTATCCATCTATTTCTGTGCTCTAGGACTGATTTTGCAAACTGGAAATTATCTACTCCTTGAGGGTGTAGCTAAACTGGTCCTTAAACAATCTAGCCTTTGCTGGAAAAAGTGAGAGTGGATATTATCTATCAGTTCCATCTTTTTATGGTAATTGCTCAATTAAAATTTTATTTTTATTAATTTTTAATTTTTTTTAGTTTTGCTATAGGGCTCCCTCACTGGAAAAAGACAGAGATAGGGAAAGTAAGAACTTACCCCCCTTCCAAGGGGGGGTGGCCACACCATAATCCCTTCTTCTTCACTCTCCTCTCAGGATTTTGGAAACACTCACACAGGCACCCAGTATGTTTATTGGGCCAAATGGAACTCCAACTGTATAGTCAGCCATGTGGAATCTAGCCACCTTAACCACCATGTCACCAGTTGGCCCTCACACCCTCTTGTTTTATTTTGCGTTTGCCAGAGTATTGATTTACCAGATGTTTCAAAGAAGCAGTTATTGATTTTGTTTCATCAGGTCAATTGAATTCATTTGTGATTTAAGTTATTTTAAAAATTTTTGCTTCTAGGTAGCATACCGGTTAAAGTGTTGGACTCCCACATGGAGGACCGTACTTTGAATCCCAAACCTGGAGGCTTGAAACTCCCTCTGGGTGTATGTGCATGCATACCCAAAATCTCGAGAGGAGGATGGAATAGAAGGGATTGTGGCCATTCCCCCCAGGGGTGATTTTTCACTTTCTCCCTCTCTGTCTCTCTTCTGGTAAGCACACATGCCCTATAGCAAAAATCTCTAAAATAAATAAATAAATTTCTACTTTTATCTCTTTCCGTTCTTCTCCCTCTTTGTGTTTATTTTTTTGTTTTTACCTCCTCTGGTTACTTTAGTTGAAAACTTAAATACCAAAAAGAATTTGAAAGACTGTAAGTTTTCCTGTGAGTACTGCTTTGTCCATATATTATGTGTTTTGAAATGTAGTTTGTTCCACAGTTTTGTAATTTCCTTTTTTTTCTGGGGTGTGGGGGAAGCTATAGGGTGCATGCACTTGCTAAAAAGAGACAGATAGATGGAAAGTGAGAAATTACCCTTCAAGAGGATGACCATGCCACAATTCCTTCTCCATCTTCCTCTTGGGATTTTGGGCATGCATGCACACGTGCCTGGTGTGATTTTCAAGCCACCTGGTCCAGGACTTGAATCATGGTCAGCCATGTAGGAATCCAACATCTTAGCTACCATTGCTACCTACTGGCCCCATAATTAATTAATTAATTGATTGATTTTTTTTCTCTCTCTCCCCCCCTTTCCCTCTCCCTCTGTTTCCCTCTCTCTCTCTCCTTACATTTCTTTCTTTCTTTCTTCTGCAAGTCAGAAGAGAGGGAGGGAGAGTAGGGAGACAAATACCCCAAGGAGGGTCCTGATATCATGACCCACAGCCACCCTCTGTCAGCCCTGGATCATGGGCACACATGTGCCTAGTGCACTCAGGGAAGTCTCTGCCCATGAACCTAGAACCATCCCATGTGGGACAGCCTATCAGAGCATTATTTTACCTCTGTGCCATTCTCTGTACCCATTTTGATTTCTACTTTAGCCCTTGATTTATTTACTATCCAGGTGTATAGTCAGGGATCAGTGCTGTCGGTGGTAAAGTTTCTCCGTGGGTCATATTTATAATTCGACTCTAACCATTGTGAACTGCATCACTGTATTCCCTTGTTGTCTGGGCTCTGTTTGGGTTCAGACGCTGGGAAGGACCTACAGATCAGAAGGTGGAAGGAAGCAGAGATGTCTGAGTATTTGTCCTCCTAGTTCCTTCCTTGCAGGGCTGCCATTTGGTAGTGATTGCCTTCCTGTAGACTAAAGCCACCTCTCTCATTGGGGGATTCTTTTTTAGCTTCAACGCTTACAAGATTTCAGTAACACTGCTTCTTTCTCCCTGGCATTTAGACCTGTAGCAGGTGTAACTTCTTGCTGTTGCTGGTCCCTGGGTGCTTTGTTTTCCTGTTAGTTGTCTCAGTGTTGCTTACAGGTTCACAGTCATTTCATTAAACTCTTTCAGTTATCTGTTTTGAGTATACTTTATTTTGCAGTCTTCCTATAAGAAGACTTCATGGTTAACCTATTTATGACTTCAGTCTGTTCTCTGGGAATAATTCTTCTCCATTGTCATCCATGGTCTCTGGTTTTACTTTCTAAAAACTTATTCCTAACATCTTTTTTTATTTTTCCAATTGCCAGAGGACACATGGTATGGCCAAAGAGAGACAGAGAGACAAAGTGGAGGAAGTAAGAAAACAGCCCTCAAGTGGATCATGGTCACTACAATCCCTTTTCCTCCATTTCTCCGTCCTGTTGGAATTTGGGCCCACATGCCTGGTGTGTTTTTTCAAGTTGTGGAATTGATTAACTGTGGTTGGCCATGTGGTATTCAGCTCACTTAACCACTAGGCTACAGGGCTAGCCCATAATCTTTATTTATTTCATTATTTATTTTTAGGGTTTTGCCATATTGTGTATGCTTGCTGGAGAGAGAGAAAGAAGGAGAGAGGGAAAGTGAGAAATTACCCGTTGGGGTGAATGACCATGCCACAATCCTTTCTCCTCCATTCTCCTCTTGGGATTTACATGTGCACACATGCACAGAGCGATCTTCAAGTCACAGGTCTGGAACTTGAACTTTTGTGAGCCATGTGGGAGACTAGCACTTTAACCACCATGCCATCCATGCCATCTGCTGGCTCCAGTAATCATTTTTAAAACGATTTATTTGTGGGGCCAGCAGGTGGCGTGGTAGTTAAGGCGCTGGACCCCTACATGGCTGACAGCAATTCTAGTCCTGGACCTGGTGGCTTGAAACACAATGGGCAATGTGTGTGCATTCCCAGGATACCAGGGGAATAAAAGAAAGGGGATTATGGTGTGGCCATTCCTAAAGGGGGCGTGATTTTTCACTTTCTCTTTCTCCATCTCTCTCTGTTTCTCTAGTGAGCACAGTTGCCCTCTAGCCAAAAAACAAAAAACAAAAACCAAAAACAAAAACAAAAACGTTTATTTATGTAGTCCATGATGGGAAAGATGGAGACAGACAGACAAAAAGTCAACACTCCCAATAGGGTCTTGACACTCATATTCTCTCAACTATCTCACATGGCCAGTTACTCAGGGAGGGCTGCAAACATGAACCCGGAGTCTTCCTATGAGAGTCCAACTTACAGATTGTAGTATTTTACCCCGGTCTGCTCCAGGTTACTGCAGTCATTCATATAAAATGTTTTGAGATGGCCTGGCTATGGTATCATAAGCAGGAAGCTGCTGCTGCGTGAGGCCAGGGTCATATAGGAGGCCCTGGTTCAGTTTCTGTACCCTGCTGGCAGTGCAGACCTGTGGTCCTAGCTGAATTGAGGGCTATGGCAGGACAATTGTGGCTTGACAAAACCTGTCAAAATAACTCTTTTGGGACCAGCAGATGTTGTAATGGTGCTGTGTCACTGGACTCCCATGTAGCCAACCATACATAGTTCAAGTCCCATACCCAGTGGCTTAAAACTTACGTCGGGGGGGGGTGGGGGTGGGACTAGCAGTTGGTGTAATGGCCATGTCGCTGGACTCCTATGTAGTGGACTGTGGTTCAAGTCCCAGACATGGCGGCTTAGACTTACACCAAGCACGTGTGCGTGTGTTCCCAAGATCCCAAAGAGGAGAATGGAGAAGACGGGATTGTGGCGTGGCCATCCCCCCTGGGGAGTGATTTCTCGCTTTCTGTCTCTCTGTCTCTCTGTCTTTTTGGCAAGTGCACATGCCCTATAGCAAAAACCTCTCAAAAATAAATAAGTAAATAAAAATGAAACTTAAGTCAGGAGCATGTGCGTGCATGTCCAAAATCCAAAGAGAAGAATGGAGAAGAAGAGATTGCAGTGTGGCCATCTCCCTGCGGGGGGGAGGGGGGTGATTTCTCTCTTTCTGTCTCTCTGTTTCTCTGTCTCTCCAGTGAGCGCATGTGCCCTAGAGCAAAAATCTCCCAATAAAATAACTCTCTTCCTCTATCCTCTTTTAAAAAAGAAAAAAAAGAAAATTTTTTGAGAACAAGAATTCTCCAAACACCTTAAGACAGGTGTTAGACTTCTGATGTTGCGGGGATCAGCCGATGGCATAATGGTTATATCACTGGACTCCCACATAGTCAACTGGTTCAAGTTCAGGACTTGGAAGCTTAAACT
Organism: Tupaia belangeri chinensis; assembly: GCF_000334495.1. Taxonomy (NCBI): domain Eukaryota; kingdom Metazoa; phylum Chordata; class Mammalia; order Scandentia; family Tupaiidae; genus Tupaia; species Tupaia belangeri. The sequence goes on from NW_006159928.1 coordinate 7,322,291, forward strand.
CAATGCCAGGCGGGTGTGTGTGCAGCGTGGCCAACGCCCTTGGAGAGTGATTTTTTGCTTTCTGTCTGTCTTTCCAGCAAGTGTACACACCCTATAGCAAACATTGCAAAAATAAAAAGAAAGAAAAAGTTCTGATGTTTCTCTTTTAGGGTTTTTTTTTTTTTCCATTATAAATTTGTTGCACAAACTTTAAATCATTCATTAAACCTTACTACTCTTAGAGGGAAGAGTACCTGGAAATAAGGCATTTTCATCTGGAGGACTAATTTTTCTTCCTCCTTCAGTATATGTAGAGCATCTAAACCAGTTCTTGGTAACTTCCTTCTTATAATGTTTCAAGGAACCTTTTTTGTTCTCCTCAAATCACTATCCTTATTAACCTAATTCTTTGTAGGTGACCTCTTTACTGGTCAAAGTTTTTGGTGTTTAAGAATGATAATTTTTATCCCTTTTATCACGATCTCTCCTCCTCATCCTGCATGCTTCTCTGTAATTACTAAATATTAAACTGGTATTGGCAGTATATTCAGCTCTGGCCTTTATTATTTTTCTTGTAGCACTAAAATCAATAAAATAGAGGAGAATAATTCTCACAAAACCTCTCACATTTAAAAGAAAGTTTCTTAAAATCCCTCCCTCTCTTATATGAGGAATTCTACTCATTTGTATTTTTAAAGGTTCCTGTACATTTCCAGAGAATATTGAGGCTATTTTTTTGTCCTGTTATTTGTAGATTCTTTCCTCCCTGTTTGCTTTCTGCGTGCTAAAAGGCATGTGTGAGAGAAAATGATAGAGAGAAGCTCTCAACAGGGCCTGGTCACGCCACAGTTCCTCCTCCTCCGGTTCTCCATCTCATCAGGATCCTGGATACCGTATATGCACCTGATGTGTGTTTTTAAGCCACCAAAGCTGGGAATCAAACTCTGATGGGCCATGTGGGATTTGGCTTCCTCTGTGTCGCTCCTAACTGCTGAGTTATGAGATTGGCCCATTCTGTTTGCATTATTGATTTGAATAATGGAAGGAAATTGTTTTTTGTCTGTGAATATATGCATGGACAGTTTTTGCTGTCTTGTTACTGGAGATGGCTGTCTAAAATAATTAATTATACATGTAAAATTTAAGGTGTTATTGTATCATCTTATTTTTCCTTAAAATATATCCTCAGCTTCAGTTTGTAGAACATAAAGCCCTTACATTGTATTATTTTAAATATTCTAGTTCCAAATAGTAGCTGAGATTAGCATAGCAAATCCATGCTCTTATCACTACAATAGAAAGAATAGTTGTTAATGGTGTTTTAAAATCACAACCCTATTGACATAAAAGTATGACCATTAAGACCAAAGTTAGTTAATCACCAGATATGCAAGAAGAAATTACATCTTTAAAATGAATTATAAAAATTACTCTTGAGGCCCAGCTGTGGTGCTGTATAGATACCACCACTGCTTGGGAGGCTAGAATCCGCATGGGAGGCCCAGGCTCTGTTTTGAAGCAGACTCAAACATGCCGGGTGTGGCTGAAGGCAACTGTAACCCTAGCTGATTAGGAGGCTGCGGCAGAGGATAGCGACATGTCAATACCCTGGCAAAAGTATCTATCAGGATCTCTCTCTCATGAAAAAGTGGGGTGGGGAGAGGGCAGATTATTCTTGGGAAACACATCTGTTTTTGTTTTTGTTTTTGTTTTTTTCTCTTTGTATTGTGTTGTTTCTTTGATTTTGATTTTTTTCACATATCTCAAGGCTCCCATGTAAATTAAAATTGCTTTTTAAAATCTAACTAGACACTTTAAAGTAGTAAGTAGGTATCTCTGTTGTGTATTTATTTTTTTGAGATTTTTTTCTGTAGGACTCATGAAGTCACCGGAGAGACAGAGACAAATAGAAAGTGAGAAATCATCCCCCAAGGGAGATGGTCATGCAACAATCCCTTCTCCTCCATTCTCCTCTTGGGATTTTGGGCACACACACACAAGCGCCCAGTGTGAGTCTCAAGCCGCCAGGTCCAGAACTCAAATCATGCTTGACATGTGGGAGTCTAGTGCCTTACCCACTATGCCACCTGCTGGTCCCAATCTTTTATATATATTTTTTATTGCATTTATTAAGATGCAATTCCAGGGAACAGTATATGGTGTTATGGTTACATTGTTGTACTCCCACTTAGTCGACCGCAGCTCAAGTCCCAGAACCGGTGGCTGGGCACGTGTGCGTGCGTGCCTAAGATCCCAAAAGGAGAATGGAAGAGAAGGGATTGTGGCTCGGTCACCCCCCTGGGGGGTGATTTCTCGCTTTCTATCTCTCTGTCTCTCTCTGTCTTTCTGGCAAGCGCACGCGCCCTACAGTGAAAACCTCTCCAAAAAAGAAAAAGAAAGATGCAATTCCAATCATCTTGAGCTATGACACACATAGTACTTATATTATTTTTTTATGGATCTTGATATTTAGGCAATTTTCAGTTAAAAGTTTTCTTTTAAAAAAAATTTTTTTTCACCGTGAGGTATGTGTGTTTGCTAGAGAGAGACACAGAGAAAGAGGGAATTGACTCCATGAGGAGTCAATTCTCAGTTCCTCCTCCTCCATTCTCTTGGGGTTTTGGGCATGCATGTCCATGCACCCAGTGTGATTTTCAAGCCACTGTGTCTGGGACTCGAACTGTGGAGCTGGCCATATGAAATCCAGGTGCCTTAACCTCTATGCCATCTGCTGGCCCCTTTGTTTCTTCTTTTTTCTTAAGCAGTCAAAATTACAGTTTTACTTTCTTACCTTACTTCTGCTCTGCATCCAGTAAATATCCAAATATACCAACTAATCAGATTTCAAATAATATTAAGGATAATATCAGAACCAGAGAGAGCTTGATCCATCACTGCCATATGCTCTCCACTTAGTTAAGACCAGCTTAGACCAGCTTATTTTTAGTAACTTTTTGTTGTCTATAATATCTCACATAAGAGTAATTGGGAGGATACTTTTCAGTGGAAAATATTAGAAACCTGCAGGCAGGAAAATTTTTGAATGTCTTTATCTGCTGCAGGCTTATAGTGATGATACTAATAAACACGTGAGTAGACACTAATAGTAAATGACATCCTTCTAAGACATTCGTAGAATCCCACTTCTCCTCTTACCTACTTATGTCCTGTTGCTGAATAATAAAAGTCCTGAAGAAATTAGGTTCAGGTTTTTTCCGAGAGCTGCTTCTGATAGGAAAGTGCTTAGTAACGACAAAGGCACGCCCTCTAATTCAGTGGCCATTTTGCACTGTAGTTCTGAGGAAACAAGTGGGAGTCATCAGAGAAAAAAGTCTGGATCAATAAAGAATATGGAAAAGAGGCGGTAAATTTTTCTTATAAGTCAACTGGATAAATTAGAACAATGCTGTCTGTGAGTAGTTTAATTTGTTGGACCCATTTTTTGATCAATTTAGCTTAATATTTTAATTCTATGATTAGATTTTGTTTTTGTTGATATTGAGGAGCAATAAATACTTTGGAGCTGTTGGCATGGTCATTTAAAAGTTAGGTTAAAATATGTAAACGCTAGACAGTATTTCCTATTATTTTCTAATGTCTTTAGTTTTGCAGAGTACTATCGTGTGATATCCAAAGTTGAAGGGAGGAGTTGGCAGTAAATAGTTAATTTCAAAATGTCTTTTCTGATTGAGTACTGAATGAAAGATCAGTGAAAAATCTATAGACATGAACTCCGCTGGCAATATAATGAATAGTGATGGATACATTTGTTCTCTGTTGTCTGCTGTAGGGCTTTGCTAATTGTAACAGTTTTAGCTATTTCAGTAGCTTTTCCATTAAAAATTGAGAAAATGTCTGCCTTGTATAATGTGGAGCTGACAGTCTTCCTCATCAGTTCATTTTGTGATATTCTGCAGCTAACCGGGGAAGAAATAAGGACTTCATAGCAATCGGCAGTGAGAGTTGATCCTTTTCAGTGGCTTTTTCCAAATACAAGAATTAGTGTTCTCTATTCGATCATCACATTTAGACCTATAGTTTCAAGCTATATGCAAAGATAAAAAAATTTTAAGTGTTTTTTTAAATAGCTAATATATAATGATTTCGAGGTAAATAGTCTATCAAATCTCTCTCATTTCAGATGTCTTTTTTTTTGAAGATTTTATTTTGAATATATATTTTACAGATTCTTTTGGCGTAATAAGAACTTTTAAAAATATGTAACTTACCTTATACTATATGTGAAGTACTTTTTTAAGAAAAATTTAAAATGGGCATAAGTTTTTAAAGAAAAGTGACTTGTAAGTAATGTGAAGAATACTGTACCTTGGGAATGGAAGTCAGAGGCTTCATGGTCCATTGAACCAGGATGAGCATAATTCCTCTAGGTAGGAAGTCTGTGTTAGCAAATTACTGCTCAAACATTACACGATTCAAAGTTTCCGTGCCAATGCTTCTTGCCTTATACTGTCTTTTCTGTTAGTAAGGAGTGGGCCTATGTTTTCCTTTTGCTTTTTTGTGTTTAAATAGATGGCAGAGCCCAAATAACACCTGACATTTGACAGTAGTTATTGTGCCAGACCAAATAGTATGGTTTTGATATAATACTGATATTTTAAATTAAGGAATGCGTAATAGTTGAAGTACATCATTAGCTTTGCTATAGAAAGGTACACAGGATCATTTTATTCACCTGTTAAACTAATAATTGAATCTGTTACTTATTTTTAAGAGACATTTTTGCTATACGGCACCAGCATTCACCAGAGAGACAGAAAGACAGAGAGGCAGAAAGCAAGAAATCACCCCTCCCCCCGGGGGGTGGCCCTGTCTCAATCCCTTCTCCTCCAATCTCCTCTCTGGATTTTGAGTACGCACTCACACGTGCGTGGCATCAGTTTCAAGACACCAGGTCTAGGACTAGAACCCTAGTTGGCCATGTGGGAGTCCAGCGACGTAACCATTATGCTATCTGCTGGGTCCAAATCTGTTATTTTTAAATACAAAGATAGCATATTAATATGGTCTCATAAAAAATTCATTAGCATCCTGGCCGTGTCAGTCTGAAAAGCCTGTTGAATACATGAGCATGCCCCAAATAGCGAGAAAACAGAAAAGGGATTATTATGTGGCTACTTCCCCTAGAAGATGCTTTCTCATTTTCCCACTCTTGCTCTCTTCTTCTCTGTCTCTCTCTGGCAAGTACCACAAGCCCTATAGCAAATTTTTAAAAACATCTTTCTCAAGGCCAGCAGATGGCATGGTGGTTAAGGCACTGGACTCCCACTAAGCTGACAGTTGTTTGAGTCCCAGATCTGGTAGTTTGCTTTCTCACTTTCTCTCTCTCTCTCTCTCTCTCTGTCTCTCTGGTACCCTATAGCAAACCTAAAAAGAAAAATAATGATAATAAATAAAATTAAATAAATCTTTAAAGATTTTTTTTTCAAATAATGCAGGAAAAGCATTGGGACTAGCAGGTGGCCTGGTGGTTAAGGAGCTGGACTCCCACATGTCCAACCATGGTCAAGTCCCAGACCTGGCAGCTTGCTTTCTCACTTTCTCTTTCTCCCTTCTGTCTCTCTCTGGTCCAAAAAAAGAGAATAACATGTAAAATAAAATAAATGAATACTTAAAAAAAAATACAGGGAAAGCATCAGCTTTCTTCCTAATCTCCTTCTTCCCTAGTTCCTTTTTTCTCCCCAGAAGTGACCACTGTAGTTAGAACTCTTCTTATGATCTATAGGTTCCATGACTCTTCAGTTGACTCCTCCTTAAGAGGAAGCTCTATATTTATTAGTCTAAGATTAATATAAAGTAGCAAATAGGAATAATTCAGGCAGAAACTTGAGACAAATTTTCATAAACTCAAAAAAGAAAAATAATCAAAAGGCTATAGATTACTGGTTTAGAAATTGAATCTCCATAGGAGATAGAGCCATAGCAGGCACTCACATGAACAAGATCATGCAGACTAAAAGCAAATATTCCAGTGCTGCTGATTCCCACAGGCCATGGCGGCTGTAAGTGGTAAGCATCTTACAGCCTTCTGTAGCCCTTGGGAAACAAAGGGAAATGGCTCTTTCTTTTCCTCACAATTGAAGAAATAGAGGTTTATTTCACATATGATTCCAGTGTTTGTGTGGTCCAAAGGCATCAGGCTGGCCTACGTCACAACACAGCTGACGAAGAAGAACGGAAGGTGGATGTGCAGAGGTTGGAAGTGGCTCTTGATCTCCTCCTACTGCCTCTTTCTGGGTCTACAGCAGCTTTCACCTCTGGTTTGGTAATGTCAGTGAAGGCTGTAAATTCAGCTTGATACTGTCCAGATGTCTCTTTTTCCCACAGAAAGTTGATTAAATGTGGGTTTTCATCTGTTTGGTTGATTTCTTCCTCACCAGTCTCCTTCCAAACAATAGCAGTACCAGACATGTACTGAGTACCTGGACTGTGGCAAGTACTAATTGAAATAGTTTTTTGTTTTGTGCAGCACCAACTAATCTAAGATTGTTTGTTTGTTTGTTTGTTTTGGTTTGGGTTTTTTTTTTTTTTTTTTTGGAGAGGTTTTTGCTATAGGATTCCTACGCTTGCCAGAGAGACAGAAAGCGAGAAATTACCCCCCAAGGGGATAGCCACCCGCAATCCCTTCTCCATTCTCCTCTCGGGATCTTGGGCACACATGCACGCACACACACACACACACACACACACACACACGGCCAGCATGAGTTTAAGCCACCAGGTCTGGGACTCGAACTGTGGTCGGCTATATGGAGTCCAGTGACATAGCTATTACACCAACTGCTGGTCCCATAATCTAAGTATTTTTATGTGCTAACTTGTCTCATCTTTAACTAATAACCTTAGGAGACATGACTCATTTTAGATCTGTGGAAACTAAGGCACAGAGAAACAAGTAACTTCCCAAAGTCACCAGATAGTACAGAACATGTATTTGAAGTTATGGAGCCTGATAGTGAGTGCAGTAGGGTAAATAGTCATCTACCCTATTGTATGCAGATAATTTTGAATAAACAAGTTCACTAACTTGGTATATTGTGTATAGTTTACTTTTTAAATTATATACTGGACTTTTTTTTTTTTTTTTTGGAGAGGTTTTTGCTATAGGGCGCTCGCCAAAATAACAGAGTGTGACAGAGAGACAGAAAGCGAGAAATCACCCCCCGGGGGGATGGCCACGCCGCAATCCCTTCTCCTCCATTCTCCTCTCGGGATCTTGGGCACGCACGCACACAGGCCTGGTATGAGTTTAAGCCACCAGGTCTGGGACTCGAACCACAGTCAACCACGTGGGAGTATAGCAACATAGCCAGTATGCTAATTGCTGGTCCCTAAACTGGACTTTTTTTGTGAGTAAATTTATTTTGGAGGAAAACTGTATTTCTGCTCCTGGATCCTAGAGACTTCTATGAAATAAAGCCACAGTGAAAGGGTACAATTTAAAATGAGAACTACTTCGGGGACCAGCAGGTGGCATGGTGGCTAAGGTGCTGGACACTCCCACATAGCTGACCACGGTTCAAGTCCTGGACCTGGTAGCTTGCTTTCTCACTTTCTCTCTCTCTTTCTCTGTCTCTGTCTGGTCAAATTAAAAAAGATAAGTGAAAAATAAAATAAAATAATTCTAAAAAAATGAGAACTACTTCAAGAGGTACAAAAATATGATGGAATTAAAAATTGTGCCTTGTCAGGTGCAATTTGGACCTTTCTGTAGAATTAAACAAGATATATGTGATCATTTTGACAGAGAAAACTTGGGTTGTTTCTTCTACATCTCCCTTTTTTTGAGAGATAGTTTCACATTATGGTTAAGAGTGTAAGCTTTGAGAGTGAGCAGGTGGTGTGGTGTTTAAGGCACTGGATTCCCACATGACCCACTGCTGTTCGAATCCCAGACCCAACAGCTTGAAAATCTCGCTGAGCATACATGCATGTGTGCCCAAAAATCCCAAGAGGAGAATGGAGGAGCATCATCATTCTCTTGAGGAGTGATTTCTCATTCTCCCTCTACCTACCTCTGTCTCTCTCCAGTGAGCGCATGTGTCCTGTAAAGGAAAGTGCAGGCTTTGGAATCAGACCAGCTGGGTTGATGTTCTAATGGGTGACTTTGGGCAAGTTATGACTTCCATTGTCACTCAGTTTCTTCATCTGTAAAATAGGACTCGTTGATATAATTAAACGACATTATAAAAATACCTAACTCAGGGCTGGTAGGTGGCATGGTGGTTAAGGGCACTGGACTCCCACATTGCTCACCACGGTTGAAGTCCTGGACCTGGTGGCTTGGTTTCTCACTTTCTCTCTCTTTCTCTCTCTGTCTCTCTGTAGTCAAATTTAAAAATAATAATAATCAATAAACTTGAATAAAACAATTCTTTAAAAAAATAAAAAGCCTAACTAAATGCCTAGATTATAAACAACTCAACAAATGTTAGCTACTTTTAGCATTACTATTAACTATTTTCCAAGTGGCTCAACTCTTTTCTAAAACCTTGTATTCTCTTAGGGCTCTCTCGTCTTCACATACTATTATGTCTAACTATCTTTACATATTGCATTGTTTTAACCGTTCGTTTATTAAAGTTCTGAACTTTGCAGTACTATTTTTGTTTTGGTTTGGTTTTTTGAGAGATCTTTGCAGTAGGGCATGTGCACTAACCAGAGAGACAGAAAGCGTGAAATCACCCCCTGGGGGGATGGCCATGCTGCAGTTCCTTCTCCTCTGTTCTCCTCTCAGGATTTTGGGCAGGCATGCACATGCACCTGGCATGAATTTCAAGCCGCCAGGTCCAGGTTGGCCACTTGGGAGTCCAACTCCTTAACCACTATGCTGGCCTCTGCATGGCTTTTACTGATACATTGTTGGTTTTGCCACCACACTTATATGCTAAAACCTTGCATCTATATATTCAGTAAACCACTCTCCTGATTCCCCCGAGACATTTTAGGTCCAATTTATTCACGTTTGACTATAACACAATCACTGCTTTTCTTTCTTTCTTTTTGCTAGAGGGCACATGCCAGAAAGAGAGGGAAAGTAAGAAAACAGCCCCCATGAGGAATGGTTACACCCTAAACCTCTCTCCTCCATTTCTCCCTCCTTTTGGGATTTGGAGCACACATGTACATGAACCCTCGTGTTTCTCAAGTCTCTGCTCCAGGACTTATTGCATAGGCAGCCTAGTGGGATTCAGCCATCTTAAACACCGCATCACTGGCTGGCCCCACACAGGCACTTCTAACTCATTGCCTTCCTCCTTGGACTTGTTACTTTGCCAGTGTTTTTTATTTCAGTAAATAGCACCTCTAATTGTTCAAACCGGAAGTCCAGGAGTCCCCTGGTCCTTCCATTGGTCCCTTGGTTCACCACTTTCAATTGGTAACTGAATCATTTTCATTTTAATACCTAAATGTTCATTAAATCTTTTCACTTCTGTGTTTTTCTAAAGAATCATTTATTTTAATTTTAGTTCTTCTTCTTCTTATTATTATTATTATTAATTTGACCAGAGAGAGGGAAAGTGAGAAAGCGAGCCTCCAGGTCTGGGACTCAAACTGTAGTCTGCCATGCAGTAATCCAGTGCCTTAACCACCACACCACCTGCTGGCCCCTTTCCACTTCTGTTTACTTTCTGTATTCCAGGTTATCTGATAGTGAGTGACTGGGTAAATAAATTATGACACAGTTACAGAATTGGGATGCTATGAGGAACTAAAAAGGAATTAGGTAGAATATTTTTCCTAATTTGGAAAGACCTCTAAGATGTTTTCAACGAAGAAAGCTAGGTACAGAGAAAAGTATATAGTATATTTCTATTTGTATAAAAATGTTGAAGGTTATTCATATATAAGTGGATACCAAATTTTAGGGTAAGGATTCACAAGGTAAAGAGTGATTATGACCTTTTTTTCTTTCCTCTTTTTCCTTTTTTTTTTTTTAGAAAGAGATTTTTGCTATAGGGCACATATGCTCACCGAAAAGAGACAAAAAGTAAGAAATCATCCCCCAAGGAGATGGCCATGCCACAATCCCTTCTCCTCTTAGGATTTGGATATACACACACACTCACTGGGACTCGAGCCACAGCTGAAATCCACGATTTAGGAGTCCAGCGACATAACTATTATACCATCTGCTGATCCCTGCTTATTACCTTTTGAGAGAGAGATTGGGGTCAAGGTTAGGATTTAATTTGTTTCTCATCTTATATCTTTTTGTACTGATTAAATTTTATTTCCTAATTTATTTTCATGAGAAAGTAAGGGAGATATTTTCCATGGGGCCTTACTAGGCAGTGGTCCTCCATCCCAGTCTCCCAGTTAGCTAAACTTCAAGGATTCAAACTAGGATAGAGGAATTGACAGAGAAGAAGAACAGAAGGAAACACTGTAGCAGTGACTTCCTAGCTTCAAGATAAGACACTGGCTGCTTCTTTTCCTGATGGAGGTGCTGAATGGTGGCGGATCTATAGTATTAATATTGATGGTGTCCCTGGTGTCAAAAGAAACCACTCTGTGAGGTGCCATTTGTTGGAGAGGCTAGGTTCCTTTTGATATGTATCTAACTTCCCTAGCTAATATCTGTAACCCAGTTTAATTAGACATATTTTTTTCTCTTATGTTATACCCCAGCAAAATTTTTTAAATAAGGAAATTATTTTATTGGAAGACTGAAATTCATTTAAAAGAACATGAAGTTTATGTGGACATTATCTCCCAATCACTTAATCCAACTAATATCTTCAGGTTGTAAAATTTAAATCCCTATTAGAGTGAAACATGAGTTTATACAGATTACAATTCTTCAGATTCGTTTTAATAGTAGAACATTCTGAGCCTTTTAAAGGTTTTTATAGATCATCACAATAGTTACTAAGTATCACCAAGTTGCTGCAATGATTATTTTCTGTAACAGTATTGATGGCTGATTAAAATCTTATTGCATAAATTCTGGTACAGTTATTTTGAAGGTAACTCATTTTATTTTTAGAAAACCTATTGTGTCTTTGGATTGCAAGTCATGGGAAAATAACTAATTTTCCATTTGGCTTTTTGCTTTTTAAATCAATTATTCTCCCAAAATAAAAGAAATGATTAAAGCAACTGCTAGGCTACTTATCTGTCCTGATTTTTCAGTCTGTGATGCCTCGTACTCTCAAAGTTTTTTCAGCCTTGGCGCTATTGCTGTGGTAAAGGCTGTGAGTTTTGAGCCACCAGGTCGAGGACTCAAACTGCAGAGTTGACTATGTGGGATCCAGCACCTCAAACACTGAACCATCTGCTGGCCCCTTAGAGTATGTTTTTGTTACTGTTGTCACATATTCTTTTCCTTCTTTCTTTCTTTTAACAGTTTATTACAATCTGTGTATTCTTCCAAAGTTTACTTCCACATCTTTTTCTTTTATTTTTACGTTTTTAAAACTTACAATTAATTGCCCCATAGAGTACATTTTTTTCTCTTTAAATTTATTTGTTTTTTACATTAATTCACTATACATCATTACAGTATACAGATGAATTTTCCATCCAAAATACACTGTGTATTGGCTTAATCAAGCACATCAACATACATGTTATCAGCGAATAATTTTCCAATTCTTAAGTCTTATAGAGTACATTTTTTAAAGAGATTTTTGCTATAGAGTGTGTGCACTGACCAGAGAGACAGAAAGCAAGAAATCCCCTCCCATGGGGGATGGCCACCCCACAATCCCTTCTCCTCCATTCTCCTCTTGGGATTTTGGGCATGCACAACCATGTACCCAGCATGAGTTTCAAGCTGCTGGGTCCAGTACTCGAACCACAGTTGGCCATGTGGGAGTACAGCATTGACACCATTATGCCATCTGCTGGTCCCTCACCCTGTAGAGTACTTTTAAGCAAATTTCAGACATTAACTAATTTCCCCGAAAAGGTGTCAGTAGGCATCTCTAACACATAGGTACCCTCTTTCTTTTTAAAATGATAATCCCAATGCATTTATCTCATCTAACACAATTAATAAAATTTTTCTAATATATAACACCTACTCTGTGTTTAGATTTCCTCAACTTTCTTACAAATGTCTTCCTATAGTTGCTGAAACCAGAATCCAAAAAAGATCTATACACATTGTGTTTGGGTGATTTGTCCCTTTAGTCACAAGTTTTCTCCATCTGTCCCATCTTCATTATGTCATTTATTTATAGAAGAAAGTGAGGAATTTGTTTTGTTTTGGTTTTTGGGTTTTTGATATAGGGTGCCTGCTTTTACCAGAGAGAGACAGAGAGAGAGAGAAACAGTGAGAGGGAAAATAAGAAATCACCCCCTCAGGGGTTGGCCATACCACAGTCCCTTCTGCAATCTCCTCCTGGGATTTTGGGCATACTCACACATGTGCCTAGTGTGATTTTCAAGCTGCAGGATTCAGGACTTGAGCCATCGTGGACCATGTGAGAGTCCAGTGCTTTAGCCACCATTCCACCTTCTGGCCCTATAGTGTTGATAAATTGATCTATAGAATTTCTATATTCTGGATTTGGTTGATTATATGGGATAACATTTGATTTAGTACCACATTCTGTATTTTAACCTATCACTTTCTTTTTTTTTCCCCAGAGCCTTTTGCCTTAGTGTGTGTGTGCTCACCAGGGAGACAGAGAAAGTGAGAGGGAAAGTGAGAAATCATCACCCAGGTGAATCGACCATGCCATGATCCTGTCTCCTCCATTCTCCTCCCGGGATCTTAGACATGCAAGCACATAGATTTACTGTGAGTTTCAAGCCATTGGGTCTGGGACTCAAACCGTGGTTGGCTGTGAGGGAGTCCAGTGATGTAACCTCTACACCATCTGCTGGTCCCAGCCTATCACTTTTTAATCTTATTTCTCAGAGAGCATCATGAGTTTTATTTTACTACCTGAACAAATTTAAGAACCTTATAACATTATTCTTATTTTGTGCATAAGGAAGCTGAGATTAAGAAAAGATCTGTCAGGTGAGAAGGTGGCATAAAGGTTAAGATGCTGAACTGCCATGTAACTGACCACGGCACAAGTCCCAGACTTGGCACCTTGAAAATTAAACTTGAATGTGCCCAAAATCCCAAGAGAAGGGATTGCAGTGTGACCATCCCCTGGGGGGTGATTTCTCACTTTCCCTCTCTCTGTATCTCTCTCCAGCATATACACCCTATGGGAAAAAAAAAAAAAAAAACCTTTAAAAATAATAAATAATTACATGCATACATACATGCATACATAAGTAAAATAATTTTTCCCGACTTATAACCTACCTGGAAAGTTTCAGACCACTCAGTGTTTTCTTTGGTAATGTTGAAAGCTTGATACGCTATGGTCTTATCAGAAGTGTCATAGGGCGAAACTTTTTAGCAAGGACCTTTTCTGTTTAATCTACGCTTAGATATTGCCTGGCACGTAAAAGATATTCAATAAATATGTATTATTGAATGACTTGCCTAACTCTGCCATCTCTGGTCTATTGCTCTCTGGCTCTAGATCTGAAAGCTTACAACTTATTCTGTCTTAAGAGTTTAAAGCAGTTTAGAAGAGTAGAGCTAATAGTAAAAACATTTTACCTATCACCGCTATTTCTTCATTTTGAAATAGAGACCAGCAGCAATGGTACTGGCACTTGTACAGAATATATCATAAACAGTGCATTAAGTGGGTGGTTCTAACTCGATCATTAGTGTAGACTCTGATAGGTTTCTGTAAGGTAGGTGTCACTAGTGAAAGATCTGAATGAGTCATTTTCTTGAAGTGCTTGCTCAGCAAAAATTGAGGGGTTTCCTGTCTATTTTTGTTTATTTTTCTTGCAAAAATTTGTTTCAGCCACCAGAACAATCTTAACACAACTGAAGACTCTAGGCTATTTTTCACTTAACAGAATTCTTTCTGGTGCTATGTGTGTTTTCTGTCAGCTAAAATTTACAGGAATAGTGAACCACAAGGATTTCCTGAGGAGGAGCTCCCGCATGCTGTGTCTAAGGTTTCTCATATTTCTTTTGGCAAAAGTAACATTCTCAATACTTCAAAATTATAGTTTGAGTCCAGTACTAATGATTTCTCCTGAAAAAACAGCTTAACTAAAACATTTGTGGTTCTGTTTTGCTTGAACCAAGGGAAAAAATGATAACATAATAGAGGAAATTACCTAGCACCATCCATTCCATCTTACCTTACACACACACACCACACACACACACACACATATATACAATCTCTTTCTAAAGCTTCTATCAACCTATAATACTACTCATGATATGAAGAATAGACATTGTTGTATTTGTATTAGTTTATAAAGCTGATAGCCCCAAACCTTGAGATATAGTGGTTAGGATAATTGTAATAGGAAGTTTCATCGTGTTGTGAAAAAGAAAAAAATAAAAATAAATGATTCCTATTTGGTCATCAGATTTTACTAGTAAGACATTATTTTCTTTTTTCACTCTCTTAATCTTGTTCATGTACAGAGTGCAAAAATCCGTCATTGTAGTGACCCAAGGTCCCTCGCCTTCCTATTGTTAAGGTTAGTGACCGGAGATACTATCTTCGAGGGTCTGACTCACTGCCCCAGGTAAACTGCTTACAGCTAGTACTGCTCCTGACTAACTTCAAAATGTTATGAAAGAGGGGACCAGCAGTTAACGGAATGGCTATGTCGCTGGACTCCCACGTAGTTGACTGCGGTTTGCGTCCTAGACCTGGTGGCTTAAAACTCACGCCAGGCGCATATGCGTGTGGGGGAGGGTGTGATTTCTCGCTTTCTGTCTCTATCTCTCTCTTTCTGGCGAGTGCACGCACCTTATAGCAAAAACCTCTAAAAATAAAAAATGTGGAGGATTACTGAGGTGGTGGCAGTGTAGCTCACTCATATACACAGAGAAACAGTGACAGTGACCTTATCACCAAACTTTTTCTTTTTTTAGGTTTTTGCCATAGGGTATGTGCATTTGCGGAGAGATAGAGAGAGGGAAGTCAAGAAATCATGCCCCTGGGTGGATGGCCACACCGAAATACCTTCTCTATTCTCCTCTTGGGACTTTTGGTATATACACACACATGTCTGGCATGATTTTCAAGCACTGGGTCTGGGACTTGAACTATGGTCGGCCATGTGGGAGTCCAGCACCTTATCTACCGCTCCACCTGCTGGCCCCTCACCAAACATTTCTTTTTTTTGGAGAGGTTGTTGCTATAGGGCACATGCGCTCACCAGAGAAACAGAGAGATAGAAAGCGAGAAATCACCCCCCAGGGAGGATTGCCATGCCTCAATACCTTTTCATCCATTCTCTTGGGATTCTGGGCACGCACGCACACGTGCCCGGCGTGAGTTTTAAGCCACCGGGTCTGGGACGCGAACTGCAGTCAACTACGTGGAAGTCCAGGGACAGAGCCATTACGCTAACTGCTGGTCCCCCTCACCAAACATTTCTAAGGAATTAATATAAAGTAGTAATTTTACAACATATCTCCTTTGCATTCTTAAAAATTACTCATGTGCTACAAGATCTATCTTGGTCAGTTCATCTTGGCTGACATTCAGTACATTTAGCGAGTGAACAAAACGTTGTTTGGAATTTTTATTTGTGTTGCATAAATTTTAAATTTTCTTTTGGCTCAAAACTGATTGAAGCATAAAAATAAATAAAAGAGTGAAGTAAATGCCACGCTTGAGAATACCTGTTATAAACATAATGAATAGAGCTTTAGCATTTATACAGTTCATGGTTTATGAAATGATATGATTTGCACTAACAGACAAAAAAAATAAGATGTGTAAATACAAAATATAGTGTTAGGTGTCTCGAAATTACATTTTCTTGAACCTGCATTAGATTCACCCCCAATCTTCAAAGGTTGTCTGCTATGGAACTTTGTCAAGTATTTAGTTATTTAAAGCCGTGAAACAAAGCAGTGATCCTGTTGGCAAGCCAGATTTCCACAACTGTAGGACACTGCCTTCTAGGGTGAAAGTGCTGAAATCTGTCATTAAAGATAGAAAAGGAACCAAAACTACCAAGGCATGACATAGCTCAAAGGGATATGTTGCACCTTTGACAAGAATCTTGTGAAACAACCCAAAAAACTAGTGGGAAGGCTTTTTAAAAATGTATTATTTATTTTATTTTATTTTATTTTATTTTTAACTTGCCACCGGGCACATGAAAGAGAGAGAAAGTGAAAAAGCAAGCCACTGGGTCCAGAACTTGGACCACAGTAGGCCCTATTGGTGGGAGTCCAGTGCCTTAACTACCACACCACCTTGCTGGCTCCCAGAAAAAGCATAATAATCTACTGGTAAAATTAACTGAGTCACATGGCACTGTTGGACATTGTCTGCTGGATACAAGGTGACTGATAAATGTAGTTTGTTGTGAGCTACAAAATAGCAAATGTTGCAGATGGTGGTGATCCAAATGTGTATGTATGCTCTGTGCAGAACCTACTTAAGAGAAGAAAGTATTCACGGTTTCTCTTCTGTTTATCGTTTAGGGGGGGAAAATGTATGCTAAAAATTTTCCCTTTTGTTATTTTGTGAGCTGTGACAAACTAGAAAAGGACAGGACATTGGGGTCAGTACTGAGGGCACATCAGCTAAGCGTGCAGTAAAATGGGCATTACAATCTGAATAAAAAGCTTACCTCCACACCCACCCCAGGGCCCCTTCTTCCCAGAGAACAGTAAGCTGTCAACGCCATGCCTCCTGGTGTCAATTGAGTCTTTAATTGGAACAGCAGTCAGCAAATAAAGACTGTTGAGCCAGATTGGCCACCCTTACCCTCCCTTTATTTTCATAAGGCTAATGAGCAAAAGAATGGCTTTTACATTTACCTGTAGCTGGGGAAAATACTAAAAAATGATACTATGTAAGACCTGAAAGCAATAGGAAGTACGAATTTCGGTGTCTATAAGTAATGTCTTATTGGGATGTAACCGCACTAGTTGGTTTATATATTGTCTCTAACTGCTTTCTTTCGCAGTAGAATTGATTATTCGTGACAAAGACCATATGGCCTGCAAAGCCTGAAATATTTACTATCTGGTCTTTCACAGAAAGCATTTGCTGACACTGAGTTAGGCGAACTCCTCTTTGATCTGCCTTGTTTATTGTTCCTCCCCATGGGAGTTCATTTGAAGAAAGGATTTTACTGTCTTAAAAACAAGTTTTTAAAAAAAGTATGCAAACTTTCAGAAGGTCAGCCCAAACAAATGAACCAGCAATCTTGTTCTTATGCCACCCTAAGGGCAGAACAGGGTGGAGTTCACAGTTCAATTTGAAAATGCAGACTGTAATCCAAGGCAGTATTTGAATTTACTTTATGTGCCATATAGGATTAACGCTTTATGCCACCAGAAATTTTAAAGCTGGTAGAAGAATATGACACATAGTTTCCATTACAATTTTTGAGTATTTTTTAAAGAGAGAAATTGAGCCAGCCGGTGCCATGATGATTAAGGTGGCTGGATCCCACGTGGCCTACTGCACAGTTCTGGAGTCCTGGACCCAGTGGCTTGAAAAATACACTGAGCGTGTGTGTGTGTGTGTGTGTGTGTGTGTGTGTGTGTGTCCAAAATCCCTAGAGGAGAATGAAGAAGGGACTGCAGTGTGGCCAACCCCCCTGGGGGATCCTTTCTCACTTCCTTCTCTCTATCTTGTTCTCCTTTCTCCAGCCAGTGTATGTGTTCTGTAGCAAACACTACAAAAAAAAAAAAGGAGAGAAATTAAACATAGCTTAAAAGGAAGACATTTGACCCATATTCCTGTTCTGTCAGGTTGATACCCAGCAAACTGCTACCAGTCTAGTAAATTTCCACTCTTCCTCATTCTTTCCAACTGGGAATATCTTCCTTATCAGTCTTAGTCTAATTTAACTGCCTCTTCTCTGGTTTCATGGCATCCAATGCATTCCTGTAATTGTTGGTTTACCAACCCTGTGCTGAGCTATGTGTAAGCATCTTTGGTGTCTTCATGGATAGACAAATGAGGACTATCTTCTTTTAGGTCAAGTATATTTCAGAGTGTTGGCTTTGGAGTCAGACTTAGAGTCAGTCCTGCCTTTCCTGCTTTCTCTAGCTGAATGAATCTTTTTCTTCATCTAGTTAATGGGAATAATAATAATGACAATGATAATACTTTCTAGAATTTTGTTGTGGACCTCAACTAAAATGGTATAAATAAAATAGTTAAGATTTGGGGGCCAGCAGGTGGCGTAGTGGTGAAGCCACTGGACTCCCACATGGCCAACTACCACATGTTGGTATAGCTCTAGCACATAATGTAGTCTGAAGATTTAAATATTTCATTGTATGAAATTAAGGTTTATCTTTACACATGTCTCCAACTTTGTGCTTTAGGGAAGTTAAAACTAAAGCTTTCTGTTTATCCAGAAAGAGTTGTCCAGCACAATCTTTTCCTGTGGTGACGATATTTCTGTTTGTCAGGGTTGGGAGATTTTTTTCTTTTGCTTTTGCTTTTTTAAGTTTCTTTCACAACATGTTCTCTTGCCGGTTAACTTATATAATAAAATTTAAATTGAGTGTGAACTGTGTGCCAGGGACTGTTCTAAAGTCCTTTATATTAACTTAGCTCTCATAAGGATCTTAGGAACTAACTCTAATTATTATTCCTGTTTTTAACTGACACATTTGATGTGCAGAAAAATATAAAGTGCCTTGGGTTACTTAGCTAGTAAGAGGTAGAGTTGGGATTTGAACCCATGAATAACCTCCAGAGTTTGTGTTCTTAACCACTGGGTTCTAATGCTTTTGGTTAACCATACTGTTTCATTTACCATATGCTCTTAATGTGAGTAATAGCTTATCTAAGGCAAGTTTCTTCAAGAGTTTTAACATTGTTTACAATGCCGGGTATACATCTTTGTACTTGAGTGAATTAATAAATATGATGGTATGATTAAATGATAATACTGGTTATAAAACAATTAGCAAAACAGCTTACATTTGTATTTATTTTCTATTCCATACTTCTCTGCCCATGGTTTTATTTTCCTCTCAAAACCCTTCCTTTAAAAAATAAATCTGTTGGAGATGTGAAAAAAAAAAAAAGTGTACTCATGGTTTAATTCTTCTTGATTCAGGTAGTACCCATTTTTCACTGTAGTTCCTCTTAGGAGCTATTTATAGTCAATATTAGCTATTTTTGGAGCAGTGTACTATAAGACTGTAAAAGTTTAGGCAAAGAAATTGCTTAACAAACCTATTTATATTCCTCAATTCCTTTTTTTCTTGCTAGTACTTGTTCAAAAAGTCTGTGTGTTTTATTTAGAGATTTTCCTTTTTTTGGTCCCTGTGTTGAATTGTTTGTTGATTTATTAATGTTAAATCATATTATATTATAATGGATAATTCACTTCTCATAGAAGAAGCCTTAAAGACTTTGGGCTTACTCATTGTAATAGTCAAGTCTGGCATTGAATTTAGCTTCTAAGACCTTTGAGATAGTGATGATCTTGAAATTTGCTTTACTTTATGTGTATGTTTCTTTCAGAATTCTCCACTTTACCAGTACTTGCAGGATCTAGGACACACAGACTTTGAAATATGTTCTTCTTTGTCACCAAAAACAGAAAAATGCACGACAGAGGGACAACAGAAGCCTCCTACAAGAGTCCTACCAAAAGTAAGAAAGCATACATGTGCTTTTTATTTACATACAGGATTTTTTTAAATGTTTATTTATTTCTTCAGTTAGTGAGAGAGAAAGAGACCCCCAACAGGATCCTGACACTGTGGTCACCCCCTTCCTAACCAGACTGGCTCGGGTGTCCTCTTGCTCAGGGTACACAACGAGCTCAGACTTGGACTGTGAACCTTCCCATGTCGAATTGCTTCACAGAGCATGTGTTGCCATGTCACTCCAACATGTCCATCTTTTATGACTTAATCTTGTGTTCCTTGCCTTATTGACTAGTTTTTAAAAGAATTGTTTTAATTTTATTCATTATCATTATTATTTTTTGAGTTTGACCACAGAGCAACAGAGAGAGAGAGAGAGAGAGAGAGAGAGAGAGGTAGAGAGAGAGAGAAAGCCGCCCAGCAAGCCACCAGGTCTGGGCCTCGAACCTATACCAAAGCCGCCAAGTCCAGGCCTTGAACCGTGGCTGGCCATGTGGGAGTCTGGCACCTTAATAGCTACTCCACCTGCCAGCCCACCTTATTGACTATTTAAAACTGCTTTTTCCCTTACCCTCACAAGGAAAATACCAACAAAAAATACCTCATAAGCATCTCCATGTTTTTTTCACATTAAAGTAGGACATGTACACGTATGAATTCTTTTTGTTTTGGAATATTTTGTGGGTAATTTATATAAGATAAGAAAATGAATATGATTGAAGATTCAGGTATATTATTAGTTTAAATATTAAAGTTACCTGGAGTGAACCAGAAAAATTCATTAAAATTATACTAAAAACTATCTAATATGAATTCTTTCTTAACTAGAATTTTTTTCTTTAAGCCTTTTTATATTTTAAAGAGAGCATAAATTTGGACCAGTCTGTAGCAACAGTTAAGATGGCTGGACCCCACATGGCTATCTGCACAGTTCAAGTCCCAGGCCTACTGGCTTGAAAAATACACTATGTGCATGTATGTTTATGCCCTAAATCCCAAGAAGAGAATGGAGGAAAAAGGATGCAGCATAAGCATCCCCCCGGAAGGTGCATTCTCACTTTCTCTGGTTAGCATATGCAGCCTATTGCAAATTAAAAAATGAGAGACAGGGACC
Source organism: Tupaia belangeri chinensis (assembly GCF_000334495.1). Taxonomy (NCBI): domain Eukaryota; kingdom Metazoa; phylum Chordata; class Mammalia; order Scandentia; family Tupaiidae; genus Tupaia; species Tupaia belangeri. The sequence continues at coordinate 7,343,044 of NW_006159928.1, forward strand.
AGCTGTTAGCATAATGGCTATGTTGCTGGACTCGCACACAGTCGACCGCAGTTCGCATCCTGGACCTGGTGGCTTAAAACTCACGCCAGGTGCGTGTGCGTGCGTGCCCAAGATCCCGAGAGGAGAATGGAGGAGAAGGGATTGCAGTGTGGCCATCCCTCCTGGGGGATGATTTCTCGCTTTCTGTCTCTCTGTCGCTTTCTGTCTCTGTCTCTCTCTGTCTGTCTGGCGAGCGCACGCGCCCTATAGCAAAAAAAAAAAAAACCTCTCAAAAAAAAATAAAATGAGAGACGGCCCAAATTGTGGGAAGAGGAATTGATAAGGTATTTCTTTCCTAGTCTTTTATAAGTATTTATTTTATTTATTTTAGATTTTTGCCATAGAGAATGTGCACTTTCTAGATAGATAGTTGAAGGGAAAGTAAGAAATCACTCCCCAAAGAGGATAGCCATGCTGCAATCCGTTCTTCTTCATTCTTCTCTTAGAATTTTGGGCATATACATGTGTGCCCAGCATGATTTTCAAGTGGTTGGGTCTGGGAATTGAACCACAGTCAGCCATGTGGGAATCCAACCCCTTAATCACTGTGTCGCCTGCTAGCCCATGCATCTTTTTATTTTACAATTTGTTGAGTTCAGGGTGGTTTGCAGAGACAGGGTGGAAAAAACACCCTGTAGGGGAGATGGCCACATCACAATTCCTTTCCCTCCATTCTCCTCTTAGAATTTTGAGTATACATGCACACACATACCTAGTATGTTTTTCAAACTGCTGGGTTGGTACTCCAAAGGCAATTAGCCATGTGGGAGCTGCCACTCATTGACCCAAATAAAAGTATTTCCTTTTAAAATATATATGCGTGTGTGTGTTTGTATAGAATTTATCTTATTTTATTTATTATTATTTTTTAATTTGCTATAGGGCATGTGTGCTTACCAGAGAGAGATTGAGAGAGAGAGAGATATCAGAAAGCAAGCCACTCCGTCTGGGAGTCCAGCACCTTAACCACCACGCCATCTGCTGGCCCTGGGATAAGGTATTTCTTTTTCTTTTTTTTTTTTTTTTTTTTGTTAAGAGAGGTTTTTGCTGGTCATTGCAGTTCGAGTCCTGGTCCTGGCGGCTTGCTTTCTCACTTTCTCTCTCTCTCTCTATCTCTCTCTATCTCTGTGTGTTGCTCGCACTCTGGTCAAATTAAAATAAACAAATAAAGAAAAAGAAAGAGAGACAGAGGTTTTTGCTGTAGGGCATGTGCATTCACAGGAAAGACAGAGAGAAACAGAAAGCTGGAAATCATTCCCCAGGGAGGGATGGCTTCATTGCAATTCCTTCTTCTCCATTCTCCTGTCCGGATTTTGGGCACACACGCATATGAACCTGGTGTGAGTTTAAGCCACCGGGTCTGGGACTTGAACAGCAATCAACTATGTGAGAGGCCAGCGATGTTACACTTACGCCATCTGCTGGTTTCAGAGAAGGTATTTTTTTAAACACAGTTTCCAGGGTAAATGATAAATGGATATAGTTGTCTTAGTTTCTGATCTCTTTTATAGCTACAGTATTATATATTTTCATATAGTAAATGTCTCATAATTGATGTTCAGCATTCTCAGACTGAGATACTAGAAGACTTTCTGTTCATTGTGTTCAACAAAATTTCTGAACCTATAGATAGCATATAGATTAAGACTCTGGATCCCACATGGCCCACTCTGTGGTTCAAGTGCTCAACTCAGCCACTTGAAAAAAATCACATTGGGCATGTATGCGTGTGTGCCCCAAATCCCTACCCCGGAGGGTAATTATCACTTTTCCTCTCTCTGTCTCTCTCTGGTTAGTGCAAGCACCCTATAGTAAGAAACAAAAAAGAAAAGAAGAAATAAAATATTCCAGTACATTTCAGTTTTAACCAAAGGAATTCTAATGTAATAGGGAAAATTAAAAAAAAAAAAAAAGATTACCTCATTTCTATAGCATTCTAGTTTAATCAATGTTTTATTATAAGACTTAATTACTACTGGGGAAGACATTTAAAGTTTTAAATTAGGCATTTTACTATGCCGTGATAGGGATGGCAAGCATAGGTCAGCAGAAGTATCTTCTTCCGTGGTCTTTGTTGAAAAACACCTAAAATGTGCGGTAACAAATCTGGCCCATTTACAACAGCAAAGTAAACAGCAGAGAGATGTTTTTGACTAACACCTGGAAAGTGAGGGGGAGTTAGAGCTCACAGGGATCAGAACCTTTTGCTGGTCTTTTGTGATTAGCTCTTCTTTTCCCTGGCCACTTTCAACTCTGAAGGGTTCTAAAAAGGATTCTAAAAGAAAACTCTGAAGATATATCTTTGTTTATTTGTTTTAAAGATATAGCTGAATAGATATAAAACTTGCCTTTGAGATTACTTGACAGCAAAAGGTAGAGAATGGCCAAAGGCTAGTTTTTGAGCAGGAGATGAGCCTTGACTTTTAATTTTTTGTTTCTTTTTGGTACAAATTTAGATTTTCTAGGTTTAATCTTTGTCTCTAATGACAAGTATTTCTATATATAGAAATGTTATTCACTTATAAATAAATCAAATGAGAGGTTTTTTTGGTTATGTCTTTTTAGAGACATTTTTGCTAGAGGACACATGTGCTCGCTGGAGAGACAGAGACAGAGAGACAGAAAGCAAGAAATCACCGCCCAAGGAGGATGGCCACGCCACAATCCCTTTTTCTCCATTTTCTTCTCTGGATCTTGGGCATGCAGGTATATGACAGTGTGAGTTCTAAGTCACCAGGTCTTGGACTCCAACTGCAGTAGACTACGTGGGAGTCCAGTGACATAACCATTATGCCACCTGCTGGTCCTTGCAAAATACTTGTTTAAGAAATTAACCACTTGACTAAGAAGTTTGTTTAGTCTTTATATTACACATTTCTTTCTATCTGTTTTTTTTTTTTTTTTAATTATCAGAAGGCATATACATTCACCAGAGAGAATGAGAGATAAGAGAGAGCAAGTTCTTTTCAATTGGACATGATCACACCACAATCTCTTTTCATTTTTCTATCTTGGACCCACATGCACTCGTTCCTTTTTTATTTGTCAAGCCACTAGGGGTAGGATTTGAACTGTGATTGTTTGGATCCAGCTCCCTAATCACTAGGTGACAGGGCTGTCCTATATCCTGCATATTTCTAAGACAACTTTTTTTTTTAAGGATTATTTTATTTAACTTTATTTATTTAAATTTGACCAGAGAGGGACAGAGGGAGAGAGTGAGAGGCGGGGGGGAGGGGGGTTCTGGGAGCAGGGGGAATGAGAAAGCAAGCTGCCAGGTCCAGGACTCAAACCACAGTCAGCCATGTGGGAGTCCAGCCCCTTAACCGCCATGCTACCTGCTGGCTCCTCTAAGACAACTTTTAATCATATGAGGTAAGTTTCTATTAGTTCGTTGGGGAAGTCATGAGGTATTTTTCTGTTTTTTAATACAAAAATGCATCATGACTTTCTTGACAATCCAATAATTTTGTCTAAGCCTAAGGCTGCTAAATTTTAGAAAGATTTATGTAACTACATAGTTGATTTTCATGGAATATAATTTTAGAACTGCCCAAGTTTCTGTCCAAGGAGTGAAGTATCCCTGTAAAATACCAGTTAATTTCTTTGGAAAACAATTTTTTGTACATGTATTATTTGTGAAATAGTCATTAGCACTAATTTTTCTCTTTTTTTTTCTCAATTTTTTTACTTTTGCTCTTCTAAGTGTGATTTTGTTTTGTTTTGTTTTTTTCCTTTTTTAGGTTTTTGCCATAAGATGTGTGCACTCACCAGAAAAGAGACCGACAGACACACAGAGACAGAGGGAGAGTGAGAAATTACCCCCCTAGGGGAGATAGCCACATCATAATCCTTTTCCTTTATTCTCCTCTTGGGACTTTGGGCACATACATAGGTGCCAAGCATGATTTTCTTTTTAGTTATTTATTTTACAGTTATAGTATGAATTAATTTTGGTACAAAAACTTCTTGAAATTCATACATAGTTTTTCCATTACGTGTATTTCCATGGGCTTTTTTTTTTCTGAAACAGTTTTGTTTTGTTTTGTTTTGTTTTTGAGAGATTTTCACTGTAGGGCGCGTGCGCTCGCCAGACAGACAGAGGGAGACGTAGAGACAGAAAGCGAGAAATCACCCCCCAGGGGGGATGGTCACGCCGCAATCCCCTCTCCTCCATTCTCCTCTCGGGATCTTGGGCACGCACGCACATGCGCCCGGCATGAGTTTTAAGCCACCAGGTCCGGGACGCGAATCGTGGTCGACTACGTGGGAATCCAGCGACATAGCCATTACGCTAACTGCTGGTTCCCAAACAGTTTTTAAATTAATTAATTTACATTCATTCCCTAAACATCATCACGGTATTCAAAATGTGATTTCCCACCCATAATATACTGCATAGTGGCTTAATCATACATGTTATCATCAATAACTTTCCATTTCTAGTTTCGTATATATGTGTGTGTGTGTGTGTGTGTGTGTGTGTGTGTGTATGTGTATTTTACCCCAATTTCTGACCCTCTGCCCTTTCACACCCTTCTCCTACACTATCTCTGGTGTCTGCAGTTGTTTTCCACTCCTTTTTCCCTCACATTTTATTGATCACACAATTTCTTATTTAATCTAACTACTTTCAATAGCAAGTTCAGCTGGTAATTTCATGAAAAGCAGTTTTAACTTTAATAAATCAAAGAAATGCTAAGGAACTGCTTAAAACGTAAAGCCAGGAAACAGGTTAGGATTCTGTTCAAATAGTGGGTACATGAACCTATCGACAACTCAAGACAGGACAAAAATCCTTAAAACTGGAAAACAAAGCCTAGAAGAAAATCAGCAGTGTTTTAGTTAAAAGTCATAAAATGCTATTTCACCACTTCAGTCTCATGTACTTAATTTATCTTCTGTTGTGGTTTGATCTTCCCAATTGAATTCTGGGATATAAATTCAACTCCAGACTTGTCCCTAGGATTAAGCTGGCCATTTTCTTAGTTTTTGAACTCTTATTTCTATGTATCTGTATTTAATTTTCCTGATATAGTACTCCCTTGAGAACTTTTTGGAGATCTGGTCTGGTGCTGGTAAATTCTTTCAGTTTTTGTTTATCTGAGAATTTTCTTGTCTTTCCTTCCCATATGAAAGATAATCTTGCCGGCTACAGTATTCTTGGTTGAAATTGCTTTTCACCACTTTGAATTCGAAATTGCTTTTTAACACTTAGAATATATTTTCCCATTATTTCCTCACTCACATTATTTCCGATGAGAGGTCTGTTGTTAGTCTGATGGGTTATCCTTTGTAGGTAACTTGCCGTTTCTCTCTTGCCAATCTTAGTATCTTGTCTTTGTGGTTTTGGTCAATCTGGCTGTAATGTGTCTTGGAGACCTTCTTGGGTTGATTCTATTTGGGATCCTTAGTATTTCTTGGGAGTGGATCTTTGAGTGCCAATCTCTAGGTTTGGAAAGTTTTCTTGCAGGATTTCATGGAATAGATTATCAATGCCTTTATGGGTCTCTTCCCCTTCTGGGATACCAATTATATGGATGTTTGGATGTTTGATGGTATCTCGTACTTCTCGTGTATTAGTCTCATTTGAGGGGAACAATTTTCTCAGTCTTTGTGGTGGATTTTTCTAGGCCAGCAGTTTTCTCTTCTATGTCTGAGATTCTATTTTCTGTATGATCTAGTCTGCTATTCATACTTTCAAGGGAGATTTTTACTTCCTCTATTATAGCTTCCATCTCTAACACGTCCATTTGATTCTTTTTTAAAGTGTGTAATTCTTCTTTTAAATCTTGCAAGAATTTCCTCACCTCCTGAAACTCATCAGCTTTCTCCTACCTCTTCCACAGTTCATTGTCTCTCTTCTCTTCCCTCTCTGTTAGCTTCGTCATTATGAATATTCTATATTCTTTATCAGCCATTTCCATGATTTCCATTCATCTGTGGATGAAGAGGAGTTATTCTTTTCCCTTGGAGGAGAAGTATTTTCTTGCTTTCCCATATTTCTTGTGACCCTGCGGTGATTTCTGGTTATCTGATGGATGGTGTGTTTCTTCCTAATTCTCGAAGTTCTATCTAAGTGTTCAGGAGTGTGCAGAAGGAGGTGATCTGGAATCTCTTTGCCGTTCTGTTTTTATCCCTTTGTGCAGCAGATTCAGTGGATATTGAGGAATATGTTAACCCTAATAGTATTTGGATGTTTGGCTATGGTTCCCCTAGATCTGTCTAGAAACACAGAGAATGGAGATTTAAGAGCAGAGCAATGAGATAGAAGAAAAAGAAAAGGAAACAGAGAGAGAGAGAAAAAAAAAAGAAAAAAAAAAACAAACAGAGAAAAAGAAGGAAAAAATTATAAAACAACCAAAAAATTTGTTCTTTTTTTTAAAAATAAAAAACCACATGGTGCAAAATCACTAGTTCCCAGGAGCCATGGAGGAGTCTTCTTTGAAGGCCTGTCCCTTGCCTCTCCTGGATATGGGAAGGGGAAAGGGCATTATTAAAAAGGAAAAATTAATCAAAAATGAGAAGACAGAGACAGAGGCAGAGAGAGATAGAGACAGAGAGAAGGCTAGAGGGGCTCCCTACCACTTGAGTTTGTGGGCTAGAGGTTGAATTATCAGTAGAAAATCTTCATTTCTCTTTTTTCCCTGAAATCACTAGTTCTCAGGAGCCATGGAGGAGTCTTCTTCTGAAGGCCTGCTCCTTACCTCTCCTCGCCAAGCATGATTTTCAAGCCACCAGGTCTGGAACTTGAAACATGGTCAGCTGTGTGGAGGTCTAGTGCCTTAATCGCCACACCATATGCTGGCCCTTACTTTTTTTTTTTTTTTTAATGTGATTGTGAGGTACTTACTTACTTGTCTGTCCTAGTATTCCTACTAGCGATATTCCTTCTCTTAACTTTTCTGGCTACTTTCTCTATGATTTTTAAATTTTATTTTATTTACTTATTTATTTTTAGGCAGGGTCTTGGTATGTTGCCCATGCTGGCCTTGAACTCATGATCCTCTTGCCTCAGCCTCTGTTGTAGCTGGGATTCAGATTTGCACCACAGTGCCTGGTTCCTGATTATCCATAAACATTCTTTTCATGAAGTTTTAGCATCATTCCCCATCTCTGCTTCAGCTGTCCTCTCTGAGCAGTCTCATCTGCTTTGTTGCCGTTGTTTGCCACTGATGTCCATTCTCCTGGCTTTACTGAGTGCAAGATGCCTGCTTGACATTTCCCCCTGCCTTTGCCCCAGGAAGCACAGATCCAGCGTGTCCAAAAAAGGACTGCTTTCTGCAGCCACTCCCAAAACAAACCAACAAAAAACATATTCTTCCTATATTCCCAAGTTACCACCTTCTCAGTTATCTTGCCATTTCGCATCACTCTGGCATTTCTTTGGTCACTAAAGGATTTATCAAGTCAATATCTATGCTTCTCAGATGTAATTCTTATTTATAACCATTTTCGCACTCATTATCTAGTTCAGGCTTTTATTATTATTTAGCTAAGACTATTTTTTTTTTTTTTTGAAGAGGTTTTTGCTATAGTGACTGGGGACT
>NW_006159928.1:7350671-7372422 GCF_000334495.1 Tupaia belangeri chinensis
ATTTCTCAGTCCCTTTTCCTCCATTCTCCTCTTGAGATCTTGGGCACGCACGCACACGCGCCTGGCGTGAATTTTAAGCCACCGGGTTCGGGATGCGAACTGCGGTCGACTACATGGGAGTCCAGCGACATAGCCATTACGCAACTGCTGGTCCCAAGCTAAGACTATTAAATAGCCTCCTAATTATGCTTCTAGGCTACAGGCATGGCCTTCCAGTATGACAGCCATACTATTGCCTGTCATTTTAATTAATTAATTAATTAATTAATTTTTCTTGTGCACTTGTTGGAGAGAGATGGAGAGAGAATATGAGAAATCACCCCCCAGGGAGGAAGACCATGTCACAGTCCCTTTCCTCCATTGAGATTTTGAGCACACATACACATGCACCCGGGGGGTTTCTCAGCCACTGGGTCCAGGACTTGAACCAGGGAGTCAGCCATGTGGGATCCAGTGCTTTAATCACTATGCCACCAGTTGGCCCCCACCTGTTATTTTTCTAAGATTCTGATTTTATTGTTTTACTTCCTTACATAAAAATTTATGGAGTCTCTTCATAGCCTACAGGATAAAATGTAAACTACCATAGTATGTAAAACCTATGTCAATGTGCTTTTTTTCCCCCAATTTGCCTAAGGATATGTATGCTAGCCCAAGAAATACAGAGAGCAAAGGAAAGTGAAAAAGCACTTTAGGGTATGACCACACAATCCCTTCTGCTTGTTTCCCTTCTTTTGGGACTTTGGGCATTCACTCACAGGTACCCAGCATGTTTTTCCAGTTGTTGGGTCCAGAACTTGAACCATGCAGTCATATATGTAGGATATAGCTGCCTTAACAACTATGCCACCAGCTGGCCCTCAGTTTACTTTTTAAAACTACATTACTGGGCTAGTGGTGTTGGGCCACTAGATTCCCACATAGCTAACTGTGGTTTGAGTCACCGACCTGGTGGCTTGCTTTCTCACTTTCCCTCTCTTTCTCTGCCTCTCTGTTGCTCTCTGGTGAGTGCATTTGCCCCATATCAAACTTAATAATAACAATAATAATAATAATAAATTAAAATAAAACATAACTTCGTTACTAATCCCTTTTTTCCCTTGCATCATTACTGTCCTAGACTCTGGCACCATCCCCAGGACATGTGCTTCTGTGGCTTTTTCCTTTGCCCATCCTGTTCACTCACCCGCAGTGTTTTCTTTTTTAAAAAAATATACAGTATTTTTTTTATTGTTTCTTTTCTAGAATATACTTTCATATTAGAGATTCCCATAGTTGGAAAATAATAATTTATTTCCTATGATTTTATATTTGTGGACAGATTACTTTAGGACAAGTATATTGCATTTAAACATTACATCTGGGTTCATAATTTGTAACATTTTGACACATCTACAAGGTGGACCTCTTCCCTAAATGAATTTCTCTTTATTCAGAAGCTCTCTGAGATCTTTCTAGCATGGAAAAATTCTTTACAAGTGGTGGTATTAGCGTTCCCTCATTTTAAAATTTCCCTAGGATATGTAATCATTAGTAGCTGGTATTAACTGAGGAGAAGGGGACGTTTTCAAAAATTAAACACTTGTCTAATTACTAGCAGTCTCTTCACACGACTTACTAGTCTTTTTCTTTGTCCGTTATTCTCAGGACAAATGTAGAACTTTGATCGTGTATTGATAGTAATAAAGCTGAATTCTCTTCAAGAGATTGATAAATAGCAAAAGTTCTTATATAATGTTTAACTATACTATGAGTCTTATGAGAAGTTTGGAGACAACTCCATTAATTCAGCAGAATACAAAACTCAGTCTCACAATTTCTGGATACCTTTCAAACGTTTTCTTCAATAGTTCAATTCTGAAAATAACCATATGATTAGAAGAGACCTGTCCACCAATGAACTTATCTGTTATTTCCTCCTTATTGTGAGCCGAATAGTATTACAGAGCAAGGCAAAGAGGCACACAATCACTTCTTAAGATATTACATCAAAAAGATCAGCGCCTCCACAGCATGACAACAGCTTTGCAGATGCCCACATCATGATAGTTGAATGACAAAGCCCAGCAAAGGTTAAAGCTGAGAGTGCCAAAAGGCCTGCCTTGGCAGCTTTCTGTGATGCATCCCCACAACATAGTAACAGCTTGTCTAAGGCCCCAGTGACTATGGAGAGTGAGGACTGTAGCCAGGGAGTAGTCCATCGCAGAACAAAGATTCAAATAAGCATCTGGAAGCAGGCCTGGGAGCAAAACACTGACACCCTCTCACTAGTCCAGTGGAGAGATGCAGCCTTGGAACTGGAGTGGTGGTTTGGTGACAAGTGGATGTGCTGCACTCCCTGTGCTCTACACCATCCTGGGGTAGGTTGGTCCTGGAGAAATGTGAAGACATGAGCAGGTCTGACCAGTGGGGTTTGTAGGAATAGAGCTTGGCCTCCTTGGGCATTGCAAAGGACACTCAACCTGCAGAGAAGCGCCATCTCGTTTCTCAGGGATCCCGAAGTGTTCCAGGGCGCGTGCACTCGCCAGACAGACAGAGAGAGACAGAGAGATAGAAAGCGAGAAATCACCCCCCAGGGGGGATGGCCACACCGCAATCCCTTCTCCTCCATTCTCCTCTCAGGATCTTGGGCACGCATGCACATGCGCCTGGCGTGAGTTTTAAGCCACCGGGTCCAGGACGCGAACTGCAGTCGGTTACATGGGAGTCCAGTGACATAGCCATTACGTTAACTGCTGGTCCCCCCCTGAAGTGTTCTTTTTATTGTCAAATTCCTACTCTCTGTTAAGGCTTAACTCCAGTGTTAGCTCCAATCCAATCTCTTTTCATATATTTTTTCCAGATTTTACATTGGTTTGTAATTATTTATACTGTCTCTTTTTTATTTTTTAAAGAAGTATTTGTTTAATTTTCTTTGTTACTATTATTATTATTATTTCTTTTTTATTTGACCTGAGAAAGGGAGGGGAAAGCTAGAAAGCAAGTTGCCAGGTCTAGGACTCTAACCACAGTCAACCATGTGGAATCTAGCACCTTAACCACCACGCCACCTTCCAGCCCCCAGTACTGTCTCTTAGTCGTTATATGTATTCATCTTTGTTCCCATGACCCTTTGCAGTACCTGGGAATGTAGTAGTCATTCAGCGAATGTAAACACCCATTTACTGGCAGGCTCAGAGAATGGGCTACTAAGACAAATTAAATTTGTGGTTGGTTCAGTTAATATAACTTTCATTTCATTATGTGACCTTTTTTTTCTAAAATGATTTAATTATCTTCTGCCTTAGCATAGTGGAATGATATGGTCTTATATCAATATTTGAGAAGTGGAACACTGTCTGGTTTTCATTCTGAAAGAAATACCATTATCATGTTGACATAGATAGTATACAGTGTTCCAAGTTACATGGAGTGCATCAGGATAACTTCTGGCTGATGTTTAAAATCTGATTTTCAGACTTCATTCCACATATACTGAACCAGAATCTTTAATGTGGGGCCTAAGAATATGTTTCTAATTAAAATCTCTAGATAATTCTGATGCACAACTGAATTTGGGAACCATCATTAATAAGGAGGCTGAGGCATATTGATAAAGTATATAACCTGGCTGATATTTTTCTCTTTTTTCTGATTAAAATTCTGGCTGAGTAGAGGTAAGTTATTTGCAGTTTCTCTGCTTGAGTGGGGTTTAGTAATCTTACACAGAGTCATTCATCTCCTCCAGGAAAATATCCTGTTAAAAGTGGCTGAAACCGTCAAAAGTTGGATTTTTTATCCTCAGTGCAATAAGAAAGATGACTTACTTCACAAGTTGGTAAGTATTCACTCTATTTCTTTTTGTAACTTTTTAGGGCTCCAGTGAAAGAACTGACGAACCAGAATTTATTTGCTGCTGATTTGGGCAGTACTCATTTTTATTAGAAATTCTATAATAACTAGAGATCTTTTAACTTGGGCTTCATTGGTAATAGCTCTTATAAAAGGTTATTAGCCATTTAGAATGAAATATTCTGGTATTTAGTAAAATCTTATTTCTTAGATTATTAATTTACTCCTATCATTTTCTTCCAGTGAAAGGTTTTCCTCTCAATAGGGAAGGAAATATATCTCTTAGGGGATAAATTCAGTCTCATGGGACTGTAAATCACATAGTTTTATAACGACTTATGTTGAGGGTCTTTGTGACTCCTGGGAAGCTGTTCTTTTTTTTTTTCATCTCTGCTCTAATATATGTGATGATTGCAACAGGGGTATACTTCAAACTTCTTCCATTGTAACTATATAAAGTCCAGATCATATAGCTAAAAATTGAAATGATAAACTTTTCAATGGTTCCCAGAAGGAACAGTCAAGTTAGAAGTGAGCAGGTGTTAGGATCCTCTGCCGGCCTGTCACCTCAAAATGATCATTCTTGTAAATTAACATTTGTAAAGAGATTATTTACAAAGTACTTTCACATTTTGATTTGGTAATCCAAACTGCTATAGGTTTAGTATATTTTACTAGTGAAAATGCCAAGGTTCACACAGTTCAATTTAGTTTAACAGCTTCTTAAGCGAATTATTAAACCATAGTCAGCTAGAAAGTGACAGGATCAGAATCTGAACCCAGGTCTCCTTGTTCCAAAGCCCATGCTTTTTCTTCTGTAATACCCTACCTCTCTAGCTTGAGTATTATTTTTGACTGACTAAAATTACTTTTCTTAGAAATCCACATTTTTAAGTTCTCTATTCAGGGTTTCATCTTTGTAGAAGGTGTGTTAAGAAAGTCAGTGAAGTGTCTTGTCATCTACATAGAATATCATCTTTACCCAGGCGGAGCCATCCCATTCTTCAGTGCTGCTAGGACTGTGGTAAGGTACATGGGTCCACTTACATTTTTCTGTGGCTTAATCAGTCTGTGTAGGCATGGTCTTTTCATTCTTGGTTCTTTGTCACTGGCTGCATGTTTTATGTCATGTTTCACTATGAAGTGCCAGCTTCTGTACATATCTCTTTCCTGCTTGTGGTATGGAGAACTGCAGAAATACATACCTAAGGAATAGTTTATCAACTACGGAACAGGAAGCCTATGTGGCTTCTAGAGTAAGATTGCTTCACATTTTCCCCTTGATTACCATGACATATTTGAAACTTTCTTAGCTACATGGATATTGAAGCAGGCCCTTATTTCATCTCATGAAAATATTGTCAATTGTTCTGTGATATCTGAACATTTTACCGTTGTTCATTTTCATAGTACTTTTCTGAAAGATTTTTAAAAAGATTTCTTTATAGCATCTATAACAGTAGTCATGACAATAGCATCTTTAAAGCATGCTTGAACCTATAAAGTGCTTTTATACATGTTATCTCATTTGATCCTCATATCAGCTTTATGAAATAGCACTTCATTATTAAAAAGTGTATTAGATCGTTGAAGTATATTGACAAATTAGTAAGTTCTCTTCTCTGTCTCTCTGGGGAAAAAAATGAAATATCTTTATTCTTGTCCTATGATGTCTGATATCCTCCTCATTTTATCCAGGTAAAAATCTTCCTAAATTACTTTCTCATGTCACTTTCCTGTTTAGGCTCTAAAAAGATCTCCATTATTCATCAAATCAGGTCTTAAATTCAACACTTCAGCATTGAAGACTCTGCATAATTTAACCCTAGCATCTTTCCAGGTTTGTCTACCAGTATTTTCATCAATGGACCTAGTCTTCTTTTCCTTTTATTCCATACTTAATCTGTATGTCTGTCTGTGCTATTACACTGTGGTGGAATTAGTTTCATTTTTCTCAGTCTTTGAAATCTTTTCAGTAAGCAGTCCTAGCTTTTCCTTAAGACTTTCTAAAAAGCATTTCTGGGGAACCAGCAGTTAGTGTAATGGCTATGTCGCTGGACTCCCACGTAGTCAACCATGGTTCGCGTCCCGGACCCAGTGGCTTAAAACTCACGCCAGGCGCGTGTGCGTGTGTGCCCAAGATCCCAAGAGGAGAATGGAGGAGAAGGGATTGTGGCATGACCATCCCCTCTGGGGGGTGATTTCTCGCTTTCTGTCGTCTCTGTCTGTCTGGCGAGCGCACGCGCCCTATAGCGAAAACCTCTCAAAAAAAAAAAAAAAGGCATTTCGGATCTCTTATTTCTACATCAACATAATAGTAATTATCTATGCTGTGTCCTCTAAGTTTTTGTATTGTATATGTTCAGTGTACTTTTCTTTATTGTGTTTTAATCATTTAATGTATAAGAACACTAACAGCTACTATTTATATAGTGCTCCTTGCTAGACACTCTTACCATTTTATAGATACTGACTTTCACTCTTCGCAGCATCCCTATGAAATAGGTACCATTATTATTGCCATTTTGTAGATGAGAAAACTAGCAAGAGAGATTATTAACTTGCTTAGGTTGTGGAGCTAGAGTGTAAACTGAAGCACTAATTCTTGGCACTCAGGCTGTTGAGGGTGAACTGAAGTTTATATAGTATAACTCCCAATAGTTCAGAGCTCCCAACTCAACACAGCGCACCTGCCAATATCTTAAGTTGATCAAAATTAGTACTTTTTCTGGGCCAGCAGGTGGCGTGGTGGTTAAGGCTGTGGATTCCTACATGACCAACCATAGTTTGAGTCCTGAACCTGGTAGCTCGTTTTCTCTCTCTCTGTCTCTCTCTCTGGTCAAATTTTTAAAATTATTATTAATAATAATTTTAAATTATTATTATTAATAATAATAATTTTAAAAATTAAATAATTCTTTGAAAAAAAATTAGTACTTTTTCAGTGTGTTTATTTGATACTTGGACCTGGCCTTCCCAGTTCAAATAGGGTTATCGTTACATGTTTTTTCATTTGGCTGGTATCTATATTCCTGGTAGTTTGTTTGCTAGATTATTACACAGTTTTCACATTTTCTATAATTCTGATTTTTATGATTATAGAAAAAAACATTGTATATGTAGGATTTGGTACTATCTTCAGTTTCAAGTATCTCCCGGGGGTCTTAGATGTATCTCTCATGGTTAAGGAGGTACTACTGTGTACTTAGCAGAATATATCCTTCCTAGAGAGAATCTAACCACCAACATAACACTGTTTCTGTTATTTGAAGCGTCCTGGTCCCTTTGTAGTTCTTGTTTGAAAGTTCCTATCTTTGTATGTGTGTATGTATTCCACCAGTGAAAGACAGACAGCATCCCAACAACACTTGATGCCATGCTCCAGCCAGTCCTGGATCTGGGCACACACCTACCTGGCATATATCAGGGATCTCTGGATCTGAGCCTGGAACCTTCCCGTGTGCGTCAGTCTTGCAGAGCATGGCATTTTACCCGTGCCACCATCCAGCCCCCTCTCCTTTTCAGGTTCATTTGTATTTATAGGTGATTGTAGGTTGTTGGTTTGTCATTCTTTTTTTTTTTTTCCTTTAATGCCAGAGGGCTCAGTGGTGTACTGGGACATTGGGACCAGTACCTAGGTGATTAAAGAATTTAGCAGCGGGATCAGCAGATGGCGTAATGGTTACGTCGCTGGACTGCATAGTCAACCTCAGTTCGAGTCCCAGACCCAATGGCTTCAAATGTGTGCCGGGTGCCTGTGTATGCATGCCCAAGATCCCACAAGGAGAATGGAGGAGAAGGGATTGTGGTGTGGCCATCCCCCTAGGGGGTGATTTCTTGCTTTTTTGTCTCTCTGTTTCTGTCTTATCTAGTGAGAGCACATGCCCTATAACAAAAATCTCTCCAAAAAAAAAAAAAGAAAGAAAGAAAGAACGAACTTAGCAGAGACAGACAAAAATGTGAGCATGACCAGAAGTTAAGTTTATTACAGCTCAGGCAGGAGTGCTCTGGCACCAGGGTTGGGGTGGGGACACTTCAGCAGGTTTGCTCCTCATGACAGGGAGGTCTCTTTTTATGGTCTCAATCATAGGGGAAAGGGAAGGATAAATTCTATAACCTCTCTTCACAGAGGGCATGTGCACTCACCAGAGAGAGAAAGAGAGAGCACCCTCCCCATGGGACATGGTTATGCCACAATCCTTTTATCCTCCGTTTTTCCATGCCATTAGGAATTTGGGCATGTGTGCACATGTGCCCTACATGTTTTTTGATCCACCAGAGCCAGGATTCAAACTGGTGGGTCATCCGAGATCTGGCTTCTGCTGCACTACATTTAACCACTGCACTACTATGAACGGCCCAATTTATCGCATTTAAAAATGTTCCCAAAACTATTAATACTGCCTCCAAGCATGGAGGTATTATCCTGGTTTTGTGGATAGATCTGAAGCCAAGGAGTGGTGTCAGAGAGCGTGAGTAACTGCTTAGGTGGGATCTTTATCTGAAGGAGGACTCCCATTGTTTGTTAACGGCTTTCCCCCCATCAGTCAGCTTTAGCCTTCACCTATCAATAGTTAGGCTTCTTGGGACCAGCAGATGGCGAGATGGCTACGTTGCCGAGCTCCCACGTAGTTGGCCACGGTTTGAGTCCCAGACTGGGTCACTTAAAACTCACAGACGTGAGTGTGCGTGCCCAGGATCCTGAGAGGAGAATGGAGGAAAAGGGATTGCAACGTGGCCATCTTTCCTGGGGGGTGATTTTTCTCTTTCTGTCTCTCTCTGTCTCTCCAGCAAGTGTACTTGCCCTATGGCAAAAATCTCTCTCTAAAAAAAAAAAACAAAAAAAAAAAGTTAGGCTTCTTTAAACTTACCCATATAAAGGTACATAGTAGTCTCGTGAGAGGTATGATTTAATGCTTTTGTGGCACAAGTTTGATTTTCAGTCCTTACATTTGAATACTTCTCTGTCTAATTGGGGAATCTAAACTAAACATTACAATCAATGTGCGAAGATTCATTTTAGAGATTGCTTGAAGAGCTAGCTACCATGCTCCATCTTCTGCTCTCCTTGTTTTTCCCTCTCTCTAAACATGATATAGAGTGAATTGTGCTTTCATGAATTCCTTCTCATGAAAGTGGAAGGGTGCATCAAATAATTTAGGAGTGGTTCCTAAGTGTTAGAAGTAGTATCGTAAGAAGAAAGAGGAGGCAGTTGTTCAAATATCAAACATATGTGTCGTAAGAAGAGGAGGCAGTTGTTCAAATATCAAACATAACGTGCTGCAGAGGTACCTGTATTGTCAGTAGATACCAAAAAAAAAAAAAAAAAGTTAGGCTAAAGGAAGATCAGTATTCCATTGAGATGTTCTCTTTTTAGATCAAAGATAAATAAACTATATCCAAATAGGCTTACTATTAAAAATATTCTTCTCTAAAAGCGGTGGTTAATTGATCAAGAAGTCATGAAGTCGTTTTGGTATATGGGTCACCACATTCCTAATTAGTACCCCATTGTGATCCAGTAGGGCCGAAATCTGTAGTGTGGGAATGATTAACTAGGAAGAGCAAACCCATTGCCTTCAAATCCTAGGTAGACCTAATGATTTTGCTTTAATTGCTAAAGGCCTGTTCAGTAAAATTCTCTTTATTTTGATCATATAATGGGGTTGCTCTATTATTAAATGTATTGTAAAATAAATGTTTCAGTTTTCTGTTGAGAAGGACTATATGCAGGGAAGTAGAATCAACTACCAGAGATTTAAAATTTGAAATCGGAATTCTGGAAAGTTAATCTCTTTGGCTTCAGTATTCTCCCCTATAAAATGGAGAGGAGGATGATAACGCATATCGCAGGGTTGCTGTGATAACCAGCCTGTCTGCCCTAACGCTGCTTCCTCATCTCTTACCTCTCCAACAGGTGAACTGTGCACACAACAAATATCCAGTGACTTACATGTCCCCAAATTAGAAAGGCTTTTATCTTGTCTCATCCTCCTCTTGTAGTTTTTCATCCAGTCAGTTCTTGTTCATCCTTAACCACCACGCCATCTGCTAGCCTCCCAGTTCTTGTTCTTCCTTTTCAGATCCTGCTCAGGGTCCTCCCTCCTCTACTTTCTCTGACTTCATTGCAAGTTGGATCACTCTGTGCCACTTTTACAGCACCATAGATAAACCTCATTGCTTTCCTTTGCATATTATGTTGTGATTGTTTGCTTTTTATTTCTCTCCATTAAACTGCAAACTCATTAAGAGTACAAACTAGTACGTCTTGTTCATTTTTTGGGTATTCAGTGTCAAGCGTGGTTCCTGGCTCATGAGAAATATTTCTTGAGGGACCAGCAGATGGCATAATGGTTATGTCACTGGACTCCCACATGGCCAACCACAGTTTGAGTCCTGGACACAAAGGTTTGAAACACGCTGGGTGCACTGTCCGTTCATGCCCCAAGTCCCAAGAGGAAAATGGAGGAAAAGAGATTGGGCATGGCCATCTCCTTTGGGGGGTGATTTTTCACTTTCTGTCTCTGTCTTTCTCTGTCTCTCTGACGAACATCCTATAGCAAAAAGAAATATTTCTTGATAGATAACTTCTTGAAGAAGAGGGAGGGATAAATGAGCTGGTATATCTAAAGGCATTTTGTAAACTATAAAGTGCAAATGTCAGTGTCGCTTTGCATTACATTTCTTAATGATACTCTTGAAGATCTGAATGTCCATTTTTAAGAGTCCTTGATCCTACTGATATAATTCTTAGATACTGACTACATTGTGACAGTATACAGGGATAACATCTTTTATGTTACAATATCATATTTCCCACCTTGTGTCTCAGTGGTTTAATTAATTAAGTTTAAGAGACACCTTTATTAATCTGTAATTACATCTCATTATTAAAATTTTGATTTCCTGTCTGGTGGCTTAATAATAGTGTACCTCAGTCTTTATTATTTGGCATTGATAGTAAAAATAAAGTCCCATCTATCATACCAAAAATATTTCTTCTTCTTACAGTCTGTACTGAAAATAAATTCCACTAAATTTATTAGTACATTAGGAGCTTAGCATTTAATACAATATCATACATGTATTAATATCTCTCTTCCGGTATTTTAATGGCAAGGATATTGGATTCCGACTCGACTCACTACATACCATCCTGCAACAGGAAGTCCTGTTACAAGAGGATGTGGAACTGATTGAGCTACTTGATCCCAGTATCCTGTCTGCAGGGCAGCCTCAACAACAGGAAAATGGACACCTGCCAACACTTTGCTCCCTGGCAACCCCTAATATTTGGTACTGTCCAGAAAAGATCTATCCTTTACTGCTTACACTCAGAGTATTAGCAGGGGAAATTCATCGTCATTCTCTCCATTGTAAAACCTTTGTAAATATTCTGTTCCTTTAGCATTACAATTAACGTAACTAAATCTCAGAGGCAACATACCTTTCTAAAATTTAAATGCCATTTAAAGTGAAGCTGTGGGGAAAATTTTTTTATTTTTTTAATTATTTTATTTAACTTTATTTATTATTATTATCATTGTTATTTTCCAGTTTGATCAGAGAGAGACAGAGAGAGAGAGAGGAAGTGAGAAAGCAAGCCACCAGGTCCAAGACTTGAACCATGGTCGGCCATGTGGGAGTCCAGCGCCCTTAACCACCATGCCACTTGCCAGCCCCAATTTTTGATTATTATATTTACACACTGCATAATGATGTTTTAGTCAACAGCAGCCTGCGTGCAAGGAGACTTATAAAAGTTCATGAGAAATGAGATTATTTCAGTGCAAAAAAAATTATTAATCCATGCATACTTTTTTATAATATGAATTTTTTTAAGAGAGATTTTTTTTTTTTGAGAGGGTTTCGCTATAGGGCGCGTGCGCTCGCCAGACAGACAGAGAGAGACATAGAGACAGCGAGAAATCACCCCCCAGGGGTGACCCTCCCTTCTCCTCCATTCTCCTCTCGGGATCTTGGGCACGCACGCACACATGCCCGGCGTGAGATTTAAGCCACCGGGTCCGAGACGCGAACCGCGGTCGACTACGTGGGAGTCCAGCGACATAACCATTACGCTAACTGCTGGTTCCCAAGAGAGATTTTTTTTCTATAGGGCGTGTTTGCTCGCCAGAGAGACAGAAAGCAAGAAACCATCCCCCAAGGAGATAGCCATACCACAGTCCCTTCTCCATTCTCCTCTCAGGATTTTGGGCATGCATGTACAAAATCATGCACGTGTCTGGTGTGAGTTTCAAGCCACCAGGTCCAGGATTCAAACCATGGTCGACTACATGGGAATCCTTTGATATAACCATTACAACATCTACCGATCCCCATAATATAAATTTTCCATGAACTGTCCGACAGTCATGTTACATTGGTCCTTATAAGATTGTAATAGGCAGGACCAGCAGATGGCCTAATGGTTACATTGCTGGACTCCCATGTAGTTGACTGAGATTCGAGTCCCTAGCCCAGTGGTATAAAACTCATGTCGGGCATGTGTGTGTGTGTGTGTGTGTGTGCGCGCGCGCGTGCGCGCAAGCCCAAAATCCTGAGAGGAGAATGGAGGAGAAGAAATTGTGGTGTGGCTATCCCCCATAGAGGGTGATTTCTTGCCTTCTGTCTCTGTTTCACCAGCAAGGTAAAAAATCTCTCATTAAAAAAAAATAAGAAAATAATAGGCTAGGGGCCAGCAGGTAGTATGGTGGATAAAGTGCTAAGACTCCCACACTGCTGACCACTGTTGGAGTCCCAAACCCAGCAGCGTGAAGATCATGCCAAGTGCATGCACATACATACCCAGAATCCTGTGAGGAGAATGAAGGAAAAGAGGTGGCAACATGGCCGTCACCTTGGGGGGTGATTTCTCACTCTTCCTTTCTTTGTCTCTTTGGCGAGTGCACGCACCCTATGACAAAAACCTAAAAAGAATTTTTTAAATTATAATAAGCTATACCATATAGCCTAGATATGTAGTAGGCATTATCACTTTATGATGTTTGCACAACATTGAAATCATTGAAATATGCCTAATGACCTTTTTCTCAGAATGTAACCCTGTCACTCAGTAAAATTAGTTTTGTGCTTAGCAACCCAACAAACAAGTATAACATGTGCCAAAAAGAATCTTTACCTATGTGGTTTTGCATACCTCTCCAAAAAAAAAATCCTCTTCCAATTAGTTTATTAAATTCGATTAAGAAGAATGGAATACACGAAACCACTGCTCAACTTATTCAAGTTATACAGGCAGTTACAGTCATTGGCCTCAGTGTTCTGAATTTATGTCTTCTCTGTGACACTGACAAATGTTTCTTTTCTTTTTCTTTTTTTTTAAGAGCAGTTTTTTGCTATAGGGCACGTGTGCTCACCAGAAAGAAAGCGAGAAATCACCCCCCCAGGAGGAGTGGCCATGCCACAGTCCTTTCTCCTCCATTCTCTTCTTGGGATCTTGAGCATGCACACACACACACCCAAGCGTGAGTTTAAGCCACCGGGTCCAGAACTCAAACCATGGTCCGACTACATGGGAGTCCAGCGACATAGCCATTACACCATATACTGGTCCCCAAATATTTCATATTTTTAACAGAAAGCAAAGTATGATGGTTTCCAAATCTGCAGTCACTCAGATATCATGAGTTGGTTAAAAAAACATCTTATTTTTCAAAATTATAAGAATTTTAGGAATTGCTAGAAGGAACCATAGGTTTTAAGAATTTATTACTTTATAAAGTTTCTTTTATCTAAAAATGTGATTGAGGAATTAGGAGATTTATTAATACTTTTAGAATTTGCTCTTAATACATGAACATATATGATGAGATTTTACTTTATACAATTACCAGTGTAATTTTTAAAGAATGAAAAACTCTAAAGGAAATTCGAGCAAACAAATATTTATTAAGAAACATTCTTGGGCCAGCAGGTGGCATGGTGGTTAAGGGCGCTGGACTCCCACATGGTCGACCGCGGTTTGAGTTCCAGACCTGGCGGCTTGCTTTCTCACTTTCTCTCACTCACTCTGTGCCTCTCTGGTCAAATTAAAAAAATTTAAAAAAAAAAAAAAAAAGAAAAAAGAAAAAAAAAGAAACATTCTCACATGTGACCTTCTTTGCAGTCTGATTAACTCACCAATTATCACTGACATTTTTTAGGTACTCAGATATATCCCCTCTTTTATTTTAGAGAATCATTTGATTTAATTTTATTCATTATTATTTTTTAAAATTTGATCAGAGAGAGAGAAGGAAAGTGAGAAAGCAAGCCACCAGGTTCAGGACTCAAACTGCAGTTGGTCATATTGGATTCCTGTGCCTTAACCACCGTGTCACCTGCCAGCCCCAATAAAGCTCCCCTTAAATGTACACATTTTCACCAAACTTTCATTGCTTAAAAGAAATATTTTTGTCTATTTGATTTATAATTGACCTGAATAAAAATATGTAAACTTATGTTTTACTTCAATTAAAGCAGTATAAAAGTACAAAGCTTTTGCCAAGAAGTGGTGTGGTAGTTAAGGTACTGGATCCCACATGGACAACTCTGCAGTTCAAGTCCCAGACCTAGTGGCTTGACCAACACGCCAGGTGTGTGTGGATGCGTGCCCAAAATTCTAAGAGGAGAGTGGAGAAGAGGTAGTAGCATCGCCCATATCCCGTGGGTAGTGATTTCTCACTTTATCTCTCTCTCTATCTCTTTCTTTCTCCTACAAGCCCATGTACTCTATGGCAAAAATCTAAATAAACAAAAAATACAAAGCTTGTTTATATCATACTCTATGGCAAGTATGTATATTACTAATTAATAGTAATGATTTTTTAAGTTAAATGGTTTTATTCAAAACAATTACTCATTTCTAATTTTAAAAATGATTATATGCTCTTCATGTAATATATTTCTTTACAAATAAAATCAAAGTCTGATTTTAGGAAAAGGGAACCAAATTGTATTTCTAAAATAGGATTATTACTTATAAATTTGTAAACTTGAGCTTTAAAATCTATAATTTGCTTTTTAATTTAAGGCCTTCATATCTTTTTTTACCCTCAAAGTGTTTTCAGAAGACACCTGTGTTTAATACCAGTTTTTTAAATACCTACACACCACTGTTCAGTTGCTAGTTATTTTTAAACTATTTCACATTATTACCATATTATGTCATAATTTTTTGAGTCATGCTTCACAAAGAAGTCAGCATTTTATCTATGTTAGTAAACCTAAATTAACCATTGTGTTTACTGGTGATTCATCTTTCTGTCTGTATTCTGATGGGCATTGTTTTCTTGATTTCTCTGTCTTAGGGATGTCTCAATACTCATTGCCTTCATTAGTTTTCTCATTGTACTTCCTGCTTGGTGGATTCTATCTTCGTGGCTGGTATGGGGAGTGGTTTTATTTATTTATCTGCTTATACGAGCTTCGCGATTATGGAGGACAGCCAAACTACAAGTGACCCTAAAAAAATATAATGTCTATTTGGAAGATATGGCAGCAAATAGCCGAGCTTTTACTAACCTGGTGAGAAAAGCTTTACGTCTCGTTCAAGAAACTGAAGTCATTTCCAGAGGATTTACACTGTGAGTTCATTTTTCATTTTATTTTTTAAATGATTCTTTTCTACTACATATTGCCTATTTTTGTTTCCACATCGCATTCACAGGAAAAAATGGGTTTCTCTTTAATGCTTACTTCAGTCTATTAACTGCTAAATGAAGGAGTAGATACATTATATATAGGTTTAATGTATAGTACAATTCTGCTTCTCTACTTTGAGAAACCAAAGTGCGTGGAGAATTACAATTATTTCTGTGTATCATGTGATTGAATGTGATAATTTATGGAGAGTGCCTAACACCGCACATACAGCATGCAGTAGTAAATGTTTGCTCCTTTTATTTTTCTGTCAAATGCCTTCCTTCCCCAGTTTAAATGGTAGATGTCTCTGACATGATTTCCTTTTCAAAAATTTCAACTCTTGTTAATAACACTCTTTATGTGAATAATAACATATTACTGCACCAGTACTTTCCGAGTATCTTCCAATTAGTGATGTTTCTTAGTCCCATGGGAAATCAAATATTTATCAGTCTAGCTATCAATGTGTTGAACTACTAGTTATATTGGCTACTTGTTCTATTATTAAAAGGGAAATTTTCTTGATTGAACACAAACTGTGTTCCATATACCATGCTAGTCACTTTTGCATACAGTTAAAAAGCTCACAATTACAAGAGCACATATTCATATCCATCTCCTCTGACTCTAAAGCCTGTTTTTGGTATACTAGGCTGCCTACAAAACCCATAACAGATAACAGCTGTACTGTAGTATATTTACTATTAGGTCGTCAGGAAAGTCATGACATATGTATCTATGATTTTCTATGCAAAAAATGTGTCATGACTTTCTTGACGACCCACTGGTTATGTAGCTTATATAACTTCTCTGATTTATAGTAGGAAGAAAGTAAGTATATAGTGAAGAATAATCATTGTTTTCAATTAGTTGTTATCTGGAAAAACATGAAATGAGGAGTGAAGAAACTCTGGTAGTGGTTACATCCTTCACTCTGCTCTGGTCTAGAATAGTACATTCTTGACATAAAAACTGTATCTGAAAAGATCATGAAATAAAGGGTGGAGGAACCAGCAGATGGCGTAATGGTTACATCACTGGACTCCCACATGGTTGACCACGGTTCGTGTCCCAGATCCGGCGGCTTTAAATGCACACTGGGTGCCTGTGTGTGTGTGCCTAAGATCCCGAGAAGAGAATGGAGAAGGGATTGTGGTGCGCCCCTCCCCCGTGGGGGAGGTGTTATCTTGCTTTCTTTCTATCTTTCTCTGTTTCTCCGGGGAGTGCATGCACAGTATAGGAAAAATTTAGAAGCAAAAAGGATTGGAAGAATCTTCAGAAGTCATCTCATTCTTCACCATCATGTTCTGTACAACAACCCTGAGTGTATAAACAATCTTGAGATACCAAGGGATTTTATAACTTCTCTTTCTGTTCAACTCAAAGTATAACAATTTTCAGTGTCAGTTGATTTTGTCCTTAAATGAGGTTAAGTCCACTTCTTATACATAGAGCATAGTAGTTTCTTGAAATTAAAAAGTTAAAAATCACACTTAAAATAATTAATAGTTCCTTTCCATTTTTGACTTGCATAGCGTTTTAATGAGAGAATCAACTGCCTAAGCAATGTGGCTTTGTGTCCAAGAAATGCATAGATGTGTATTGACGATTCTCTGCCTTTTGTCATTTTCCGTCGTTTACCATGTGTATGGGATTGGCATGAAAAGGTAAAGTGGGCCAATTAGACAAGGCTTACCTCTAGCATCATAGCGTACTATCCTTTCAGGTGGCAGGCCAGCAAAAGAAATATTGGAAGAATTTGTTTAGTTTGTCTCCACCTAACTGGACAATGAATTGAAAAATTTTTGAGGAATGGACCCATAGGGGATGTGAGGTTAAAGCATTGGATTCTCACATGGCCAACTGCATGGTTTGAGTCCTGGACCTGGCGGCTTGAAAATCATGCTGGGCGCATGTGTATGTGTGCCCAAAAATCCCTAAAGGGGAATGAAGGAGAAAGAATTGCATCATGACCATCCTTCCAGGGGGGTGATTTCTCACTTCCCCTCCTCTTCATCTCTGTCTCTCTCTGGTGAGCGCATATACCCTATAATAAAACTGAAAAGGATAAAAAACATTGATGAAAAATAAATCTCAAATCTTAATTCTTTAGAAGTATTTTTAGTTTTTGTTTTTGTTTTTGTTTTTTTTGAGAGGTTTTTGCTATAGGGCACACGTACTCACCAGAAAGACAGAGACAGCGTGACAGAAAGCGAGAAATCAGCCCCCAGGGGGGATGGCCACGCCACAGTCCTTTCTCCTCCATTCTCCTCTCGGGATCTTGGGCACACACGCACATGCACACGCACCCTGCGTGAGTTTAAGCCACCAGGTCCAGGACTCAGACCATGGTGGACTACATGGGAGTCCAGTGACATAGCCATTATGCTAAGTGCTGGTCCCAAAGTATTTCCAGTTTTTAAAAATGCTTTAGTAAAATGAATCACAAACAGTAGTGCCAAATCATGTTTTATTTTCTGCCTCCATTTGTCCTCTTTAGCACATAATCTAACCCTTCTTTTCCTCTATTTCCTTTCCTGAAAATAAACCTGTCAGTCATTGTCCTTTGCTTTGTATAGATTCTTATGCCTGAATCTTTTTTAGTTTGGTTCAACATTTTATAACTTTTGATGTAGGTGTCTTATTTTACAGATTTGTAGCTATAGCACAGGGAGTTTATAACTGCCAATATTTTAATTTGCTATTAGGAGAGGTCACTGGTGTAGGTGAACAAACTATTCAATAACTGTGTAATATTAAGTCATGTACTTTTAGTTATAAAACAACACATTATATGTCATTGTTACAAATGATTATTCTTCATTAACATTAAGGAAAGTGCCCTGAAATGTGCTTCCTCTTAAACAGTTTTGAGAGTAGCTACACTACTACATAGTAACCCTTACTTTGCCTTTTTACTTGCATTCTCCTGTTGGCCACTGGTCCTGTTATCTTTCCGCGTCCCCTACTTCATTGTGAGTAGGTAAGTGCCAGTGGCAGCAGGTGGGTAAGTAACTTTGCCCTGCTTCCGTGAATGTACAGAATGTATTTCTGAAATATAGTATTTGATTCTGTACACATGACCAAATATATGTGCTAAGTGAATATTAAGAATATGGAAGTGTTTATAATTAAGCCCTTCATACATCCTGTAGATCAAGGTTTTGAAAACTGAATGTAAAGTATCGGGTTATAAGAAAAGTCATGATGCATTTTTGCAATGGATGCCACTACTTTATTTTTGGGAGTGCTAAGAGTCATTCGCATCTATTATAGTTCCACATTAGTGTATTTTAGCACTTAATGTATCTGTGCAAAAAAAGTGCAAATTTTTACATAAATACTTCTATTATTTCTCAACTAAATCATTTGTTTTTCCATATCAGAGGAACCTTTTGCCCTTTGAAGATCTGGTTTTTTCTTTTCCTTTTTTTTCCCTAGTAGCTGCGTAAGTATCAGGGAAATGGCTATTTGTGAGACCTGAGTGGGGAAAAATCATTTTTCTAATGAAAATCATGAAAAAGGAATTTTTTTCTAAGTTGATTAGAATTGTGGATTTAGGAAACCAAAACTTTAGGACACCTGTACAGTTGTATCACATTTTACTTTTCAAGTTTGCTTGACAGGGTCAGTGCTGCTTGCCCATTTAATAAAGCTGGACAGCATCCCAGTCAGCATCTCATCGGTCTTCGGAAAGCTGTCTACAGAACTGTCAGAGCCAACTTTCAAGCAGCAAGGCTAGCTACCTTATATATGCTGAAAAAATATCCTTTTCTGTCTATATGTCGAATAAAGTGTTTCCAGAGTCCTGCATATAGATATTGTAGTTGTATCCTGTAAAAGACTATAAACTGCGATTACCTCTTTTGAAGCTAATTTCCACCATCACTTCTATTTTAAAACTGGAAATGCATTCCGGAAAGACAGTAACAGGCAGGAAGAAAGTTCTTCAGCTCTTGTGTGGCTCATTTTAAACAAGGAAAAAAACTTGATGTCTTACCCTCTACTGGTCTGATGTCAGAAGAACCTGGCTTTGCTAGGTCTGACATTAAAAACATTTTTTAAGGGACCAGCAGGTGATATAGAAGTTAAGGTACTGAATCCCACATGGTTGACTCCATAGTTCAAGTCTCAGACTTAGTGGCTTGGAAAACATACTGGGTTTATGTGCATGCATGCCAAAAAATCCTGAGAGAATAATGAAGCTTGAAGAGGGATTGTGGCATGACTACCCACCCTAGAGGGTAATTTTTCACTTTCCCTCCTTCTCTGTCTCTCTTTAGCAAGCACATGCGCCCTATGGAAAAAAGTTGTAATTTCTGATTTATATGTAATTGTACATGTTTGTGAGGTACAGTATGGTTGTTTTGTTTTGTTTTTCTAAGCATGGCAAGTTTTTGTCATGACATGGTCATATTGGCAACAAGAAATCCTTCTTGTTTTTATAAAACAGGCTTCTAGAGTCAGAATAGCGAAGTTCAAAAATTTTTTTTAAAGAATTCTTTTGTTTAACTTTATTTATTTATTTTAATTTGACCAGAAAGGGACAGAATGAGAGAGAAAGCAAGCCACCAGATCCAAGACTCAAACCGTGGTCAGCCATGTGGGAGTCCAGCACCCTCAATCACCACGCCACCTGCCGGCCCCGCAAAGTTCAAATTTTGACTGTACCAGCTACTACCTACGTGGTCTTAAGCAAGTTTCTTAACCCCTTTTACCTGGCTTTACTCATCTCTATAATTAACCAGAAAATAAAGGCACGTAAGATCTCAATTTGGGGAACCAGCAGTTAGCGTAATGGCTATGTCGCTGGACTCCCACGTAGTTGACCACGGTTCACATCCTGGACCCAGTGGCTTAAAACCCACGCTGGGCACGTGTGCATGCGTGCCCAAGATCCCGAGAGGAGAATGGAGGAGAAGGGATTGCGGCATGGCCATCCCCTCTGGGGGGTGATTTCTCGCTTTCTGTCTCTCTGTCTCTCTCTGTCTGTCTGGTGAGCGCATGCGCCCTATAGTGAAAAAACCTCTCAAGAGAAAAAAAAAAAAGATGTTAATTTTTAATAAAGATTCATAGGTAAGTTAAATTATGAGTAAATGGAAAGCAAAAACACTACTTTTTACTTTGAGTAGTGTAGCATTGATAAATGTAGTTCTTAAAGCTTACAGAATGCTTTATGTTCTATCATTACATCCTTACACAAACCTTCCTAGCTCAATTTTTTAAATCTGCACTTTATGAGAAAACTAAAATAGAGGTTAAGCGACTTGCTCAGTGTCATACAACTAGTAATAGATAAAGTTGCAGGTTGACTGTAGGACTTCTGACTTAAAAACCATTTCTCTATATATATATTTCCTATACTACTTTTCTGGAAATAGAGAAAAAGCATTTTAATTTTCATTAAGAAACTGTTCATTCCATTTTACTTCATTGGCTAAATGCCTGCGTGCTAGGGAGCAGCCACTCTTCTCGGTGCTAGGAAGACAATAAAAACTTCAACTACCCATTTTTAAAGATGTCTGAGAGTGACCAATAAATAAACTGATATTCGTGATGTAGTATAATGTCCAGAATGCCTGTCAACATAGCAGAACAACATACTTAGCTATGGGGTCAGAAAAGAAAGGGAAGTGACTCCTGAATTAACCCTCAAAGAATGAGTAAGAGTTGGCCAAGAAAGGATAATGAGAATAAATTCCAGTTAGAAGCAAAATCATAGGGGAAAAAATAGAGATATGATAGTGTGGCATGTGAACTGCAAGTAGTGAATATTGAGCATAAACTGAGTACCAGGCAACGTGCTAGTCACCTGTGGTAAGCATAGTGGACCTGGTACCCACCCCACAGAGCTTATAGCTTAGAGCGGGCAGGAAATGAGAAGGGTAGCCTGACAAAGATCGCTGATCGTTTAGTCCCTGTGCCAGTCCCTCTAGCAACTGGGGACCTATCAGTGACTAAGATAGACAGGATCCTTGTTTTCAGGGAGCTTACCCTCCGCAGGTGGGGTAATTAGTTAAAAAAAAAAAATGCACAGTTGACATTTTCAGATACAATAGTTGCTATAAAGAAAAACAGGCCCAGGGGAGTGACTGGTAGGGTGCTGCTTTTGATTGGATGGGAAAGGAAGGGCTCTTTGAAGAGCTGAAATGGAAACAGATTTGAATGATGAGAGAGATCTGGGGGACAGTATTCCCATTAGGTAGACCAGCAAGTGTAAACATTCTGTGGTAGGAATGAGCTTAGCAGGATTGGAACTTACAGAGAAGAGCGT
>NW_006159928.1:7372453-7392175 GCF_000334495.1 Tupaia belangeri chinensis
CAGGAGCCCGGTAAGGTGGAGGTGGGAGTGTAAAGTAAGATTCAGAGGCAGGTATGATCACACTCTGTTCGAGAACCCTTATGGAATTAAAGTGAAAAAGAACCCACCAGTGATTTCTCTGAAATGACCAGTAAGGTTATGTAAACCCTTTTATGCCTGATCAGAGTAAAGGCAAAAACAAAGTACAAGTTTATTTCAGTGGGAAAGAAATGAAATCCATACATGTTATAGTTTTTTCATAGTACACATTTTCACAAACTTTTTGAAGATCCCACTATATGCACCTCTGTGACACCACCTTAGAAAATGTAGGGGGAAATGGTTCATTTCTTATCAAAATACAAATCTTTAAAACTGACCTGAGAAGAACTTTAAAATTTAAGAGATTAGGGACCAGCAGGTACTCTGCTATGGAATGATCTCCAACTTATGTGAAGTGATAAAAGGTAGCAAAGTGCACAGAACAGTGTTTTTTATTTCCTTACATTTGTGCATAAAAGGGACTGTGTTTATGTGGAGATAAATACATATGTATGTCTTTGTGCATGTGTGTGTTTATACATACATATCACAAGATACACGTACATGTGTTTAGATTTGCATTTATATAGATGTGCATTAAATATCTTGAAGTATACTCAAAAATATACATAACCTTACAAATAGCCTTTGTCTTTGGAAAAGAGAGCTAAAACAGCTAAGGCTAAACTGTGGGAAGCAGTTTTCACTGTACCCCTTAATACCTCATGAATTTTGAATCTTGTTGAATATGTCACCTATTCAAGAATTAATGAACAAAAGAAATTTTAATTACCAAGTCAAGATGGTTCCTATAATTAGAATGATTTTTTTCAGACCAGAGAAAAGGTTTAAAAAAACTCCCCAATGTCATATTTGTGAAAATACTTTAACCTTGGTACCAGCAGTTGACATAATGGCTGTCTCTGAACTCCTATGTAGTTGACTGTGATTTGAATCCCAGACTCGGAGGCTTAAAACTCAGGCCAGGCGCATGAGCATCTCCAAGAGGAGAATGGAGAAGAAGAGATCACAGTGCGGCCATCCCCCCAGGGGTGGTGGTTTCTCACTTTCTGTCTGTCCGGCAAGTGCATGCACCCTATAGCAAAAATCTCTCCAAACAAACAAGCAAACAAACAAAACATGATGTATTAACAAAGAATAGAAACTATAGCCCAGTCTCACAAATAGAGACAGAAAATATTTAAATAGAATATTTATGGGTGATACAGTGGTTAAGAGAGCCAGAGCCCACGTGGCCAACTGTGGTTCAAGTCTTGGACCCAGCAACTTGAAAGATATACCAGGCCACATGTATGTGCACAAAATCCTGATGAAGAGGAGGAAGAATTGGGGCATGACCACACCCTATTGAGCGGTGCTTTCTCTCTCTCCCTCTCTCCCCTCTGGTCATTACACATCCCTCGGGCAGTAATAAATAAGTAAGTAAATAAATAAGTTATAAGTTATGAATCAAAAGATCATTATAATATGATCAAATAGGAATATGCCAGAAATGCAAATATGGTTCAATATCAAAGATATGAGTGTAATTCCTTATAAAAACAACTAGTGGAACAAAGCAATTTTGATTGACATAACATACATTGTAAAGAAGGGGACAGACAAGAGTAGTCTATGACAAACGTAGAATAGGCTTATTGCTACCTATAACAGTAGTCATGGTATAAGACCCAGCTGAGGTGCTTGTCTGTGTCTCTCTCATTATCATAGAAAAAATTGTTGTGATGTGAACAAGGGACTTTTTTTTTTTTTAAGGGGGGGGTGTAAATCTCCTCATGTAAAAGTTCAAAATAAAGGATTAGTAAATGTAATTTAGGACAGTTTTACTGAACTTCTTGTTTTAATGAAGAGGGTTTGTTGATTGCCTTAACCTAATTTAACCTACCCCCTGAACTCTGAGAGTGACAATGTAACCAACTACATCTGTGTGGTGCCTTTTAAGGAGCTGGGTCTTGGACTGAGTGAAGAGCAGATATCAGAAGAGGAAGCACATAACCTTACAGATGGCTTCAGCCTGCCAGCATTGAAGGTAATCCATCTGTGGAAGGGATGGGCTGCAGAAGAGATAGATGTGCTTGAATTGCGCCCGTGCCTTAAACTAGAGTTTGGAGATAAGTAAAATTCCTCTTAATAGGAAGCCAAAGGCCAGCCTCATAGCACAGCACTTAAGCGCTATGCATCGGAACCAGATCCCATATGACTGGCTGCAATTCAAGTCCCAGCACTGGTCGTTTGCAAAGCATGCTGGGTGCATGGGCATATATGTCTGAAATTCCAACAGGATGGAAAAATGGTGGGAAAAAGGTTGTGGTGTGACCACACCTTTTTGTGGGCTTGTCTTGCTCTCTCTGTACCAAGCATATACATGCTCTGGAAATTTCAAAGGAAAAAAAAAATAGGGAAACAAAATGAATTATTTTATGACTAGACAATTGTGGTGTGAATAAGACACTTAACAAGATTTACATCTGCCTTTGAAAAATCTTGTTAGAACAGAATTTTTTTAACATATGTTAAAAGGTATATGAAAAGATATACTTGGCTACATAAAAATTAAACCTCTAGGGACCAGCAGTTGGTATGGTGGCTATGTCACTGGATTCCCAAATAAATAGTCAACCGCAATTTGAGTCCCAGGCCCAGTGGCTTGGGCACGCGGGGTGCGTGTGGATGCATGCCCAAGATCCCGAGAGGAGAATGGAAGAGAAGAGATTGCCGTGTGGCCATCCTCCCTTGGGGGTGATTTCTAACTTTCTATCTCTCTGCTTATCTCTTTCTGGTGAGTGCATGCGCCCTACAGCAAAAACTTCTCCAAAAGAAAAAAAAAGTAGCAATAAGACCCAGTTGTGATATCAGGCAGTGCTAAAATGCTGTGTTCGGCCGGCTGAGACCACATGGGCAGTCCACGTTCGATTCCTGGTCAACCTAAGAGGGTTGGGCGTGGTGGTGTGATTCCAGTAAGAGGCCAAGGCTGGTTGATCGTGAGCTCAAGGCTGATGTGGACAGCAGAATGAGACTCTACAAAAGAGCCAAGGATGGTGGCATGCACCTGTAGTCTCTGCCACTCCAGAGACTCTAGTAGGGGGATTGCAACACAGTGAGTCTTTGTCCAAAAAAAGACACACATACACACACACACATGGAAAATTAGGGAGGGTGAGGAGGAAACAGCAGTAAGCTGTGCTAACTTGATTATTTCAGTTTCCCTGGACCAAAATGTTGGAATCATCCTTGTTAACACTTTCTCTTCCAATATCAGTCAGTCAGGAGATTGTGGTTATACTTTTACAATGTAACCAGAGTTCAGCTACTTCTCACCTCATAACTGGACTGTGGATCTAGGCTACCATCAACATTCACCTTGATGATTACAGTCACTTCCTAACTGGTTTCTCTGCTTCTGCTCCCACATCCCTATAATCTCTTGGATAGAGCAGCCATAACGAGCCTATTGAAGTTTAAGTGAGATAAGGTCACTCTTCTGCTCACTTGCCCTTGCTTACCTAGCTCCAGCCTCACTGACCTTCTGTTCCTCAGGTGTGTGCTCCAACCAGAGGTCTTTGCACCTGAACCCTCTGCCACCTTCTCTCCCAATAATCCCCTTCAGGTGATTTACTTCCTTCAGGGGACACTTTTTTAGAAAACTTCCTGCCACGCCCTCCCTCTCCTCCCTCTCTTTCTGTTCTCCCAGAGGTCACACACATGCACACTTCCTTTCCTTCTCTGGTATATTTATTCTCCTTGGCCCATCAAGCAAGGAACACTCTTACTTGCAGATTACTATCTACTCCCCCATATGAATATAAACTCCTTCAGGGTAGGGACTTCAAACAATTTTTGTTCACTGCTATATAATCAGCATTTTGAATAGTGCCTGACATATTGCAGATCCTAAAGAAATATTTTCTGAATGAACAACTAAAGGAATAAAAGAAAAAAATCATTGCAGTCACATTTAATGGTTAAATAAGATGACTTGCCAGTAAACTGTTCATATTCCAGAATTCCTAGATATTGTATCTTAAGTAACTTGGAAATTTGTCCTTGCTCACTTGAAATAAATTAATGAGAAAGTAGACTGACATGAAATTATCTTAATTGTTTGCAGAATTTAACATTTATTTAGTAAAACTATCTAAATCATACCTCTGTGGTTTGAATCATTGGAATGTAAATTGTATGACATGGCTTCATGTCATCCTCTCTTTGTTGTCTGCTAGCATATATCCTAGGTTGTTTTCTCATGTGTGTGCTTTGGGGCAGTTGTCTTCACTGTGAACGCGACTGTATCTGGATTCAGGGTGTGTCTCTCAAGAATAGGTTTGCAGTTTCTCATGCCAGACATTCCTGAAAGCATGATCACTCTTGGACTGATTTCTATGTTAATTTTTTAGCCAATTCCTAGATCAGAATAATAGTCTCATTTTAAACCTCAAATTCTGAATCCTTCAGTGACTCATTTCTTTGGAATAATATATATCCATTATAAATAAGTCTTATTTTCTTATCTGTACGATATTTTTAAATCATTTATAAAGCAAGATTCACTTCTGGGAGTCAGCAAGTAGTGTAATGGTTAAGGTGCTGGACTCCCACATGGCCAACAGTGGTCCGAGTCCCAGACCTAGTGGCTTGCTTTCTCACCCTCTCCCTCTCTTTCTCTCTCTGGTGAGTGCACATGCCCTGTAGCAAATTAAAAACTAATAATGATAATAAATAAAATTGAATCATTGTTTTTTAAAAGATTCTCTTCTAATAAATGTATTCAGTGCCATCAATATTTTCCATGTGGGGTAAAATTGTATTAAATAAATATACTGACATTCTCTCTTATACTGGGATCAGAGGTTCTCACCTACTATGAGTATGTAATTCGATATAACATTCTCGGCTAGTCTTTTTTTTTTTTTTTTGAGAGGTTTTTTCGCTATAGGGCATGTGCGCTCACCAGACAGACAGACAGAGACAGAGAGACAGAAAGCGAGAAATCACCCCCCCAGGGGGGGGGGGGAACGCGCCAAACCCTTTCGCACTCCTCTCAGGATCTTGAGCACACACGCACACGCGCCTGGTGTGAGTTTTAAGCATTGGGTCCGGGATGTGAACCACAGTCGACTACGTGGGAGCCCAGCGACATAGCCATTACGCTAACTGCTGGTTCCCATTCTTGGCTAGTCTTAAGAGTTAGTTCAGGATCAGCAGATAGAGTAATGATAATGTCATTGGATTCCCACTTGGTGGACCGCAGTTCCAGTCCCAGACCCAGCAGCTTAAAATTCACATCAGGCACATGCATATGCGTGCCCAAGATCCTGAGAGGAGAATGGAGAAGGGATTGCAACGTTGCCATCCCCCCTGGGGAGTGATTTCTTACTTGCTGTCTCTCTGTCCCTCTGATCATGGGAACATGTCCTTATATGGCTTCTAAACTTACTCATTCAGTAATGCTTTCAGATGGAGTTGTAAGCTGCACACTGCTGCGTGAACAAGCGCATGCATCCTATAGCAAAAATCTCTAAAAAAACAAAGGAGTTAGTTCAATCTCAGCTATTCTTTTTTTTTAGAATAAAATGCAGAATTTATATGAGAAGCTAAGATAAGCAAATGTGTAGCTTTTTTTGAACACTGGCCAATATTTTTCCCTGATGATGTCCTTTTCTCTCTTCTTTGTAGGTTTTGTTCCAACTCTGGGTGGCACAGAGCTCAGAGTTCTTCAGACGGTTAGCCCTCTTACTGTCTGCAGCCAATTCACCTCCTGGGCGCTTACTT
Organism: Tupaia belangeri chinensis; assembly: GCF_000334495.1. Classification (NCBI taxonomy): domain Eukaryota; kingdom Metazoa; phylum Chordata; class Mammalia; order Scandentia; family Tupaiidae; genus Tupaia; species Tupaia belangeri. The sequence goes on from NW_006159928.1 coordinate 7,378,265, forward strand.
ACTCCAGCCCTTTTGCCTCATCGCATTTTATCTGATGTGACTCAAGGTCTACCTCATGCTCATTCTGCCTGTCTGGAAGAGCTTAAGCGCAGCTATGAGTTCTATCGGTACTTTGAAACTCAGCACCAGTCAGTACCCCAGCGTAAAACTCAGCAGAAGTCCAGAGAACTGAATAACGTTCACACAGCAGTGCGCAGCTTACAGCTCCATCTGAAAGCATTACTGAATGAGTAAGTTTAGAAGCCGTATAAGGAAATGTCCCCGTGATTAGCAAGCTTCATTCTTGTGCCATTGTGGTTGTTGGCTTATGTCCTAGGTAGAAAGAAGAAACAAACATGAGACATGCATGCAGCCTGAAGGATGGTTTATAGCTACGAATATAACAGAGAAACAATGATTTGTAAGTACTACAATTGGGGGAGTCATTTATATTGCTTTTCCTGATTTTAACAGAGAACCTAAAAGATTGAACAAATGCAGATACTGTTTGTTCTCTTTGAGAGCTGAAATGAAGAAGGTTATAAAGAATGAGCTTCTCTTTTTTCTTTTTTTAATTGCCAGAGGGTCTGCGTGTGCTTACCAGAGAGGGAGAAAGCACTCCCAGTGGGACACGATCATGCTATGCCCTTTCCTCCATTTCTTCATCCTGTCGAGATGTCCAGTGTTTTTCAAGCCTGTGGGATTGGGATCCAAACTTCAGTTAGCATGTGGGATCTGGCTCCCTTATCCAGAAGGCTATAGGGACTTTTCTGAGGTCGGGCTCTTAATGATGGAACCTGCCGTCTGAAAGTATTCTAATATCTACCAGCACTAGAACAATGTAAGAGTAATTGTTATGTACAGATGAAAAGTAGTATATTGCTACTTTTCTAAATAAATTGCAGCAGATTTAGAACTTCTATGGAATAGGACATGTTTTTGGTCCTAGCTGAATAGTAAAATATAGGGTTTATGATTTATATTTGTTGCTCTTGTATATTGCGTGGTATTCTTTGTACTATTCCTTCATTTCCTAATTTTTATGTCACATTTTCTTATGTCTTTTTTGGGGAGGAGGGGGAGCTTTTTGCTATAGGGCGTGTGCGCTTGCCAGACAGACGAGAGAGACAGACAGAAAGTGAGAAATCACCATCCCAGGGGGGATGGCCACACCGCAATCCCTTCTCTTCCATTCTCCTGTCGGGATCTTGGGCACGCACACACGCCCACACGCCCGGCATGAGTTTTAAGCCTCCGGGTCCAGGACGCGAACCACAGTCGACTACGTGGGAGTCCAGCGACATATCCATTACGCTAACTGCTCATCCCGTTTTCTTATGTCTTTTATCAATTGAAAAATACTGTTTTCGGGGCCAGCAGGCGGCATGGTATTTTGGGGCACTGGATTCCCACATAGCCAACCACAGTTTGAGTCCCAGACCTGACAGCTTGCTTTCTCACTTTCTCTCACTCTTTCTATTTAGTTTTCTGGTGAACACACATGCCCTATACTAAATTTTAGAAATAATAACTAATTAATAATTATATTTTTAAAAGGAAAGAAAAATACTATTTTCTTCTTGGAACTTTTTAAGTTTAAAAATTGAATCCATGCATGTAATATTTGAATATAATCATTTCCAATGAAATTTTTCTCTAACAGTGATTGTGTAGGACTGAATCAAAAGAATGACTGAATTCATGTCGTGTTGATAATCAGGAAGGCCACCAGGATTTAATGAGTTGATAGGTCGTAATTGAGAGGGCAGCAATTAATTTTATAGGATAAGAAAATGGATGGAAGGGATTTGGCATATCAGCAAAATCAGAAAGCTAGTTTAACTAGGAATGAGGGAGGATATGATATACAAGAATAGGAACTTCAGATTGCAAAGACATTTCAAGAAGATAAAAGTTTTTAACCATTAGTTCAAGGACTGGGATAGGTAGTTATAAGGGTAGTGTAAAGGGTGGGGTTTAGTGACAGTGAAAAAAACTAGGATGGGACCAGCAGTTAGCGTAATGGCTATGTTGCTGAACTCCCATGTAGTCGACCAGTGGTTCAAGTCCCGGACCCGGTGGCTTAAATTCATGCCAATCGCATGTGCGTGCGTGCCCTAGATCCCCAGAGGAGAATGGAGGAGAAGGGATTGTGGCATGGCCATCCGCCGGGGGGTGATTTCTCTCTTTCTCTTGCTCTGTCTCTCTCTGTCTTTCTGACAAGCGCACGTACCCTATAGCAAAAACCTCTCCAAAAAAAAAAAAAATTGGGACCAGCAGTTAGTGTAATGGCTATGACACTGGACTCCTCTGTAGTCAACCATAGTTCGAGTCCTGGACCCGGTGGCTTAAACTCACGCTGGGCACAGGTGCGTGCGTGCCCAAGATCCCAGGAGGAGAATGGAGGAGAAGGGATTGCAGCGTGTCCATCCCCCCTGGGGGGTGATTTCTCTCTTTCTATCTCTCTGTCTCTCTCTGTCTTTCTGGCGAGCACACGCGCCCTATAGCAAAAAACTTCTCCAAAAAATCCGAAAAAAAAAAGGAAAAAAACTTCTCCAAAAAAGAAAAGAAAAAACCTAGGATGCTGGTGTGTTCCAGTGGTCTACATCTGCCGTTTTAGAATTCAGGTGAATGATGACCTGACTTCTAGCCATGTTTCTCACAGAGAATTTGGGAGATAAAGCCATTCATGACGTGAGTGGGCAAAATTGAGTCATTTCTGGGGAAAATAAGAATTTAGTGAAAGATTGTATTAGGCGAAGACAGCATCACCAAGGAATTTTTGGTAATAGAATTAGAAATTTACAGGGATGGGATTAGGAGGTGGTGTGGTGGTCATGGCGCTGGACTCCCACATGGGTGACTGTGGTTTGAGTCCCAGACCTGGCTTGCTTTCTCTTTTTTTTCTCTCCTTTAAATTTGAAAACAACAATAATAATTAATAAAACTAAATAAATAATTCAGAAAGAAAGAACGGTAGATAGATACAGGACATATTATAACACATTAGAGTGAGGAAAAATGGCTCAGGGAAGAATGTTACACTGGGTGGACCTCATCATGAAAAAGAGGAGCTTTGAACCTTGGGTGCTGATTGTGGATTATGCATGGGACATATGTGTCCTGTTTTAAAATGGAATATTCTTGGCCAGCAAGTGACATAGAGTTTAAGGTGTTTGGATCCCATATGGCCAATTGCACAGATCAAGTCCCAGGCCCACAGCTTGAAAAGCATGCCAGGCACATGTGTGTGCATGCCCAAAGTCCTGAGAGGAGAGTGGAGGAGAAAGGATTATGACATGGCTGTACCCCTGGAGGGTGCCTTCTCTCTCTATCTCCCTCTCCCTCTCTCTCTCTCTCTCTCTCTCTTTCACTAGCAAGTACACACACCTGATAACAAACTAAAAAATAAATAAATAGAGTATTCTGTGAGTGTCCATGTCTTGTTTCAGCGGAGTATTAACTATGTTGCCATCCTCCTACCTTAGTCTCCCCAGTAGCTGGGACTACAGGCGTGTACTACACCTAGCTTTTTCGCGTGGACTGGGAATTGAACCCAGGCCTCCAAAATGGCCTTGGCACACAGTACCACAGCTGAGTCTAAAATGGAATATTTGATGATGGGACCAGCAGGTGGCAAGGTGGTTAAGGTGCTGGAATTCCCACATGGCTGACTACTGTTCGAGTCCTGGACCTGGCGGCTTGCTTTCTAATTCTCCCTCTCTTACTTTCTCTCTGGCATAACTCATGTGAATAATAATAATTAATAAATAAATAAATAATAATTCTTTTTTTAAAAAATGGAATATTTGATGTATACTACTACCTATCTAAGAATATAGCATGCCATGAATTTTTTTTTTTTTTTAGAGAAATTTTCAAGTCTCCAAGTCTGGGTTGGCTATCTGGGAGTCCAGCCACATAACCATTATGCCATCTGCTGGCCCTAACCATTGACCTCATACCGTTCTTGCTGCCTCCAGAGTGTGCACAGCCAGGTTAATGTTACCAAAGAATATATTGAGTCATCTCAAAACTTATGATGCATTTTTGTATAGAAAATACTTCATGGCTTTTTTCTCACGACTTAATATTACCTTCTCACTTAACTAAACATTTTCAGAGGTTACAGACTACAGGAGCTCAGGCTGAGGTCTGTACAGAACACTCTCTAGAAAGGGTTGCCACAGCCTGGCTATGGGCTGCATCGCTATCTGTATTTCTCACTCCTTTTCTTCAGTTGAGGCAAACTGTGGAAATGCCTTTTTCCTTGTTCTACCTAGAATGACTTTCCTCATCTTTTGTACAAGCTCAAATTTTATTGTCCTTCAATGCTACCATCAGAGTCCCTCTTCCTTAGCTTCCCCTCTCCGTACCCAGAGCTTGCAGTAAAATCCCCCTCTTCTGAATCTCATGATGCTCTGTACCTCTTCGTGGTGTTACTCTTTTGTGCTTGGGTTCAGCCCAGCTTTATAGCTTACCACCTTTGTGACTCTGGGAAAGGTTATTCAGCTCTCTAGACCTAATTTCTTATCTGTAAAATGGAAATAAAATGTTAGTTTTAGCTTTTTATGATACTGTGGTTTTTTTTTACATACATGTGAAATTTCCAATTTAGTTACCATTTTTTATAAATAGGAAATGAGTTCAAGTTCTCATTTCAGCTCATAAAATGTCTAATATATATGCCAGAAATATTTGTCAAATAAATATATGATGTTCTCTATAAGCTTTTTTTAAAAATTGTGGTATACACATAACAAAATGGTTAAGCATTTTCAAGTGTACAGATCAATGATATTAAGTACTTAACATTGTTTTACAACTATCACCATCATTTACCTCCACAATTTTTTTTCATCATGTAGGTATTTTTCTAGAGGGTTTGCGTGCTTACAGGGAAGGGATAGACATAGCACCCCCCAGTGGAGTGTGGTCATACACGCAGTTTTTCAAGCTGCCAGAACTGGGATTCAAACCATGCAGTCAGCCAGGTGGGATCTGACTTTCTTAACCACCAGAACATAGGGCTGGCCCTAAAGTTAATTTTTTTTAAATAAGCCTTGTAAATTATAGATTCTATTATCTTAGAAATCTGTTTCTGTTTTTCTTTATCACTTAGGGTAATCATTCTTGAAGACGAACTTGAAAAGCTTGTTTGTACTAAAGAAACACAAGAACTAGTGTCAGAGTCTTATCAAATCCTAGAACAGAAACTGAAGTTGATTCAGCCCCATGTTCAAGCAAGCAACAATTGCTGGGAAGAGGCCATTTCTCAGGTGGACAAACTGCTACGAAGAAATACAGATAAAAAAGGTATCTGTGAAGAACTTCTTTAGCATATGCTTCTCAAGCATGCTGATTCCATTCTGATAGAATTTTATTTAGGTGGATTTCTTGTCTGCATGATGAAAGTAACTTTACAAAACTTTCTTGTTTTCATATTTAGAAAACATTGAATTTATATTTACCAATTGGCACTGAATACAAAGTGTAGGCTCTTATTTTGTAAATTAAAAATGATTATGATTTGTCTGGGCACGTGTGCATATGTCACCAAAACCCCAAGAGGAGAATGAAAGAAAAGGGATTGCAGCATATCCATCCCCCACGGGGTGATCTCTCTCTCTCTATCTCTCCCTCTCTCTCTCTCTCTTGTGAGCATACATACCCTATACCCAAAAAAAGGCCAAAAAAAATGAATATGATTTGAAAATTTAATGAATCATACTTCCTTTTTTAAAAACTAAAATGAAGGGCTAAAATTTGATAATATTTTTCTGTTATTAGAAAAACATTTATAACCTCTACTATAATAAAAGAATGAATTTGATAGTCAGAGGCCAGACCCTGAGTTTTCCTTTAAGATAAAATACTCCAGACATTTAGAAAGGATGTACAAGTGATAGAATTAGTCCCTACATGTTGATTTAAATAGGGATCTAAGTGTATTAAACGCCATTATTTAATGGTCATGAATCAGACTGTTTTATGCTGCTAGGTAAAAAGGAAGTGTTGAAAATTTCCACCAAACTACTTTTATTTAACTCATATTTTTTTCCTTTTTTTTAAAGAATTATTTTTATTGGGACCAGCAGTTAGCGTAATGGCTATGTCACTGGACTCCTATGTAGTCGACCGTGGTTCGTGTTCCAGACCCAGTGGCTTAAAACTCACGCTGGGTGCGTGTGCGTGCATGCCCAAGATCCCGAGAGGAGAATGGAGGAGAAGGGATTGCAGCGTGGCCATCCCTCCGGGGGTCATTTCTCGCTTTCTGTCTGTCTGTCTGTCTCTGTCTGTCTAGCGAGCACATGCACCCTATGGCAAAAACCTCTCCAAAAAAAAAAAGAATTATTTTTATTTAACTTTATTTATTTTCACTTGACCAGAGAGGGACAGAGAGAGAGTGAGAGAGAGAAAGTGAGAATGCAAGCCACCAGATCCAGAACTCGAACCATGCCACCTGCCAGCCCCCATAGTTTTTATTTTTTTTTACATCACTAGTTTCATTTTGAATGTTTGGCATGTTATTTTTTTTTAATTATTTTACAAACCAATACAATGTTTATCTCTTCGATTTTTGTTACGAGGTTAATCTGACTCATGGCATAGAATTAGTATTGCTGCCAAAAACAGTGCTTTATTAGCCTGTTCTTGTTTTGTGTAATGTTTTAAACAGGCTGAGTAAATCCTGACATAATAGAAGTATTCACTTTTTTCAAAGGCAACATGAACATGCTAATTACTTATATATTGCCTATAGGTTTCCTTTACATTTCAAATATAAGTAGTGAATAATTTTTTTCTCCAAAGAATAAATCTGCTAAGGAATCTTAAGATATGCAAGTTGATCTTTTTGAGGTGAAGTCTAGTGTTTCTATAAATAGATGCACTCAGAAAACCTTTGGGGTTAAAAAATGCATATAAGGGCCAGCAGGTGGCGTGGAACCCACATGGCCGACTATACAGTTCAAGTCCAGGACCCTGTGGCCTGACAGTCATACTGGGCACCTATGTGCATGCCCAAATTTCTGAAAGGAGAATGAAGAAGAAGGGATTGTAGTGTGACCACCCCTCTGGGGGGGGTGATTTCTCACTTATTCTTTCTCTCTTTTTCTGATGAGTATACAGGTCCTACAAAACAACAACAAAAAACTTTAAAAAATAAAAGAAAAGTGCATCTCATTCAGCCCTTCTTCAGTACACTCCAAGATATGGAATTTTAGTCTATTATTAAACAATTATTGTTTTGTTAACCATTATTTTGAAAACTGTCTCCAAACCACTGGGCAGATAATTAATAAAGTCATTTTGGGCCAGCAGATGGCATAGCAGTTACATTGTTGTACTCCCACATGGCCACTAGACCAAAAGGCTTGAAACTCAAGCTGGGCATGCATATGCACGGGTGTATATGTTTGTGTTTGTGTGTGTCCACCCGCCCAAGGTCCTGGGAGGAGAGTGGAGAAGAAGAGGTTGCAGCATGACCATCTTCCCTGGTGTGAGGGGGATGGGTGATTTATCACTTTCATTCTCACTGTCTCTGTCTCTCTCTCTCCAGTGAGCACACAAGTCCTAAGGCAAAAACCTCTACCCAAAAAAAATCATTTCTTTTTTGTAAAGAATTACTTTTTTATTTGTATTTATTACTGTTATAATTATTATTTTAATTTGCTACAGGGCATGTGCACTTACCAGAAAAAGAGAGAGAAAGCAGAGACAGAGAGAAAGTGAGAAAGCACACCACCAGGTCCAGTACTTGAACCCTGGCTGGCCATGTGGAAGTCCAGCACCTTAACCACCATGCCTCCTCCTGGCCCACCATATCCTTTTTTAAAGATGTTTTATTTTGAAATTATTTCACACTTAGAGAGAAAAGTTGCAAGAGTTGTTCAAAATATCCTTATCCACATTCCCTAGTTGATGCCACATTTGCAAACTTGGGACCTTCCCCTGTGGCTTTATTACTGCCGAGTGTTTCATCTCCACTGTGCCCCCGCAGCTGGCCCACACCAGGCCTCTTACTGAACCTTTCAGGTGTTTCCAGCCTTTGCCCATGTGTAAGAGCCATTCGTAATTTCTGTCTTTTTATTTTTTTAGAGAGAGATTTTTGCTATAGGACACATGCTTTCACTGGAGTAACAGAGTCAGAAAGCAAGAAATTACCCCCACACACCCCAGGGCCAATGGCCACACAGCAATCCCTTCTCCATTTTCCTCTTGGGATTTTGGATACGCACACACATGTGCTCAGCATGAGTTTCAAACTTTTGAACTGTGGTTGGCCATGTGGGAATCTAATGACATAACCATTATACTATCTGCTGGTCTCACCATTTGTAATTCCTTTTCTTTTTTTTTTAGAGAGATTTTTGCCATAGGGTATGTGTGCTAGCTGGAAAGACAGAGACAGAGAGATAGAAAGTGAGAAATCACGCCCAAGAGATAATCATAGCACAATTCCTTCTCCTCCATTCTCCTCTCGGAATTTTGGGCATTCATACGCACATGCACGCGTGCGCACACACACACACGCCCAGCTTGAGTTTTAAGCCACTGGGTCCAAGACTTGAACAGGTCAACTATTTGAGTACAACAACGTTACCATTATGCCATCTGCCGGTCCCCACTTGTAATTTCTATCCTGAGAATTGCCCATTTTTATACTATTTTTTGTTTGGTTATTTATTTTCCTATTGCTTTGTAGAAGCTCTTTTATGTGTTTGTGAAATAGTTTTTCTGTAATACAGTGCAAATTTTTTCCTGTTTTGTCATGTAACTATTGACTTTGTGGTAAGTTGTTTCCTCACAACAATAGTTTATATATATTTTTTTACTTTATGTGTCTTCTGTATTTTTATGTCATGGTTAAAAACATTCCTTGTTTCGAATTGATTTTGTAAATTCACTCATGATTTAACATTTTTGTGGTTTTCTGTTTTTATATTTATATCTTTAGTTCCTCTGAAATTTATCATAGCAATACATATGAAATATGGATATAACTAATTTTTTCCAAATTGATAGCCATTGTCTTAACACCATCTTTTCATTTATAGTTTGAAATCTAGTATTTGTTTTGTTTTGTTTCTTTGCTTTTTCTTTTTTTCATTGACTTTCTTCTTTATACCAGAGGGTATGTACACTCGAGAGAGAGAGAGAGATTGCACCCCCTAGTGAGGTGTGGTCACACCAAAATCCCTTCTCTTCTATTTTTCTAACCTGTTGGGATTTTAGACATACACACAGATGCGTTCAGTGTGTTTTTCAAGCAACCAAGGCCAGGATTTGAACCATACAGTTGTTCCTGTCCCACTCCCTTAACTGTTGTACCACGGAGCTAGCCTAATCTAGTTTTATAATATACTTTAATAGTTTATTGGACTAACCCTACTATCTCTTCCCCTAGAATTTTCCTTGCTCTTCTTATTTTTAAATTTTTGAGATCTTTAGAATTAGTTTGTATAGGAGCCAGCAGGTGGCATGGTGGTTAAGGTGTCAGACTCCCACATGGCAGACCACAGGTTGAGTCCCAGACCTGGCCACTTGCTTTCTTACTTTCCCTCCCCCTCCCTCTCTGTCTGTCTCTCTTTGGTGAGTGCATGTACCCGGCAGCAAATTTTTAAATAATTATAAAATTAAATAAATAATTCTTAAGAAAAATAAAAAGAATTAGCTTGTATAGTTTCCCTCCTATCACCATTAAAATAAAAAAGAAAAAGTGCTGGTGATATATATTTTTTTACTTTATAGAATAATCAGAAGAATTGGCATTTTTATCTTTTTTGTTATTATTGTAAATGAGATAGGTTTTTTTTCTGGTATTTAACTAGTTTCTTTTAGTTAAATGAAACTAATTTTGTATTCAGCCTCCTTAAAGACCTCTACATGTGATAGTCTTTGCCTGATTTTTTTACTTTTCTAGGAGTATACAAATGATAATTTTACTTCTTCCTTTTTTTTTTAAAGGTTTTTGTCACAGAGAGCATAGTGCTTGCTACAGAGAGACAGAGACAGTGAGAGGGAAATTGAGAAATTACCCTCCAGGGGTATAGCCATGCTGCAATCCCTTCTCCTCCATTCTCCTGAGATTTTGGGCATACACACACTTACCTGTTTGATTTTTCAAGCCACCAGTCTGGGATTTGAACCACAGTCAGACATATGGGAGTCCAGTGTCTTAACCACCATGCTCCCTGCTGGCCCTGACCATGTATCATTTTTATGTCTAATGCCAAATCTAATTTTTTTACTTCAACAATGAAACGCGTTTCTTATTAATAACCCTAAATCTCCAATCCCCCAGTTCCCTTCTCAGAAATAACCACTGTTGTCAGTAATGAATTCATCATTCCATAGTTATTCTGTGAAAACATATGTAAACCTTGATCCTGGATTGGGGATCTGTTCTGCCTGAATTTATATTCCAAATTTGTCATATGTTAGCTTTGCAAACCTGAGAAAGTTATTTCTTTGTGCCTCCTTTCTCATGCAATAAATGTCAGAAATGTTGTATCTAATACAAGCAGTTGTTGTGAAGATAAAAATTTTAACACATGTAACAGCTTTAGAATACCTGGCACCCAGGGTCAGCAGGTAGCATGATGATTAAGGGCACTGGACTCCCACATGGCCGACCACTGTTTAAGTCCCAGACCTGGCGGCTTGCTTTCTCTTTTCCCGTCTCTTTCTCTCTCACTCTGGTCATACTTAAATAAAGAAAGGAAGGAAGGAAGTTAAATAAAAGAATTAAAAAAAAAAAGAATACCTGGCACTCAAAACTAAAATAGCATTGAATTGTGTAGAGACTATGACTCACTATCTTAATTTCTTACTATATAGTATGTATGTATGTATGTGACCAGTATCATAAAATGAACATGAACCCATCAGCCAACTTAGAAACCTCAGCTGTTACCAATGCTATTCTATCATTTCCCTATGTGAGCCTTCCCTAGCTCATCTCCCTGCCTTCTCACAAAGACCCACCAGCCTGAATTTTATCATTTATTTGCTGATACTTGTTTCATAATAGAGCATTTGCTTGCACACATGAGTGTGTGTGTGTGTGTGTGTGTGTGTGTGAGAGAGAGAGAGAGAGAGAGAGAGATGAGCACCCTTTACTTGATCTGGTCATGCCACAATCCCTTTCTCTAGTCCTCTAGCACATCAGATATTGGATACTCAAGCACGCATGTCCAGCATGCTTCAGGTGGATCAGGCTTGGGACCTGAAACAGTCACCACATGGGATCCAGCTTCTCTTGAGCAATATCTTAGTACTATGCCAGAAGTTGGCCTGATTTTTTTTTTTTTTAATTTGTTAGAGGGCATGTGTGCTTGCTGGAGAAAGAGAGAAGAGGGAATGTGAAAAAGCATCCCCCAGGGAGGATGTCCACACCACAGTCCTTTCTTCATTCTCTTCTTGTGATTTTGGGCATGCACACACACATGCCTAGCATGTTTTCCAACCCGCTGGGTCCAGGATTCAAACAACACAGTACACCATGCAAAATCCAGGTACTTTAACCACTATACCACTGGCTGGCCCCTTCAAATCTAAAAATATATTGTTTAATTTTGCCTCTCTTAAAGCAAATACTGTCATCCTATTAGAGACTTGTAATACTTTACTTTTAAGATATAGTAAAAGACCTCACTGGGGACATGGAACATGGTAGGCATACAATAATGTATGAATGGATTGAATAGAAAGAACTTTGTGTAATAAAGAATGAGTCCCTCTAATTTGACACATTAAGAAATTTCCAATATTGCCAATATATGAAAAAGAACCCCAAAGATGTCATCTTTTTTTTTTAAGAATTATTTATTTAATTCCATGTTATTATTAGTTCTTTCATTTGACCAGAGAGAGAGGCAGAGAGAGAGAGAAAGGGAAAGGGACAAAGCAAGTCACCAGGCCCAGGACTTGAACCACAGTCAATCATGTGGGAATCCAGTGCCTATGGGGCCCCACCACCTGCCGGCCCCAAAGAGGTCATTTTCTTTAGCATTATTTTGCTGTCTGTTCTAGTCTGTTCTGTTGCTAATAGCAAAATTACCTGAGTGAGTCTGAGGTAGATACCTCACTTTCTTCATCTGTCATATGAGAATTACTAGACTTATTTAGCTCCCAGTTTGGAGGTCCCAGGTACAGGGGCGGTGTTCTTGCTGGCAGATACCTTAGTAGAGGGCAGCAGCTTGAACAGAGCACAGAATTTCTGTCTCATTGCCTCTCCTTATAAACCCACCAGGACTCAATCATGGGGCCCCACCCTGGTGCCTAACCACTTGTTAAATGCTCCACCTTTTAACCTTGTAGTCCTATTAAGTTTCCACCTTCCTAATTCCATTGTAATAACTCATCAAATTTTAACACACAAATTTTAAGGGGACACATTCAAACCATAGCACTGTCTCCCCGGTAAGCTCAGAAAATTCTTGAGAATAGGTTACCACTTTGCATTACTCAAGAATTGCCATAGAAAAGAATTTCTAGGTAATAACAGTTTCTATGTTCTAAATGGAACTTTACTGTGCACATAATCTCAGTGGTAGGCATTTTTCTATCTGTACTGTTATTTTTACCACTATTCTATAGACAACTGTGCCTTAAGCTAAGAAGTTGCTAAACTGAATTTAACCCAGTGTGTCTAGCTAGAGCTCTTACTCACTGCTGCTCTTCTCTCACTCTTGCTACCAACTACTTTATCTTGGTCTGAGTCATTAAGCCATCTTGCCTACAGACTAGGAACCAATCATCTTTTTATAGCATTTCCCAAACACGTTTTTTCCCACATCTGAGTTGTTGTTTTTTTTTAAGAGAGAAATTTTTGATAGGGTCCATGTGCTTGCCAGAGAAACAGCAAGAAATCACCCCCTCCCCCCCGGGAGAATGGTCACACTGCAATCCCTTTTCCGTTCTCCTCTTGGGATTTTGGGCACATATGCACACACACCCAGTTGAGTTTAAGCCACCATGTCTGGGACTGGAACCATGGTCAACTATACGGGAGTTGAGTGATGTGATCATTATGTCATCTGCTGGTTCCACCAGTCTCACTGTGTTGCCCCGGCCAGCCTAGAGCTCAAGATCTTCTCGGCTTCACTTCCTGCATTGCTGGGATCACAGGCACAGGCCACCATGTCTGGCTTTTACAACAGGCAGCAAACTGGGACCTCCCATGTGGTGCCAGTGTGTGGAGCCCGCGTCTTAGTACACAGCACCGTGGCATGGCATTTCCTTTCCTTTTTTCTTTTTTTTTTTGGAGAGATTTTTGCTCTAGGATACATGTGCTCACCAGAGAGATAGAGAGACAAAAAGCAAGAAATCACCCACCAGGGGTGATGGCCATGCCGCAATCCCTTCCTCTCTATTCTCCTCTCGGCATTTTGGGCACTCACACATGCTCCAGGCATGAGTTTTAAGTCGCTGGGTCTGGGACTCGAACTGTGGTCAGCTACATGGGACTCCAGCGATGTGCCATCAGCTGGTCCCTCCTTGCCCTTTTTTTAAATCCTTAACTGTCATTGTTCTTGAAAGATGAAAATCTAGAAATTTAAACCGTATTTCTTTTTAAGAAGAGAGGTAATAATGAAAGATAGAGAACTGGATATAAAATTAAGTAAACCTGTGATTGGATACCAAACACCAATTTTAAGTAATTAATTAATAAAAGTTAAATTCACTTGGGTGGTTAGTTCAAAGTATTTCTGTGTAAAACTCCTTCCTGATTCTGATTTTTTTTTCTTCTGAGAGGTTTTTGCCTGACGGTACATGCACTGTCCAGAGACAAGGGCACGAGAGAGACAGAAAGTGAGAAATCACCTCACAGGTGAATGGCCACGCCACAATTCCTTCTCCTCCATTCTCATCCCGGGGTCTTAGGCACACATGCACATGAGCCCAGCGTGAGTTTCAAGCTGCCAA
>NW_006159928.1:7392323-7441039 GCF_000334495.1 Tupaia belangeri chinensis
CGTGAGTTTTAAGCCACCGGGTCTGGGACACGAACCGCGGTCGACTACGTGGGAGTCCAGCGACATAGCCATTACGCTAACTGCTGGTTCCCAGAGCCCAGCGTGAGTTTTAAGCTGCCAGGCCCAAGACTTGTACTGTGGTTGGCCAATTAGGAGTCCAGCAACGTACCATCTGCTGGCCCCCTGATTCTGACTTTTTTTTAATAAAAAATTATTTTATTTAACTTTATTTATTCATTTATTTTAATTTGACCAGAGAGGGACAGAGTGAGAGAGAGCAAGAGAGGGAAATTAGAAAGCAAGCTGCCAGGTCTGGGACCCAAACCGTGGTCAGCCATCTGGGAGTCCAGCGCCCTTAACCACAATGCCACCTGCCAGCCCTCCTGATTCTGACTTCTGAGAGTTAATATAGTATAAGCGTTAAGACTGAAGTTTGGGGCTAACCAGTGGGGTGGTGTTAAGGCAACTGGATCCCAAATGACCTTTGTGTCCAGGACCCAATGGCTTGAAAAACACGCAGGAGCCAGTATGTGTGTGTGTATATGCCCAAAATTCTGAGAGAAGTGGAGGAGAAAGGATTGTATGGCCATCCCCCCAGGGCATGCTTTTTCATGTTCTCTTTCTCCTGCGAGCGTACATACCTTCTGGGGAAAAAAAAAAATCTACAAAAGAAAGATTGTAGTTTGTTTTTTGTGAGGAAGATTGATGATCTGTCTTACAACTGTTCCTATACCACAGGGGACCAGCAGATGGCATAATGGTTACATCACTGGACTCTCGCATAGGTGACCACACAGGTTCAGTACCAGACCTGGCAGCATAAAACTCATGTTGGGCGCGTGTGCGTGCATGCCCAGAATCTTAAGAAGAGAATGGAGAAGGGATTGCAGCATGGCCTTCTGCCCAGGGAATGATTTTTTACCTTCTGTCTCTCTCTCTGTGTCTCTCTGGCGAGCACAGTTTTGGGATAGCGAAATTCTCTCTTTAAAAAAAAGAGAAAGAAAAAGACTGTTCCTATGCCATGAACAAAAAAATATGTTCAGCAAATATTTATTGAGTGCCTGGTGTATGCCAGATGCTGTGGTGAAGCAAAGAGGGAAACAATCAAGTCCTTTCCTCCAAGAGTTTAGTTTAACTTAAAAGTCAGTTGTGGGGCTAGCAGATGGTATAGCGGTTACATCGCTGGACTCCCACATGGCTGACCGTGGTCCCGGATCTGGTGGCTTGAAACTCACACCAGTGCGTATGTGTGCATGCCCAAGATCCTAGGAGGAGAGTGGAGGAGAAGGGATTGCCACATGGCCATACCCCCTGGGGCCTGATTTTTCCTGATTTTTCTTCTCTCTCCTCCCACCCTATGAGCTCACATGCCCTAAGGCAAAAACCTCTACCAAAAAAAAAAAAAAAGGCAATTGTAAATCTAATAATACTGCTGTTAATGTTATTATCTTTAATTCTGTAGAAATAAAAGTCATAGGGGTCCAGGAGATGGCATAATTGTTACAACCCTTGACTCCCATATAGGTGACCGCAGTTTGAGTCCCAGAACTGGCAGCTTAAAACTTATGCTGGGCATGTGTGTGCGCGTGTGCCCAAGGAGAACGAAGAAGGGATTGCAGTGTGACCATCCCCCCAAAGGGTGATTTCTCGCTTTCTGTCTCTCCAATGAGTGCACACGCCCCATGGCAAAAATCTCTCTTAAAAAAATAAATAAAGGGCCTAGCAGATGGTATGTTGGTTGGGAGCACTGGACTTCCACATGGCTGACTGCGGTTCTAGTCCAGACCTGGCAGCTTGCTTTCTCACTTTCTCTCTCACTTACTCTGTTCCTCTCTGGTCAAATTAAAAATAAAGTTAAATGAAAGTAATTCTTCAATAAAAAAATTAATTAATTAAAAGTTACTGATTAAATTGGATTATGAAATTAACAAAGTATTGACAAGAGTATTTTTCATCGGATTTTATTCATTTCTGTGTGGCCTGTTTCAACCCCTTTCTCTCCTCCCTCTTTTAAGGCAAGCCTGAAGCGGCATGTGAAAACCCACACTGTACTGTGGTACCTTTGGTGCAGCCTACTGTACACATTGCAGACAAAGACCCAATCCCTGAAGAGCAGGTAAGGGCAAAATGTTTTTTTTCCTGAAGAGGAATTTCACTTATAAAACTTACCTACCTTTTCTGGGGGGGCAGGGGGCGGGCTACAGGGTGTATGCGCTCCCCAGAGCAAGAGAGAAAGAGAAAGTAAGATCACCCTACTCCACTTTCCTCAGGATTTTGGGTGCACACACAAACATACACGCACGCATGCACGCACGCACATACACATGCCTTATGTAATTCTCAAGCTGCTGGGTCCAGGACTTGAACTGTGAAGCTGACATGTGGGATCTAGCACCTTAATCTCCATGCCACCTGCTGGCCACACCTACCTTTAAGCAGACATGGATAATTGTCAAATAACTTTTTTAATTTGTTTCTAATGAGCTTTAAAATGACGACCTAATGTATTGAACTTAAATCAGCTCATTAGTTCTTATTGTGTTGAGTTTGAAATGTTTATCTTGATCTGAGTACTAGTTACTGTAGTTATACATATATAAAAGTCCTATACACATAAGATTTATACAGTTGACTACATGTATGTTATATCCCAGTTGAAAATAATTTTTAGGTTTATTTGTTCCCTGAGGGTCAGAGATGCAGGCACCCTAACAGGGTCTTCACTCTGTGATACACAAGGTCTCAGCCAGCCTGGATTATGAGCATGTACACCCAGCGTGCTCATGAGTCTGTTCTAGGGGTCCAGTTGCATTATGACACATCACCACCTGGACCTGTAAAAAAACAGTTTTTTAATGATTTCAGTGATACTGACAAAGATTTCTTTTGCTTCTTGGTATATTGCTGATTTCTTTTCTTTCCTTTTTTTTTTTTTTTTTTTTTTTTTGCCAGAGGGTACATCCACTTGCCAGAGAGGGAGAAAGCACCCTTGAGTGGGAAGTGGCCACCCCACAATATCCTTGTCTCCATTTTTCCATCCTGTCAGGATTTTAGTCATGCACATATATGCACTCAGCGTATTTTTTAAGCCCCCAGGACTGGGTTTGAACCACAGTTGGCCATGTGGGAACTGGCTTCCTATGCTCAGGGCTTATCCACTCTGATACCCCAGGCCCTATTTGATATTCTTACTTGCTCATAGAAATCAACCCCAGTTAGTTTAATAGACTAATAACTTCTGCAAAACCACCAGAGCCAAATAAATCTATTAGATAGTTTATGGGGGCCAGCAGGTGGCACAGTGTTTGAGGGCGCTGGACTCCTACATCGCTGATTGCAGTGTGAGTCCCAGACCTGGCAGCTGGCTTTCTCCCTCCCCCTCCCCCCATGCTGTCTCTTTCTTGTCAAAATAAATAAAGTAATTCTTTTTAAACAATCTATTATATATCTTAGAGAATATTTCAAAGAATCAGCTAACCAGGCTTTACCAAGGCTGGGATAAAAACCCAAATCACTAAAAATAACTTCTCTGGGAGAGACGGCATTGCTAAGTCATTGGCAGACATTGACACTTGTTCTGTTAAGGCCAAATAGTAAAAGTTACCCAGAGAACCTCCACTTCTGAAAACTTGACCTGCCACTGTCCTTGACACAGTGGATTTCTCAAGGTTCAGGCTTCTGTTAATATGAGCTTTGGGGAGGCCACCAGATGGCATAGCAGTTATGTCGCTGGACTCCTGCATGGCCGACTGCAGCAGTTTGAGTCCAGATCTAGTGGGCTGAAAATCACACTAGGCACATGTGTGTGTATGCCCAAGATCCCAAGAGGAGAACAGAGGAGAAGGGATTATGGTGTGGCCATCCCCTTGGGGGTTGATTTCTCACTTTCCCTCCCTCTCATTGTCTGCCCCCACCCCGCACCCCCCTCCGCCCCCAGCAAGTGCATATGTCCTAAGGTAAAACCTCATTTAAAAAATAAATAAATTTTTATTATTTTATTTTAAATAAAATAATAAAATATAAGATATATAATATATACATATAAGCTTTGTATATACATATATATCTTAATAAATATATAAGCTTCTGAATCAGACCTGATGCAGGTATATCTGATTAGAGGATCCCAGGTCATTTGCCTAAACCTTAACTGTAAGACAGGCTAGGTAAGCAAGTGTCCTTCCCTTTATCTCACATATGAGGTGTTCCCCAATCCTAGGAAGTTTTCAAATTTCCTGAGTAGCCAGAAGAAACCACAAAAAGACTTAACATCTCTCACCACCTCCCCAAACAGCCAACCCTTCTTATTTTGATTGGTTTTGACATAGCAAATAACTAATCTTAATGAAGCCTATTGGATAATATTGGGGTAGAAAAATAACCATTGAGGGACCAGCAGTTAGCATAATGGTTATGTCACTGGACTCTCATGTAGTCAACCGCGGTTTGAGTCCCGGACCCAGTGGCTTAAACTCACGTCGAGTGCATGTGTGTGCATGCCCAAGATCCCAGGAGGAGAATGGAGGAGAAGGGATTGCAGTGTGGTCATCCCCCCTGGGGGGTGATTTCTTGCTTTCTGTCTCTCTCTGTCTTTCTGGCAAGTGCATGTGCCCTATAGCAAAAACCTCTTAAAAAAAAAAAAAAAGGAAGGAAGGAAGGAAGAAACAGAAAAGAAAAGAAAAGAAAAGAAAAATAACCATTTAAGTTGCTGAACTTTCTTATCCACACCCTTTTTAGTGTCAATTGTTAAGTTTGTTGGGGATTTTGATTTTTCTCTAGGTGTCTGTTTGCATTTTGCTTTGTTTTTCATTTTTGCACAACTGTGCCAAGAACAAGTCCTCATTTCTTAATGTGTAAGATGAGTAGGTGCAAGTAAGTGCCTGTACTAGAAAATTGTCTGCTTCAAGTAAAGTCCTTTTTTCCTTTTTTAATTCATTGTCAGGAATTAGAAGCTTATGTAGATGATATAGACATGGACAATGATTTCAGAACGGATGATTTTTATTACTTGTCTCAAGAAGACAAAGAGAGACAGAAGCGTGAGCATGAAGAATCCAAGAGGGTACTCCAAGAATTAAAATCTGTGCTGGGGTTCAAAGCTTCAGAAGCAGAGAGGCAGAAGTGGAAACAACTTCTCTTTAGTGATCATGGTAAGCACTGACCTCAGAATCAAAAGTTATTTCAGTGTAGGAGATTCTTTTTTTCTTGAACCATGAATCTTACTTTAGCTGTAGCATTCTTATGGCTTTAATTTTAAGGTTCTACCAGTAAGCATGGTGCCTTCTGTCCTAGGTGCAAAATCAGTTTGATCCATAAAGAGTAAGAGTGTAATCTCATTGAGAATATGAAATCACAGTTTTCATCAGTTATTGAATTTTTTAGGAAGTTTCTATGGAATGGCAAGGAGTTGAATAATTTGTAATATTTTAAATAAAGTATTATTTTCAAATATAGTGAATTTGTGATTCTAAATTCTGTTGTTTATATGTTAAAATACTAAAAAAATAATAATAATAATAACCCTCAGTGAAGCACAAAATGAATGCCTCTGTTCACTGTTGAAAAAAATGTCCTAAAATTTAGGCTACTTTGAGCACTTTAGTAGAGGGGAGAGGGAAGGTACTATTGTACACTGCACACACGCTGGTTTAGGCAAAATTGGATGACTGCTAATGCTGAAGCCTTAAACCCCTCTATGTTTCTCATCCTTTTACTCAATCACACTTCATGGGAAGTAGCGAAAGGAATGAGAAATTTGATGATTGATGGTGTCAGCCTAGCTAATTCTTAGTTGAATTAGTTCCTAAGGATTTCTAAGAAGATAGAGTAGCTATATGGACCCTAAAAATCAACAGCCTTTCTTCTCTTTTTTCACTAGGACTATGTAGATGATCTATACTTCTGGAAGGCTCCTCAAGGTTCTTTTTCCTTCTCTTTAGAGTCCTGCTACTCTCCTTATCCAGGTCTATATTTCTTGGATGATCTTTCCTCTTTCACTCTATTTGCTCCCTTTATAGCCCAGGTCATCACTGGAGTATGCTTGTACCTTACAGTTGACCCTAGCTTGGTTCCATTTTCATTACCTTTTTCTTCTATGCCATCTGGTAAGCTCTTTCTGTATTTTTTTTAAACGGTGCACAGTGACTCTATAAAATGTAGTGGCTCCCCCTTTTTTATTGTGTTAATCTGAACTCCTCTTCCTGGTTTCAAGCCTCTCCATCTTAAGAATCTATCATTTACAATTATATTTCTTATTATTTTAATGTAGATGTCTTCATCTACTTTCAGTTATCTAATCAAACTACATTTCCAAAAACTTACTATTTTTATATTAATGAGAAGAATTCCTAAAAATAGAATCCTGTCTTATCTACCAAGCTGTCCTCTCTCCTAGTCTCTCTTTCTCCATGAATCTTTCTCTGACTGTTCCAGCTCCCCATCCTTCCTACTATAGCAGACCTACACACTAGAGGGGCATGACAGTGAAATGTAAAGGAAGTCTTGAACAGCAAAGCGTATAGGAAAGAAGGGAAATAATTAAAACTTTTTAGAAGCAGCAGTGAAGGGAGTTCCTGTAATCTTTTGTTGGTATGTTAGGCCTACCTAAAGCAGAGATAAATAATGCTATGTTTTAGGCACTACTGTTTTCTAAGTGTTTCTTTTTTTTTTTCTTCTGTCTTCATAACTAAATCACAGTCTTCTTACATAGGGGCTTTATTATGTCCCAGTGCATTCATTAAGAAGTTTTCATGCCACAAGTAGTTATCAAAGGCCCGTTACGTGTCAGTCACTGTTTACTGCTGTATCCCTAGCACATAGATTGAGAGACAAAAATGCCTACCCTCTTAGAGGTTTATATTCTAACATACCTGTCAGTTGATCCTCCTGTTATTTATACAAATTTTATCCTCCTGCCGTTTAATTAGCAATAATCATGAATATAATTAACTTTCGATATATTTTGCATTCTTAAGAACTACTAGCAGATTTATAAACTGAAAATGTATGTAAGACTGAAAAGAGCCTTGTATGTAAATTTGAATCCTTTTTTATTAGTATTTTCTTCATATAGCTTTAAAATTATGCTGTTGATGTTATTGGCAAAGCTATATCAATGAGAATATGTCTCTTTTTCAGGTATGTGCTTTTGATACAGTTTGCATTTGTAAAGGCATAATGCTGTTTTAGTTTGTAAAAGTAACTAAAAAGCTGCTGATACCATAAAATGCTTTTCCCATGAAAAATTTCAGTACATCTTCCAGAGTTGTTTTCATCTCTGCCTACAGGGGTAAAGTCCGAATGGAATTAGAGAGGGAAATTCTACACTGGAACCTGCTGTGGCCATTTGTTTTCTGTTATGCTGCTTCTCTAGTGGAGTTACTGCAGCTTAGGGCTGTTTCTTGGAAATGGACACGTTTTACAAAAAATTTTTAAATACCTGCCAGATCTTCAAGAAGCACTTTTTTTTCCTTCCGTCATGCTTCATAAAATATTGTATTGTACTAACCCCTCATGCTGGGAGGAGAGACTGCCTAGCAAGCAACCCACTGCCTACTAACATCAAGAGGGGCTAAATAAAACTTCATTTTCCTTGCAAGGACAACTGCTGCCGTATGGATATATATATATATATTATATTTATGTTTTATATTTTGTACAGTAGTTGATCTTGAATGCAGATTTTATTTCATTTGTGTTTTTCTGTGGCACCACAAAATATATAGAAGGTATGGCTTGACCTCCATCAGGGTCTCACTAGGTAGTCGGCAAGTAAGTTCAATTGTGCATTGTATTTTTTTCTATGCTGTTTTTAACAGCGTGTTACTATGCTGTAAATATATACATTTATATGTTGAAGATGAGGGTATATCTAGATTTATTTTAGGGCTTTCATCTGATATATTATCAGTGAAAACCATGCTTATTCTTTAATATATTGGTTCTCAAACTTTAGTATACTTCAGCCTCAAGTGGAGGGCTTGTAAACCATAGTCTGATCCCCACTCCCAGAGTTTCCAGTTCAGGAGGTCTGGGAGTCAGCCCAAGAAACAGAATCCTTGGCAATGACTGATGCTAGTGGTTCAAGGACCACACTTTGAGAACTGCCTTAAACTTTGAATTAGATAATATGTGAGATCTTTTTAAAATCTTCATCAAATCCCCATCTTATTTCATTTCTTAGGCATTTTATCTCATAAAATTGCTTGGATTTATAAATTTACATTGATTTCACTATAAAGTTTTATTTTATTTTTAATTTTTTTTTTTTAAGGATAAAAACTACTGGGAGTTTAAAGTTTAAACCATTAATGGGTTGTTAGTTACTAGTTTTCTTTTTTCTTCCTTCCTTCCTTTCTTTTTTCTTTGAAGCTGTGTTGAAATCATTGTCTTCTGTAGACCCTGTGGAACCTTTAAGTAATTCAGAGCCATCAATGAATTCAGATATGGGAAAAGTTGGTAAAAATGATATTGAAGAGGAAAATAGTAAACCCTCCACCACTGACAATGAAATAAGTAGGACTGAGTATTTATGTGAAAACCCTTTAGAGGATAATAATAAAGACAATTCTGCAAATGAAGCCTTCCCCCAAGGAGCTCAAGAAGCAATGTGTTACCAATGCGAGAGTGAAGATGAATCTCAGCAGACAGATGGAGGTGGCCTGGCCACCACCCCTCCAACACCCAGGGACTCCATTAAGCAGAGGCTGGCACGGCTACAGCTGTCCC
This sequence comes from Tupaia belangeri chinensis, assembly GCF_000334495.1. Lineage (NCBI taxonomy): Eukaryota > Metazoa > Chordata > Mammalia > Scandentia > Tupaiidae > Tupaia > Tupaia belangeri. The sequence continues at coordinate 7,401,051 of NW_006159928.1, forward strand.
CAGAGTTCACCTTCACTGCTGGCCTTGCTGCAGAAGTGGCCGCTAGATCTCTCTCTTTTACTACCATGCAGGAACAGACTTTTGGCGATGAGGAGGAAGAACAAATAGAAGAAAACAATGATGAGGTAGAAGAAGAGTAAGAAACAAGATTCACATGAAGTGATTTTAGAGTGCTCCTTTTATGAAAGTGTTTTAGCTTCAAGGCTGGAAAGGGAAAATGAGTGTAAGTTTACTATATATAAAACTAAGATGTGAATTTACAGGAAGAACCCTGGTGTGAACAACTACTCTGAAACTAGTAGATACCTGTAAATGGCAGATCTTTTAGGAGAGTAAGAGAAAGGTAAGGGCTCTTTTGAATAAACTACTGCTTTATTTGTGGCACGACTGATCAATCTCGGAAATTCTTTACGTACTTTTAATAGGAAATGAATTTATCATTTTGTGCCAGAATTTGCTACCGTAAGGTGACTGGAACAATTCTCTTGCAAGAACATTAACTTTTAGTATGACTCCTTTTTACTGTATTCTTGCAGTTGATAACTGCGGCAATTATGTTAATAACGAGTTGTTTGTATTTTATTTTTGTTTATACCAGTCTGAACACAAAGATACAGGTTCTGAATAAAAAATAATTCCATTCATACAAGTGATGTGTGCTGGGCTTTGGAACTAAAAAGTAGTTTCAAAAGTTCTTGGGTTATGACATATTTCTTACCTTTCCTGGTTCCTGTGTATATTCAATAGTTAATTTTAAAATGTCCTATCATTTTAAGAATTGCCCTTTCAATTTTTGTTTATCACTTCTCTGTTCTTGTTACAACTAAAAGAGAGAATGTCAGGGGGATCCTTATAGTCCAAGGCCCCATTCCCAATTTAGCAGAAAGGGCTTTGTCTCGGTTTGCTTAGAGGTAATTGGGTACCATTAACACAAGGAGGTCACAGTGCTGCTGTTTTCTAGCTCTGTCCACTTAATGAGATTCAAGAAGCATCCAGTCAGTTCCTGGAAAGCATCCTTGGATACTCAGTACTTCATTTACAAACTACCTCTGAAAGAGACTGCTTTCCAGATTTGCCAGTCTTCCCTGTTTTGTGTAGTGACTGCATTTTCAAAGAATGATATTTTCAGGAGCAGACCACTTTCCAAACTTTAGCTTATATGCACTGACATAGTTTATAGACATTATTTGGAAGAGATGTAGAAATAAGCTCATTTTATGCTATTATCCTAGAATGGAAATGACATAATGAATCTGAATCTTTAATTTTCAGAAACACATTCGAAACTCCTGTAACTTAGTACTTTTTTGAGTAAATTTACTTAGACTAAAGAGGATTTTTTTTTCCTTTTCTCTAAGAAATTTTATTTTCTCCTAAAGAAAACAAGCTGCTGCTTTATCTAAATAGCAGATATTCTTTGTATTGTATCTTTTTAAAAATTTTACCTTTTGCCAAAATTCTGGGGCTTCTCCATAATAAACCTCTTAGGAGCAGCGTCTTAGGTTGGACTTAGCCTTGCCACTTAAAAATAGCCAAACTTCAGGAAAAAAAAATCTTATGTTGTAACCAACTATTAATAGCCTTAAATAATGGTATTTAGGATTTGTTTTCTCATTGAAATAAGTTTTTCAGCTTTATTTTTATTTGGAATTTTAAAAAAGCAATTATGGAAAAATTTGTAATCTCTCTTTTAACTGGTTACCTTACTGAGGAAGAATTAGAGCTTAATTCTTTTGCCTTTTTTTTTTTTTTTTTGAGAGAGATTTTTGTTATAGGACACGTGTGCTTGCCAGAGAGACAAGAGACAGAAAGTGAGAAATCCCGCCCAGAAGGATGGCCACACTGCAGTCCCTTCTCCATTTTCCTCTCTGGATTTTCAGGCATGCACACACACGTGCCCAGCGTGAGCTTCAAATTGCCAGTCTGGGACTCAAACTATGGTTAGCCACAGGTGAGTTCAGCACCTTAACTACTACGCCACCTGCTGGCCCTCCTATATTACATTCTTACTATACTAGTTTAAGAGAAATAACTCCATGTTACTGTATCTAGTTTATTCAATGTTCTCTGAGGTAATACTTTTTAATTTTGAAGTACTAAATAATGTTAATCAAGAATTCCCAATCTTACAGTCTGATCTGTTTCATTCACTACCTGCTACTTCCATGAAAAGTCTTACTTGCTGGAATTATGATATTAGGATTTTGGAACTTTAATTGAATGTTTTTTTCAAATGCACGCACATGTCCCTGCCGTGAGTTTTTAGCTGCCAGGTTCAGGATTCAAACTGCTGTTGATTACATGAGAGTTCAGTGATGTAACCATTACGCCATCTGCTGGTCTCCCTCAAGTTTGAATTCTTAAGTTATTTGGAGAAACACATTTAAGGCAAATTACTAAGGAAAATTAAAAGTACAGATTTAAGAGGTCAATACAAAAAGAATAACTAGAGTTTAAATCCCAGAATTTTCATTTAAAAGCTGTGAGTACGGCTGATTTTAAAATGTTGAGGTGAGTTTTTCCGGCAAAACCCAAATTCTGTGAAATTACTAAATGATATTTGTGATTTCTTACTTCTCAGAATTAGTTAAAAATTTTTAAAAATTGTTGCTAAAACACAGGATTAACATAATACAAGGTGTAAAGCTTTAATATTAAATTATTAGAAGAATCAACAATTCTTCCAAACTGTAAGTGAATGGAGTATTAGTCAGAAGAGATCCTAGCACTCATTTCATTCTGGTGATTTCCAACTCTTCCCACCAATAATACTAAATATGAACTATTTAGATAGATCATAACAGATCAGATGGGAAGAAAAGTTCAACTGAGTTGGCTTAATCATAGTATATGTTTTCTATACCCAATCAAAACAAGGAAACGAGAACTAAGTATCGTAAGATTCTGGTATGGCTCAGCTAAAGCGTTGTTTGAAATAGAGTAGATATCATTGCCAGGAATGAAAACCAGACAAAGCATAAAGTACAATTTATTTTTCCAGTTCTCCTTATAAGAACATATCTAGGTATTTCATACTTACATTTAAAAATGAAGGTGCAAATATTTTCGAAAATATTTTTTAAAATGCCTGGGACCAGCAGGTGTTATAGTGGTTAAGGTGCTGGATTCTTATATGGCTGACTGCAGTTCCAGTCCTGGATCCAGCGGCTTGAAAATCATGTCAGCTGCATGTGTGTGCATGCCCAAAATCCCAGGAGGAGAATGGAGGAGAAAGGATTGTGGTATGGCCATCCCCCCCCGGGGGTGATGTCTCACTTTTCCTCTCTCTGTGTTTCTCTCTCTCTCTGTTTCCAGAAAGCACATGTGCCTTATGGCAAAGAAAAGCCCAACTACAGTGACAGTTCATTTATCTGTCATTGTCAACAGGTGATTAACTTGGTTTAGTAATTTTTCAACTGAGCAAAACGATTTTATCATTAAGTTTTACAGTTTAATAGCTAAATGAACTTTGCACTTTTTCTACAGTATATAATTTAACTTTTTCTTTGTCCTCTCTAAGAACATCAGTTCCTCTCGTAGGGTGATGAGCAGAAGTGCACCCTTGCTGCGCAGCTGTGTGCCTCTTCACTCTCTGACTTCACGTTGCTATGCTGGTTGAGTCGTGTCTGTTTTTCAGTTTCTCTGTCTTCCCTTATAATCAGCTGTCCCTTTTGCCACTGTCTTGTGTGCCTGCCTCCTGCCATATGCCCCTAAGTCACTGCTTCTAGTCTGCTGGGAACTGAGAAACCAGATGGCCAAACTCGCTAGAACTGGGTCTAAAACATAAGTAAGTAGATCGAAAGAAGAGTAAGGGTTGTCTCCATCAGTTTCTGGAAGTATCTGGTCTAATATGTGATTTCCATATATTTGAAGTATTAATTTAGCTTTTATATATGTTGATGTTTCTAGGACTCTCCATTAATGAATTCAACTGTAAAAGAAAAATTGAATTATCGTTTTTGTAAAAAACATTGTGTATATTCAGGAAAATGTTATTTTCTTGTCATTTTGTTCTCAGCTGTGTAGTACAGTACACAGATTTGAAATTTGCAGTGTTATAAGTATAACTTCCACTATGTTTGCCAAGACTTTCTTCTAGAACTGTTGGTCTGAGATTAAACATAGCTAATTCAGTAAGAATTCCAATATTTGAGGAATGAGTCAAACTAGATATCCCAGTTTTCTGTAGAGCTTGAACCTCTTTCTTTACTTTTTTTTTTTTTTTTTTTTTTAGTTTTTTGCAGTAGGGTGCTTGTGCTTGCCAGAGACAAAGAGAAAAAGTGAGAAATCACTCCCAGGGGAGATGGGATGTGGCCACACCACAATCTCTTCTCCATTCTCTTCCTGGGATCTGGGATTTGGGGTATGCATCATACACACCCAATGTGAACTTCAGGCTACCAGGTCCAAGACTCGAACTACAGTCAGCCATGTGGGAGTCCAGTACCTTAACCACCATGTCACCCACCAGCCCCAAATCTCTTTCAACATTACATTTTTTTGGAATAATTTCTGAAGGAAACTTTTTTTTTTTTTTTTTGGAGAGATTTTCACTGTAGGGCGCGTTGCGCTCGCCAGACAGACAGAGACATAGAGACAGAAAGCGAGAAATCACCCCCCAGGAGGGATGGTCACGCCGCAATCCCTTCTCCTCTCGGGATCTTGGGCACGCACGCACACACACCCGGCATGAGTTTTAAGCCACCGGGTCTGGGACGCGAACCACGGTCGACTACGTGGGAGTCCAGCAACATAGCCATTATGCTAACTGCTGGTTCCCTGATCTGCTTTGGTTTTAGAGAGCAAATGAAGTGTGTTAGAAGGACGTAAAAAATAAGACTAAATAGACTCTAGATGAAAATCTGAAGAGTGGATTGTGCTTATTTAAGTACATGGGTTTTGTGCCATCTACTGTCTGTTTGATTACTCTTCAAAATAAGTGAAGTTACTTGATTAGATCTCTGTTCTCAAAATACAAGAAGTGTTATTGTACAAAAGGAACCACTTCGTTTTTATACTTCACTGTCTCTGAAGTTGATTCTATACTATAATTCTGTGGCTCTAATTAAAATAAACCCACTCTTGTTAGCATCTTCTATAGCATTTTCTATTTGAACTGGATACCACATGCTATTAAGAATTTGTTTGGCAGGTCAGCAGGTGGCATGGAGGTTAAAGGCAGTTGGATCCCACATGGCCAATTGCATAGTTCAGACCCAGTTGCTTTTAAAAACACACCAGACATGTATGTATACCTGCCCAAAAGCCCTAGAGAAGAATGAAAGAAAGGGATTGTAGCATGGTCATCCCCCTGTGAGGTGACTTCTCACTTTCCCACTTTCCCTATCCGGTGAGTGCATGCATCCTATAGCAAAAAAAAAGGGGGGGGCGGGGGATTTTTTAGGCTTTTATTTTTATTTTAGGTAAGTGTATCTTCATTTCCAAGACATGAAGTAGATTGAGCTCTGAAAAATAAGAAAATATTCATTATTTATATCACAGCAATCTAAGAAATAAGATTTACAGATTAGGCAATTACATAAAAATATATATATTTTTTGATATACCACTTATGCTCTCTTTTTTTGGTTTCTTTTCATTTACCAGAAAGCATGTGTGCTCACCAGAGAGACAGAGTAGGGGGAAGTGAGAAAGCATCCCCCAACAGGTCATGGTAACATCACAATCCCTTCTCACCCACCTCTCTCCACTCTCAGAATTTTGTGTACACACACACATATACCCAACATGTTTTTTTCAAGGTGCCAGGTTCAGGACTTGAACAATGCAGTCAGCCATGTGAGATCCAGCTATCCTAACTACCACACTACTGGCTGACCTGAATATGTGGCTTTCTTTTTTAAGAAGTATTTTATTAACTTTATTTATTTGCTCATTTATTTATTTAAATTTGACTAGAGAGGGACAGAGTGAGAGGGGGGAGGAAAGTGAGAAACTAAGCGACCAGGTCCAGGATTTGAACTGTGATTGGCCAAGTGGAAGTCCAGCACCTAAACCACCACACCACCTGCCAGCCCCCTGAATATGTTATTTTCTAAAACAATATATTTATTTTAATTTAACTGAACAAAATGTATTTGTTTGTTTGTTTGCCAGAAGGCATGTGCACTTGCAAGAGAGAGACACAGAGAGAGAGAGAGGACAGTGAGAAACCCCCTACCACCACCAGTGGGAAGTGGTCACTTCACAATACCTTCTCCTGCATCTTTTTTCCTTTCAGGCTCAGGGCACATAAATACATTCTCCAGCATGCTTCTCCAGCCACTGGGTCCTGGACTTGAATTATGCAGTGGGCACCATAAGATTCAACTGCCATATCTACCATGCCACGCACTGGCCCAAGAGATATTTAGATGCCAATTTGGCGCATTTAAATTATCATTTAGTTTGTTAGATAATCCAACAGGATGACTTGTTTCTCAAATTACAGATATGAAATTTGCATATTTTAATATTTACAAGCTAAATTTAAATCTGCTAGAAATGGATTTACTAGCATTGAACAACTTATTTTTACCAATATGCTGATTATTTTCAGTAACCATTTGCTGATTCATGTGTCCATCACATACAGCATGATTGGAAACTGATCTGTTTATCTTATGGCCTTGCCTCATCAGTTTTCAGTTATCCATGTTACTAGAAGGGATCTGTGATATAGTGATTATAAAGAATAGGTGATCTACACCATTTTCTTGAGTCAAGACTGCCATTACAGAGGAAATAGTGATGACACCAAACCCATTTTGCTGGTATAAGAAGAAAACATCTCTTTGCATGTAGCTGTGAGAGGAAAGCAATTTTACTCTTTGTAATTGCTATAAAACAGAAGAGGATGAATTGCTTTCAGGATTCACACATGTAAAATTTTAACATGAATGAAAGGAAGAACGAGTTGATGGATATCTAAAATGTGTTATAAATTTCAATGTATATGCTGTTTGTTTGTTTGTTTTTTAAATTGGCAGAAGGTACATGTGTTCATCAGAAAGAGAGAGAAAGAGAGCAAGAAAGAGAACCCCTGCAATGAGGCTGGGTCACACTACAATCCTTTCCTTCCATTTCTCCATGCTGTCAGTATTTGGGCACACACACATGTGGGCTCAGCATGTTCGTGGGTTTTTTTGTTTTGTTTTGTTTTGTTTTGTTTCTCAAGCTGCTGGGGCCAGGATTTGAACCACAGTTAGTTATGTGGGATCTGGCTCCCTTAGCTACTGTGCTAGGGAGCCAGCCCTGCATGTGCTATTTTTAAAATGCTGTACATTTTCATATATGTTAGCCTATCAGCAGTGAAACTAGTTCTTAATCTCAATGTACTGAATTTCATTTAGCAACATGTTTTGCAATAGAACAGTATTTAAGTTGTGTATACTTTGACTACACTATCTATAAAAACAAGTATATTCAATACACCAGCTGGCATGGTGGTTAAATGCTGGATCCCACATGGTCAACTCCACAGTTCGAGTCCTGGATCCAGTGGCTTGAAAAACATGCCGGGTACATGTGAGTACATGCCCAAAATCCCAAGAGGGGAATGGAGAAGGGATTGTGGTGTGACCGACTGCCCAAGAGGAGAATGGAGAAGGGATTGTGGTGTGACCGACCACCCTGGGGGGTGATTTCTTACTTTCTCTCTCTCTCCAGCAAGTGCACATGCTCTATGGTAAATATCTAAAAAGAAGAGGATCAAAGGGTATATTCAGTGAGATATAGTTGTAGAAATACATATTTTCTCATATTTATATCTTGAGTTTCTTAAAGTAAGGATAATTTTACAACTGTATGTTTCATGTTTTTCACTCTTAGAACATTTTCTAAAGGTTGACTAAACATCTATTGAACATTTTTTTCTAAAACTAAAGTATAACTTTTTCAGGTTTACTCCTTTATAGTATCCTAAACAATGATATACCCTTTTCTCCTTTGCAAATAAATTTTTAAGGAAGTTAACTCCATTTCTAAATCCATATTTTCTGTACATTTACTGTACCAGTCTGTACCTTGGTTTATCCTATGACTTGATGCTTACTCATACTCAGTCCTGGCATCTGACAGCGTACAAAGGCTCCAGAAAGTCACTCCTGTCCCTTAAAGGTTGGCATGTGGTCCTGGTACAGCCCTGGAGGTCCGAATGGGTGAAAAGCCCAGAAGTCGACCTGAGCTGAAAGCACTCCCAAGGAGTTTGGTTTTGTTTGGGTTTGTTCTAGGTATGGTCCCAGGGATCCCAGATCAAACCAGGCCCCTGGGCCTATCCTAGAACCAACCTAAACTCGCGCATCATTCCTGGAACATCGCGAGTGTGAAGACTGAAGATAACCTGAGTTGACCAGACATCTTACGTTCACCAGGAGTCTTTGTTTTTAATGTGCGCCTACATTTTAGCAAGAATTGGTTGGTTAATCCTTCTGAAATCACAGAGTTGTGAAGATATCTTGGTAACAAGATAAAGCCTTCCCAGACCTTGACATTATAATAGTTTCTCAGAATAGAAATTCTGTTTGGTTATTGTTAGTTGCCAGTAAGGAGAGTTGTTTTTGTGACTTTCATTATCAGATCTCTATTTTTAGCTAAAGTAACCTAGCCACAAAAACAGAAAATTAACCCTTCCCCAGAATAAGCCCTCCCCCAACAATGGTTTCTGTTTTCTTAAACAATTTCTACTTGGGACCAGCAGTTGGTGTAATGGCTATGTCGCTGGACTCGCATGTAGTCGACTGTGGTTCAAGTCCCGGACCTAGTGGCTTAAACTCACACGGCGCATTTGTGTGCATGCCCGAGATCCCAAGAGGAGAATGGAGAAGGGCTTGCGGGGTGGCCATCCCCCTGGGTGGTGATTTCTCGCTTCCTGTCTCTGTCTCTGTTTCTCTCTCTCTCTGTCTTTCTGGCAAGTGCACACGCCCTATAGCAAAAACCTCTCCAAAAAAAAAAAATTCTACTTAATATTGTATCATCTCCTTTAACTGAATAGTTGTTCACGGTCTGAAGGGCATTATGTTTTAGCCTACTGTCTCCAAAGTGAAGTGATTTTTAAACTCTTGTTTTTAAAAATGAATGCCTTTTTCTTTTCATCTATTTTTGACCTGCCAAATTTTAGAACTCGCTTGTAGGGGTTCTGCTATGGTTAATGAAAACAAGCTAGGATGATGTAGTAGAAATGAGTTCATACCTCACATTTTACGTCAGTATTTTACAGAAGAGTTTCAGTATTTTGTTCCTTACTGCCATGGATTTTTAAAATATTCTGACTTAGCTTATTCAACACAGGGTCTCATATCATAACTGAGGCATCGTAGTCACATGCATATTTTCCTGTTCAGTTTGTGAGGCAGGGTTTCTGAGAAGGCATGAAAGGACCCCAAATCCAAAAGTAGTGGTGCACAATGAAAACAGTTTTTTGGTAATGCTGGGGTTTGCAGAGGTTTAGACTGGAAGTAACTGCATACTCATCAGTAACTGCAAATGTGGAAAGAACTCCAGATCATGCTATTTGTCTAAGCCTAATCACACCAGCATCACTGAGTCGGGTTATCCTTTAAAGTAAGACAGTGAGCCTATTAGGGCTCACTCTGAAGAGTTCACTCGTAGAGTTAGTTTCTCACTATTGCTATATTCATCTCCCAGATGCTTCATCCCATAGATTCCCTTTGTTTGCTTGTTTTGTTTTTGTTTTGATTTTTTGGGGGGAGGGGGGCCATAAGGTGCATGCACTTGCCAGAGAGATATAGGGAGGGTGAAAGTGAGAAATCACCTCCTGTGGGGGATGGCTATCCTGTAGTCCCTTCTCTGTTCTCCTCTTGGGATTTTGGGCACACACACACACACACACACACACATCATTCTTAAGCCACCAGGTCTGGGAATCGAACTGTGTTCAGCCATGTGGGAGTCCAGCACCTCAACCATCACGCCACCTGCTGGCCCCTAGATTCCATTCTTTCTGTCTTTTAACCTTACAGTGTTCACTCTTCCCTTCCACTGTGCTCCCTGCTGCAGTTTTCCTGTGTCAGTGCACTTACCTAGGAGCACAGTTAACTGTATTTCTTACCATAGCCTGTGAGTGAGGCCGCCTGAGAGTGTATGTAGTATGTGTTCTCAGTATTTTGCAAGCATTTATATCTCTTTTAACATTGTTAATTATGAACACTGAAAACAGGAGTTTGTGGACTATTTAAAAACTGAAGGCTTGTTTACATGGTAAGTATTTTAAAATCTGCCTTCCATTCAGATGCTTTTTGGAGTGTAAATATATTTTTTAAATTATCATTGGAGAATATGCTCTCAGATATCAATGTTTACATTTTGATCACTTGTGTTTTATATATTAGAACTATACATTTCCTACCCTGCCTAAAGACTGGAGATTATAACTTTTGGGGGAGAGACGTGTGTGTGTGTGTGTGTGTGTGTGTGTGTACTTTTTTTTTTACTGACTTTAAAAAACATATAACAAATGTACTGCCTTGATCATTTATTTAGAATTATTTTATTTAATTTCACTTATTATTTTTTAATTTGACCAGACAGAGAGGAAAAGTAAGAAAGAAAGCCACCAGGTCTGAGACTCAGACCATGGTTAGACATGTGGGAGCCCCACACCTTAATCACTACACCACCTGCCGGCCTGTCTTAACCATCTATTTTATTTTTTTAAGGGAGATTTTTGCTATAGGGTGTATGTACTTGCCAGAGAGACATAGAGACAGAAAGCAAGAAGTCATCCCCCAAGGGGGATGGCCATGTCCGATCCTTCTCCTCCATTCTCCTCTTGGGATCTTGGGCACTCACGCACACATGCCCAGCATTAGGCTTAAGCCACTGGGTCCAGGACTCGAACTACGTGGGAGTCCAGTGATATAACCATTATGTCATCTGCTGGTCCCTGTCTTAACCATTTTTAAGTGTAGAGTTCAGGTATAAGATTAGGGATATTCACATTGTGAAACAGATCTCCAGGACTTTTCCAGCTTATAAATATGAAACTGTATACATTTTCCAGCTCCCATTCCCCATCCCTACAGCCCCTGGCAGCCACCAGGCTTTCTGTTTCTATGAACTTGACTACTTTAGATACCTCACGTGACTGAAATCGCAGTGTTTGCCTTTTTGTAACGGACTTATTTACCTAATACAATGTCCTCAAAGTTCATCCATGTTGTAGCATGTGACAAGATTTCCCTCCTTTTAAGAGTGACTAGCCCTCATAGCACACGTTTACCACATTTTGTGATCCAGTCATCTTTGGTGGACATTTGGGTTGCTTCCACCTCTTGCCTATGGTGAATAATGCTGCTATGAACATGCGTACGCAAATATCTATAACATTTTAAGCATGGTACTTTGGTCGCTTTCTGTATTTTTATCATGATGGATTTTTGTCAACTATTTTAAAGGATTTTGCAACAACCCAACTGTAGGCTTGTGTATGTCTATATTGTTGTTCCTCCTAAGCTGGAAAGTCTCTAATAAAATCTATGCTTCCTTATATCTTTAGTGTGTGCTTTATTCTGCTGTTGGCAAATTAGATTATATCCAGAAATTAAAAATCTTTTTTTATTTTTTGAGAAGTTTTAGCTATAGGGCCCGTGCACTAGCCAGAAAGACAGAGACAGAGAGACAGAAAGTGATAAATCACCCTCCCCAGGGGGGATGGCCATGCCGCACTCTCTTCTCCATTCTCCTCTTGGGATCTTGGGCACGCATGCACGCACGCACGCATGCACAGGCACCAAGCATGAGTTTAAGCCACTGGGTCCCAGACTCAAACCACAATCGACTACATAGGAGTCCAGTGACATAGCCATTACGCCAACTGCTGATCCCAGAAGATAAAAATCTTTTTTGTCTTCCTTTGCCTATTTTCTTCTATTGTAGTATTTTTCAGAATTTGTTAATACACACAAATAAAACAGCAGTTGTCTGGAAAAGACTGATTTGTTAGTCAAGTTTCATTTTGTTCATTTAAGTGCCTCATGATTTTTTTAAGTGTTTTTTTTTTTCTTGCTATGAAGACACATGTGCTCATCAGAGAGAGAGAGAGAAAGTGAAAAATAACATCCTCATGGGGTTGGCCATGCTGCAATCCCTTCTCCTCCAGCCTCCTCTCAGGATTTCAGGCACTCATGCACAGGTGCCTGGCACAACTTCCAAGCCACTGGGTCCAGGGCTCAAACTGTGGAGTCGGCCACGTGGGATCCAGACCCTTAACCTGCACATCACCTGCTGCCCCACCTTGCATGATAAATTATCAGTGCAAACAGTGGTTTAACAGTTCTATTTTCACCGTTCCATGACTGTTAGCCATTAGATACAGTCTAAGCATGTTATATTTGTTAAGGTATATGACCTCCCTGACAAAAAAGACATACCCCAAGAAGGAAGTTATCCAGTGGATCATATTGTGGTGAGTTGGTTGAATGAATTGAGTTACTGGTTTGGACCTTTCTAGGCTTAACTGCACTCTTCGGAGCTTTTGTGGCAACTCCAAAATGGCTCTGTAGACTAAACGCTATTCAAAGTGGCTTTCCTTGAACTGGACTTGTAAGTATTGTAAATAAGCCACTTCTTTCCAGAAAAGATTTGAGGCGAGGAGTAAATATCTGTCAAGGTGACTGTAGGAACTTGACCCTTGTCCAGGTATTTCTAATTAAAGTGTGAGGTAAGGTAGAATGTGTGTAGTTACCGGATTCTGAAGTCACTGGGCAGGAAATATCCCATCTGGTAATCTTTCCTCGTCTTCACAATTTGCTTTTGAAGGTCATTAATCGATGTACTATAACCATTGAAAATAAAGTTGGCAAATAGTAATTTCCCCCGAATGTACATCTGTAAAGTTAATGGAATATTTTCAGAATTTGGTCATAAGAAAAGTAGTCCTCTCTATCTGAAGGAAGATTTTTCAAATGCATTCCTGTGAGAACCTTGTGTATATACTAGAAGAAATCGGGCTTGTTGGTTTTCCTCAGTCACATGCAAAGTGGCAAAGCCATATCCTAATAAATGCTAAAAGGGACCGACAGGTGTCCTTGATCATTACATAAGTTGGCTGTCCATACATTTCGTTTTACAGCTCATCCCTAGGTGGTCCCCAGCCTTTTTTGGCACCAGAGACCGGTTTTGTGGAAGACAGCTTTTCCAGGGACCAGGGGATGGAGAGATGATTTCAGGATTCAAGTGCTTTTCATTTACTGAGTGCTGTATTTCTATTATTAATACACTGTACTATGTAATGAAGTAATGGGACAGCTCACCATAATGCAGTGTGTGCAGCCACTATCCAGGGCCGGCATCACTGCCTCTGCTTCACCTCAGGTCATCAGGGACTGGATTCTCCTAAGGAGCCTAAACCTGGATCCCGCAGTTAACAGTAGGGTTCGTACTCCTATGAGAATCAAATGCTGGGAACCAGCAGTTAGTGTAATGGCTATGTCGCTGGACTCCCACGTAGTCGACCGCGGTTCGTGTCCCGGACCCGGTGGCTTAAAACTCACTCCGGGCGCGTGTGCGTGAGTGCCCAAGATCCTGAGAGGAGAATGGAGGAGAAGGGATTGCGGCGTGACCATCCCCCCTGGGGGGTGATTTCTCGCTTTCTGTCTCTATGTCTCTGTCTGTCTGGCGAGCGCACACGATCTGACGGGAGGCGGGGTCCAGGCGGTAATGTGAGCAGAGCAATGGGGAGCAGCTGTAAATAGATCAAACTTGCTGCTCATCCACTGCTCACCTGCTGTGAGGCCCAGCTCCTAGCAGGCCCAGATTGGTACCAGTCCGTGGCCTGAGGGTTGGGGACCTCTGCTCTAGACGACAGTACTGAAGCTTTTAGATCCAAATCTAGGCAAAACTACTTCTCAGGACTCAGGCAAATTATTTAACCATGTTGAGCCACATTCTTCTGTAAGAAAAACAAGATTTATGAATTGGACTAGACCTTTAAAAGTTTCTTCTATTTCTAAAATCCTTGTTTCTTTCTTTTCTCCTTTTGTGACAGAGATCACATGAATATGCACACGACAGGGAAAAGCATCCTCAGCAGGGTCTTGTCACACAGCGGTCCCCTTTTACTAGCACTCCAGTCCCTCAGGGCCCCAGTGCTGGGGGACTGTCAGCACTGTTACCACTGAGCCACAGTGGCTGGGCTTGCTTCTCATTCTCTTTTTTTGTTTTAATTTGCAAAAGGGCACATGCACTCACTAGAGGCAAGAGACAGAGAGAGGGAAAGGTGAGAAAGACCCCCCCATAGCAGATGGTCACGCCACAATCCCTTCTCAGTCTTGCCGCCTTTTGGGGATTTTGGACATGCCCATATACACATCCAATGTGTTTTTCAAGCTACCAGGTCTGGGACTTGAACTGTGGAGTCAGCCCTGTAGGATATAGCTGTCTAAACCACCATGCAATGAACAGGCCCTCTATTCTTATTTTTGGAGAGACAGCAAGAAATCACCCCCGGCAGGGGGTTGGGGGCAGTCATGTTGCAATCCCTTCTCCTTCCTCCTCTCAGGATTTTGGGTATGCACACAAATTCATCTGGCATGAGTTTTAGGTCCGGGACTCTAACCGCAGTCAGCCATGGGGAAGTCCAGCACCTTAACCACTGCACCACCTCCTGATCCCATGCTGACCTTCTCTTTCTAAAAAGAGAAAACTACTGTGTAAGGCCAAGTTTGACATTCTGTCCTAAGGTGTAAGAGCTTATTTTGAGGCAGTGAACAGTTTGATAATATTCAACTTTTAAAGATTAGAAAGAAAGGATAAGAAAATATAGTAGGTGAGATAGTAGTTTAAAAAAAAAAAGTGTAGCTGATTTCAGCACAGAACTTAATGCTGTTAAAATCAAAGTACACCTAGTGGGGATGGCAGGTGACATGGTGGTTAAGGGTACTGGCCTCCCACATGGCCAACCATGGTTTGAGTCCCGAACCTGGCAGCTTGCTTTCTCACTTTCCCTCTTCTCTCTTGCTGTCTCTTTCTGGTCAAATTAAAAATGATAAAGAAAATAAAGGTAATCAAATAATTTTAAAATAATTTTTAATTAAAAATAAGTACACCCAGTATCTTTAAGCAGCCTAACAACTAAAAAAGTGTAGCTGATTCCAGCACAGAACTTAATACTGCTAAAATCAAAGTACACCTAGTACCTTTACTTTTTTTTTTTTTGAGAGAGAGAGGTTTTTGCTATAGGGTGCATGTGCTCACCAGACAGGCAGAGAGAGACAGAGAGACAGAAAGCGAGAAATCACCCCCCAGAAGGGCTGGCCATGCCACAATCCCTTCTCCTCCATTCTCCTCTCAGGATCTTGGGCATGCACGCACACATGCCCGGCGTGATTTTAAGCCACCGGGTCCAGGACACGAACTGCAATCGACTACATGGGAGTCCAGCGACATAGCCATTACACTAACTGCTGGTCCCTACCTAGTATCTTTAAACAACCCAACAAAGGTTCTTAGAAGGGAAGTGTGAATTCAAAGGAAACGACAGTTCCCTATAGTTTATGCATTGTTCCTTTCCCCTTAGGTAGGATAATCTCATCATGAAAGGATGTCCTATTATGGGGTTTTCTATGGCGATAGAATTTTCTGGTTTATCTTCATATCTGCAACAAAAGAATCCATCTCATTTCATATTTAGGGCCAGCCACATAGCCAGTGCTGGCTGAAGTGGAATTCTACATATTCCTTGATCTGAAATACTCTGTTCTTTAGTTCCCATGTGTGGAGTTTAGCCATGAAGCCATTTATCTTGTGTGAACTTAGAAGATGAAACTATGCTCTATGGATAGTGATGGCCAATGACAAGGTTATAATACAACATGTATATGTGACTGGTAAGATCAGAAGAACTCAATAGTGAGTATTTCTAGACACATAAGACAGACCTTTCGGGACCAGCAGGTGGCATGGTGGTTAAGGCGCTGGACACTCCCACATGGCCGACCATGGTTCGAGTCCTGGACCTGGTGGCTTGGTTTCTCACTTTCTCCCTCTCTCCCTCTGTCTCTCTCTCTGGTCAAAATGAATGAATGAATAAATAAAATTAAAAAATAATTATAAATAAATAAATAAAGATTTTAATCATTAGTGAAAAAAAGAAAGACCTTTCAGCCAGTTTTTTCTTCCTCACAATGAATGTGAAGTACAAGTTGGGCCAGCTGGTGGCATGGTGATTAAAGTGGCTGAATTCCACATGGCTGACCCCACCGTTCAAGTTTTTCAAGCCCAGATTCTGCAGCTTGAAAAAAGACACTGGGCATGTGTGTGTGTGTGTGTGTGTGTGTGTGTACCCGGGAGAAAGAAATAAAGGAGGGATTTGGTGTAGCCATCCCCTCGAGAGTACTTTCTCATTTCTCTCTCTAGCAAGTGCACATGCCTTCTGATTGAGAATGTTTCATTCTTATTTGGAGCTTATATTCACACATTTGAAGAAAGCATTCCATTCTGTGTCTATTCAAGCTATCACCTCATAGGCCTAACTTGGGCCTAGAGAAACGGGTAGGGTGGCTGTGTTCAATTCTTACAGGAATAATTTTATCTTAATACAGAGAAATGTTAGATTGCAGTAAAGAAACAAACAAAACCCCTTAGGTTTCAGATTGTCGCAGAGGCCAGGCTATGACCACACCCAGTACCAAAACTCTAATTGTTTTCTTTTATTTTGTATTTATTCATTCATTTATTTATTTTTTAATTTGACCAGAGAGAGACAGAGGGTGAGAGTGAGAGAGAGGGGAAGTGAGAAAGCAAGCCATCGGATTCAGGACTCGAACCCTGGTTGGCCATGTGGGAGTGTCCAGCGCCTTAACCACCACACCACCTGCTGGTCCCTCTAATTGTTTTCTTAATGATGTGTTGAGTTTCAATTTCAGGTGAACTTCAAAATCTCAAAACCCGGAATAATCTAACCCAGAGATTTTTAGCCTTTTAACAACCAGGAGCCCAGATACTGTTGTCACCATGGGCTCCATGATTTGAAAGGGTTTTATCTACCACAAACTATATAGTCATTTAAAAAAGCTATAATTTGTGAGGCTGGCAGGTGGCGTAGTGGTTAAAGGTGCTGGGCTCTTTCATGACCAACCATGGTTCAAGTCCTGGACCTGGTGGCTTGCTTTCTCACATTCTCTCTCTGATCAAACTGGAGAATAATAATAATAAATAAATAAAGTTAAATAAAATAATTCTTTTTTTTAAAAAAATCTATCATTTGCATTTATGTGTGCATACACACACATACACACTGCTTTTTTTTCCCAATTAACTGAAGTCTTAATGGCCACTCAGTTTAGGTATGTGCTGGATTCTAGGTATTGTTTTCAGCGCGAAAGACAGAACAAAGGTTCTGTCGCTACTGAATACTAAAGGGGAGAGTTAGACAATAAATACATAGTAGAAGTCAGGGGATGGTAAATGCTATACAGAAAATAAGACCAAAAAGCAGCGATGTGGAAGATGAAGAATCCTTTTTATGGAGGGTGGTCATTTGTGAGGGAGAGGACCAGCCCTACAAACACCAGGAAGAAGTGTGTACTCCCCCCTTACATGCACGGATACACCCCAAGACCTCCAGGGGAAACTGTAGATAGAACCAAGCCCTATGCTCACTATGCTTTTCCCTGTGCATACACATGTATGATAAAGTTTAATTTATAAATTAGAGGGCCAGGAGGTGGCATGGAGATTAAGGCACTGAATCTCACATGGCTGGCTTCTTGGTTCAAGTCCTGGACCCGGCAACTTGAAAATCATTCCAGGCATGTGTACATGCATGCCCCCAATCCAAAGAGAATGGAGGAGAAGGGATCATGACATGGCCATCCCCCCAGAGGGGGATTTCTCTTTCTCAGTCTCTCTAGTGAGCGCATACAACCTATAACAAAAACTTAAAAAAAAAAAAAAAAAAGGCCCAATAATAGATGGCCAAAATAACTACTAATAAAATGAATAGTTTTGGGGGCTGGCGGATGCATGATGGTTAATGGCACTGGACTTCCACATGGTTGTCCATGGTTTGAGTCCCAGACCTGGTGGCTTGCTTTCTCACTTTTCTTCTCTCTCTTTCTCTGCCTCTCTCTGATCAAACTGAAAAAGAATAATAACAATAAACAAAGTTAAATAAAGTAATTCTTTTTTAAAAAATGCTTAGGACAATATGCCATTATTGTTACTCTTGAGCTTTGGGGGCATTATTAAGGAAAATAAGGATCACTTGGACACAAGTGTTCTGCAATGTGGCCACAGTCTGATAACGGGCTGACTCCTAGTGACCAGCAGGCAGAAGCATATGCAGCATTTGTGCACGACACAGAGGGATGTTCCTCCATGCGGTAGCTCGGAGCGGGCCAGCCCAAGGCATCATAGCAGTACTCACAGTGGTGCACAGTTTAAAACTCAGAATTGTTTATTGCTAGAATTTTCCACTTGATATTTTCAGACGGCTGCTTACTATTGTAACAGACCATGGATAAAGGAGGGCTGCTGTGCGGCCAAATGCAGACTGTAGTGCAAGAGCCTTGAGGCTCATCAGCAGAGAGACAAGTGTCTAGGCCCAGTGAGAAAGGGCATGGCCGGTCACTGAAGGCCTCAGGATGAATGTGGTTTTATTTTGAAGAAGATAAGAAACCAGTGGAAGATTTTCAGCAACGGAATGACATAATTTGACTTAAGTTTGTAAAGTATTATTAAGTTTTAAAAAACATTCTTTCAGGCCAGCCGGTGGCATAGTGGTTAAGACAGCTGGATCCCACTGTGGGCGACTGTGGTTTAAGTCCTGGACCTAGTGACTTCAAAAATATGCTTGGTACATGTTTATACATGCCCAAAATCCCGAGAGGAGAATGGAGGAAAAGGGATTGCAGTGTGACCATCCCCCCAGGGAGTGATTTCTCACCTCTCTCTCTCTCTCTCTCTCTCTCGTGCTCTATAGCAAAATTTTTAAAATATTCCTTCTTTTGTATGGAAATCTGGCAGGAATGAGAAGGAGAGAGACCTGTTGACTATGGCAGTACTGTCATCCGGGTGAGGGATGGTGGTTGAAGGTGAAGGTAATGACCAACTATCAAATTCTGGACAGATGGTGAGAGTAGAGCCACCTGCTGGCCTCCTAAATGCACTCTTCTTTTTTTTTTTTTTTTTAAGAGGTTTTTGCTATAGGGCGTGTGAGAGAGACAGAGAGAGACAGAGAGATGGAAAGTGGGAAATCACCCCGCAGGGGGGATGGCCACGCCACAATCCCTTCTCTTCTATTCTCCTCTTGGGATCTTAAGCACGCATGCACACGCACTCAGCATGAGTTTAAGTCACTGGGTCCGGGACTCGAACCACAGTGGACTACATGTGAGTTCAGCGACATAGCCATTACACTAACTGCTGGTCCCTAAATGCACTCATTCTAAGGTAGCTGAGAATAGGTAATAATTTGAAAAATAATGTCAACTTTTAATTAAAAAAATAAGAATAAGGGGTCAGCAGGTGGCCTGGTGGTTAAGGTACTGGGCTTCTGCATGGCCAGCTGTGGTTTGAGTCCCAGACCTGCCAGTTTGAAACCCATGCCGGGCACATGTGCATACATGCCCAAAACCCCAGACGGAGGATGGAGAAGGGACTGTGGTGTGTCCATAGCGATTTCTCATTTTCCCTCTCACTGTCTCTCTCCGGCAAGTGCACCTGCTCTACAGCAAAAACCTAAAAATAAAGCAGAAAGAAAGAGAAGGAGAGAGAAAGAAAGAAAGAAACAAAGAGGGAGAAAGAAAAGAATAAACAGAAGCCACAGCACAGGGTACAAATCTGACCGAATGTGACTTACATCTCGCCCTGCAGTGTGGCTTGGAGAGTGGGAGTGATAAGCCTGGGCAGCCCTGAGAACACCTCTGCTTCGGCAGCCGCAGGAACTCAGCCAGGGCTGTTTATCCACCACAGATGAAACCCTCAAGCAGAACTTCTGCAGTGCCTGCCCAACTCAGTTAACGTGTGTTTTTATGTCTGCAACCAAAACAGTGAACGAAAAGGTCCTTTGCTATGTTCGGTGAGAATACATAAACGCTTTTTTTTTAAAGCATGAAATCTTTTTTGAAGTTTACTTATTTACTCCATCAGTGAGAGAGACAGCAAGCCCGGATCGACACCCAGCCCGGATCACTGACACATGTACACCTTGCGTACTCAGAAAGGTGTCCCCACCTTCCACGTGGGATCGCCTTGAAGAGTGTCACTTCCTACCGTTGTACCACTGTCCAGGCCGAAATGCTTATTCCTTTTTTTTAGAGAGAAATTTTTGCTATAGGGCACGTACGCTCCCCAAAGAAACAGAGAGACAGAGAGATAGAGAGACAGATAGTGAGAAATCATCCCCCCCAGGTGGGGGTTGATGGCCACATTGCAATCCCTTCTCCTTCGTTCTCCTCTCGGGATCTTGGGCACGCACGCATACGAACCTGGCCTGAGTTTTAAGCCTCCAGGTTCAGGACTCGAACTGCTGTTGACTACATGGGAATCCAGCGATGTCACCGTTATGTCATCTGCTGGTCCCCCTAATGCTTATTCCCTATGACAACAGCTGAGGTTGAGTAAGTTGGTGAACATCCTGTGAGGAATGTGGCTCAGGGAATGGACACAAAGACACAGGGACCACTAACAATAAAGGGGCCAGTAAGTGGCCACCTCCCTGGAGGTGGTGGGGACAGGGAGTTTGATTTCTCACTTCGCCTCTCCCTGTCTCTCGCCCATGAGCACACATGTCCTATAACAAGAACTTGAAAAAATTAAAGAGTGAGTCAGATGGACAATCAATTCTATGGCTTATTCACTCATATTAACATTGGCAACCTCTGCCCCATAGCACAGTGGCTAAGTGCTGTGGAAGGAGCTGGGTCCTACGTGGGGACTGCAGTTCAAATCCTGGCCCCTGTAGCTTGAAACACATGCAGACACGTGTGCCTGCGTGCCCCAAATCCTGACAGGAAGGAGAACTGAAGCAAAGGTGGTGGTGTGACCAGGCGCCCCTGAGGACTGCCTCCTCCCCACCTCCCCCTCTGGTTAGTGCACATGCCCTCCAGCAATAAATAAAAAACAAAAACAGACTGGTCATCTTAGTTTTTGGAGACCGTCTGTGCTGCTATCCTTGGTGTCATTTCTTTTCTTTTTTTTTCTTTTCTTTGGGAGAGGTTGTTGCTATTGTGTGCTTGCCAGAAAGAGAGACAGAGAAACAGAAAGCGAGAAATCACCCCCCCAGGGGGGATGGCCACAGCGCAATCCCTTCTCCTCCATTCTCCTCGTGGGATCTTGGGCATGCACACACATGCATCCCGCGTGATTTTAAGCCACTGGGTCCCAGACTTGAACCACGGTCGACTACATGGCAGTCCAGCAACGTAGCCATTATGCTAACTGCTGTCCCCCTCGGTGTCATTTCTATTATTCAACAGGCTGATATGAGAATCCTTTTGCAAAAGCACTGTGTAAACTGAAAAGTTTTTCTTTTTCTTTTTAAAGGATTATTTTATTTAACTTTTTTATTTATTTAAATTTGACCAGAGAGGGACAGAGTGAGAGAGAGGGAGGGAAAGCAAGAAGGCAAGCCGCCAGATCTGAGCCTTGAACTGCAGTTGGCCATGTGGGCGTCCAGCGTCTTTAACCACCATACCACCTGCCAGCCCCGAAAAGTTTTTCTTACTGTCCAGCTGGGGAATCCAGCCCACTCTATCTAGTTAACATTGTGAGAGGTTAAATGTTTGAATTATACCAGTTGTACCTTCACTTCAGGAATTGAACTACTTTTTCAAACAACTCAATCCCTGATTGACTCTCTCAAACGGAACATTAAGAGCCTATGGTGACAAATATTGAAAATGAAAGCAAAGAGAGTCTAATTACTCTCGAATGTACTTATCACTTAAGCTCAATGAAACGTCCCAAGATTCTTCTGGAGAGCAACTCTCAGTTAAGTAGAGACAGACTGAAATAAGGGGAGGTTTTAGCAGGGTAAGTAGTTCTTCCAAACACTCCCTCCCAAGAATATTAACAAGTCTCACTTACATAAAAACAAAGAGGAGAGAGTTCCCACCCTCACTGCATGAGAACTGCATCCCAGCACTTCTGAGAGACTCTTCATGGTCCCCATTTTTTTTTGGGGGGGGGGAGAGTTTTTCGCTATAGGGCACGTGTGCTCGCCAGACAGACAGAGAGAGAGACATAGTGACGGAAAGCGAGAAATCACCCCCCAGGGGGGATGGCCACGCCGCAATCCCTTCTCCTCCATTCTCCTCTCGGGATCTTGGGCACGCACGCACATGCGCCCAGTGTGAGTTTTAAGCCACCGGGTCCGGGACGCGAACTGCGGTCGACTACGTGGGAGTCCAGCAACATAGCCATTACGCTAACTGCTGGTTCTCCATGGTCCCCATTTTGGACTACAAGTCAGGATATGTGGGTTCATATCTCAGCTATGTGATCTCAGAGTCTCAGCTTCCTCAGACTGTGTATAAAATGGAAATAGCAACATCACCTCATAAAATTGTTGGCAGGATTCAAGAAACTACCTAGGTGACAATTATGATTCTAGAGGATATTCTTTTTTATTTCTTTTTCTTTTTGGAGTGATTTTGCTATATGTTGCCCAAGAGACAGAAAAATAGAAAGTGCGAAATCCTCCCTCAGGGAAATGACCACGCCACAATCCTTTCTCCATTCTCCTCTCAGGATTTTGGACACCGCACACGGTGTGAGTTTTAAGCAGCCAGGGCCAGGACTTGAACCACAGTCGACTTGTGGGAATCCAGCAATATAACCATTATGCCATCTGCCGATCCCTTTAGATGATATTCTTTTCTGTTGGCTCTTGAGTATTTATCTTCTGTTGGGAAATTCCTGCCTTCTAGAAAGATCTGGGCCTTGCCAAAGGCTGGAACAAGGACCTAGTTGCATATGATTGGACATGTGATTCGAGTTCAGCCAATCAGACATTCTCTCTCATGCCCCGCATCTGAAACATAGATTTACTGAGATGCTGGCGCCATGGGAAGCAGGGGACAGAGTGTCAACTGCTAAGATCCTTGAGGCTACACTGCTCCTACCTGTCATGGGTTTTGCTTGATTTTTCAGAAGTTCACTCTCTTATTTCTTCCATGGGAGAGAAGACAGAGAGACAGGTACAGAGAGAGGCACCCCCAGCTGTGATCCCACCTCCAGCCTCAGCAGGTGGAGATGTGGGCACATGCATGCCCCTGCTGGTGGCACAGGTCAACCCTGGGACTCTAACCTGGACTTTCCCTATGGCAGAGCCTGGCACCACCTCTCCACCACTGCAATTGGCCTCTCTTGGTTTTTTATTAATGAGCTTATCAAATCTTTCTTTGACTCCATGGACTGCTCTAGATATTGTAACCACTCCCCACCACTCTTCGGGTAGTTAGGATTGGTTGCTGCTGCTTGCAAACAAAGATCCCCCCCTTAATTGATAAC
Organism: Tupaia belangeri chinensis; assembly: GCF_000334495.1. NCBI lineage: Eukaryota > Metazoa > Chordata > Mammalia > Scandentia > Tupaiidae > Tupaia > Tupaia belangeri. The sequence continues at coordinate 7,424,523 of NW_006159928.1, forward strand.
AAAATATAGGACTTCATGCCTATAAAATGAAGTGAAGGGGCCAGCAGGTGGCATGATAGCTAAGGCATTGTATTCCCACATGGCTGACTAAGTAGTTCAAGTCCCAGACCCAGCTTGAAAAATACACCACAGGTGTGTGTGTGTGTGTGTGTGTGTGTGCACATGCATGTGTGTATGCGCAACCAAAATCCTGAAAGGAGAATGGAGGAGGTGGGATGGTGGCATGGCTACCCCCTCAGGGGGTGCTCCCCCCACCACACCACACCATCTTTCTCTGGCAAGTGCATGTGATCTATGGCAAAAATCTAAATTTAAAGAAAAGGATGCAGTAAAGGACAAAACTAAGAGGAAGAATGTCAGTTTCTTCCATTGTCACTACCTTATTGTTACCCAATATGCTTATGATTAGAAGGTGCATTTAGAAATTCAGAAAGGAAGGAAGCCTTTGCATTTTGTACAGAATATTTTATTCAGAAATAAAACAGATTTCTAGTTTGTGTGCTATTTGTGTAACTCCACATGCAAATCAATTCACATCCTCTACAGCAAAAATATTTATGACTCACTCTTCACCTTGATCTATGACTAAATGCCGTCCTTCTTGGTATTTTTTGGAAGGGTCTTTGAAGAAGATGTCCTTTTTTCCAACCTCTTCTCTCCACGTCCAGGAAAGTTCAATAGCTACCTAACAGCCCTCCTAGCCATAGTTCTGTCTCTCTCCAATGATCTGTATTGCACCAATAGTGATCTTTATAAATGCTGCCACTCCCTGCTTAAAATACTTCAGCGTTCCTCATTACTCTTGGGAATGAGTTCGTGCTTCTTCTCCTTCCCTCCCTTTCCTCCTTCTTCCTTTCTCCTCTTCTTCCTCTCTCAGCATACAAGGCCTTGCATGATTTGGCCTGGTCCCCTCTTCTGCAGCTCTCTTCACGCCTTATATTGAACGATCCAGATGACTTTAGTCTTTGATCGTGCTTACTCAGAAGTACCTGGGACACCTTTAGGTGGACAGACCCACACTGGCTCTTGGCAATATGTGCCCAAAGCACAGGTGAGAAATCTGGACTGTGGTGGAGGTTTGGGTGTCGCTGAATCTGCAGGAAATGAGTGTGTGGACAGTTCAAACAGAACCAGTGGCCGAAAATGGGGAATGCGAGCATCCAGGAGGAGACTCGACCACTTTCTTAAATAATTTGACCCTATCATGGTTCAGATCAAAAGAACTAATTTTCATCCTTCCCCTTTCCGGTTTAGGTGAGGAGGTAAAATTCGAAACTTTATGTTCTTTAATCCAACATGGGCTCCAAATTATTATTCAAGCAAGACCTAGCTGTTTAACAATTAAATCTGGGGGCCAGCAGGTGGCATGACAGTTAAAGGCACTGGACTCCCACTTGGCTGACCACAGTTTGATTCCTGAACCTGGCGGCTTGTTTGTCTCTCTCTCTCTTTCTGGTGCATGTACATGCCCTATAGCAAAATTTTTAAACTAATAATAACAATAATAATAAATAAATAAATAGTAAATGAATTTTTTAAAAAATAAAGAACGAAACCTGAATATTTGACAAGATGAATACTCAGCAAGCCAGAGCATATGAGCTAGAGTTAAGAAAAAAGATTGTGAATGTCCACGTATAAGTTACCGTAAGTTTATAGTTATTCTGTAAATGGTCATTATGAAGTTGAGTTCCTCAGTCTGTTTGCTACTAGGAGCAGAGGGCTTTCTGCTGATATAGAAAGATTTGTTGTAATGGTTCCAAGGAAAGTGGGTTTTATCCTTTAGATCGTAAATATTTGTAACTGGAAACTGCATTTGTTAAAATCATGTTTGTTTACAGAGAGTTATAAACTATATTTGTATAAGAGGTTGATTTTTATCCACCAAACTTGAGATAATTAACTCCATCAATTTTACTCTATAGTTTCTCTAGATTCTAATTATTTTTCTTTTTTTTTTTTAAGTCAGAAAGCACTTGGACCTTTTGCTTGGCCTTCTTCCTACAGGCCCATATTTTACTAAACCTGGCGGTTCTAACATTGCATTTTTTTAAAGAATTATTTTATTTTATCTTTATTTATTTATTTTAATTTGACCAGAGAGAGGCAGAGCAAGACTGAGAGTGAGAGCAAGAATGAGAGAGAGAGAGAAAGGGAAAGTGAGAAAGCAAGCTACTAGGTCCAGGATCCGAACCACAGTCAGCCATGTGGGAGTCCAACGCCCCTAACCGCCATGCCACCTGCCAGCCCCCTAACATGGTATTTCTGAAAAGCATAGCAAAAAGCATAGTCAGTTTTTCTCCATCACTTGTCTGAGAAGTCTTCAGCTGAACCATCCAACAGGAACTCAATAGCAATCTGCAGATACAGCTATGGCTGTGACTTCAGAAAATGCATTTTTCTGATTAACAGTTAGAATTGGAAGTGTACCTAGAGATTGTCTAATCCAGTCTCCTTCAATTTAGAGATAAAGAGACCAAAGACCAGGAGGTTAATTATATTTGGTCACCCAACAAGTCAGAGGCAGACCAGAGCTACAGTAAAGGTTTACTTCTTTTCTGACACTCTCTCACTTTTTTGGGGATCTTGTTTTAAAATTCTTTCCTTATTGCGGTAGAATATAGATAACTCAAAATTTACCATTTCAACCATTTTTAAGTGTATGATTCAGTGGCATCAAATACATAGCTTTTTTAATTTTTAATTTTTTTTTTATTGTCAGAAAGTGCATGCGCTCATTGGAGAGAGAGAGAGAAAAGAGAGAAAGCACTCCCCCTGAGTGGGCATGGTCACACCACAATCCTTCCTCCACTTATGCTTCTTGTCAGGATTTTAGTCATGTATACATAGGCACCTGGCACTTTTCTTTCTTTTTTTCTTTTTTTGAGAGAGATTTTTGCTAGAAGATGTATGCACTTGCCCAAGAGACAGAAAGACAGAAAGTGAGAAATCACCTCCTAGGGGGATGGCCATGCCACAATCCTTTCTCCTCCATTCTCCTCTCAGGATTTTGGACATGCACACACATGCACTCGGGTGAGTTTCAAGCCATGAGGTCTGGGACTTGAACTGCCGTCAACCATGTGGGAATCCAGTGCCTTAACCATTATGCCACCTGCTGGCCTCTATCATTGTTATTTTTTAACGTGACCAGAGAGAAAGAGGGAAAGTGAGAAAGCAACCCACCAGATCCATGACTCGAACCATGGTCAACTGTGTGGGAGTCCAGTGCTCCAACTACCATGCCGTCTGCCGGCCCCACCTGGCACGTTTTTGAAGCTGCTGGGACCTGGATTCAAACTGCAGTTGGCCATGTGGAATCCAGCTCCCAATGCAGAGTGTGTGTGGTTTATTTTTTTTTAGAGAGGTTTTTGCTATAGGGCGCATGAGTTCACTAGAGAGAGACAGAGAGACAGAGACACAGGAAACAAGAAATCGCCCTCCAGGAAGGATGGCCATGCTGTAATCCCTTCTCCTTCAGTCCCCTCTCAGAATTTTGGGCATGCACACACACGCGCCTAGTGTGAGTTTCTTGCCACCAGGCCCAGGACTCAAATCGCAGTTGACTATGTGGGAGTCCAGCAACGTAACCATTACGTCATGTGCTGGTCCCCCAATGTACAGTGTTTTAACCACTGTACTATGACACTAGCCTAAGCACATCACATTGTTGTGTGACCATTATTACCACTATCCACCTTCGGAACTTTTTCATCATCCCAAATTCCCAAACCCCCATGGGGAGGTATCAACAATAATTCTCTATTTGTTCTCATCCTAGTTTCTGGTAACCACTGTTTTATTTTCTGTATCTATGTATTTGACTATTCTAGAAACCTCATTTAAATCGAATCAGTTAATATTTGTCCTGTGTGTCTGGCTTATTTCACTTAACATAATGCCTTTCAGTATTATCCATGTTGTAGCAAATATCAGAATTTCACTCACTTTTAAAACTGATTAATATGGGCCCAGCAGGTGGCGTGCTGGTTAAGGCTCTGTAGTCCCACATGGTCAAAATCCTGAGAGAAGAATGGAAGAGAAGGGATTGTGGCATGGCCATCCCCTCTGGGGGGCGGGGGGGCACTGGGGTGATGTCTCGTTTTCTGTCTCTCTATCTTTCTGGTGAGCACACAAGCCCTATAGCAAAAATCTCTCAAAAAAAAAAAAAACCCGAATAATACTCCATGGTGTGTGTGTGTGTGTGTGTGTGTGTGTGTGTGTATCTTACTTCGTTTAACTCTTCCTTCATCTGTCAGGGGGTACTTGGGGTTGCTTCCACATGAAACAAATCTATTATGAAACAAATATCTGTTTAAAACCCTGCTTCCCACTCTTTAGGGTATATAACCACTGTAAGTGGAGTGGCTGGACACATGTAATTTGTATTCAGTTTCTTGAGGAGCCACTTGATTGTTTTCCAAGGGACTGCGCCATTTTACTTCCTCCTTAGTTTTTGATTTACAGTAAGGAGGAGTACCGGATTGGAAGTTGTCAGTCCCAGCCCCCAGATGGGTTAACTGTGTAATCTTGGGCAAGCCATTTCCCCACTGAGACTCCACTTCCCCGGTCAGGAAGGGAGATAAAAGCCCCTAGGTTTGCTGACCTCACAGCATTGTTATAAACGTGATTCACGTTCAGAATGAGATACCCAGAATACGCTGTAAAGGAAACGGAGTCTTCGTTGTAAATTATTATGGATCCCTTGTACTAAATTTGTGTCAAGTCCAACTCTAAAGAAGAAAACTATGAAGGAAAAAACTCTTTAAAGAAATTTACTATCCTGTCAAGACTTTGATCTAAAGGCCTTTTTTTTTTTTTTTCTTTTTAAAACTAAATAGTTGGACCCTAAGTAAGGAATAGTGTTCCTAAGCCCAAGTGCCAAGCTCTAGCCAGCTTGGGAGAGGCGGATAACAAGGCCCACCAGCACATCAGAGAACAGCGGCGGCTGGGCCCGGTCAGCTGTTTCCGTCCGAAGCGCTGCAATTCAGTGTTTTATTAGAAGCATTTAGACTTGTGTTTATAACCCTCTGTAAACACATCATTCCTAGGACAATGTGGCTTACTCCCTTTGCTTGATGATAACATTTGCTGGACGAGGTCCAACATATTTTTCCATCTGAACATAAATCGTGGTCTTTGGCCCAGCCTGCTGGCTGGGTTGGTGGCATGGGTACATTTAGTACAGCATGGGGCCACAAGGCTGTGAACTTGCAGTAACATGAAGAAAGCCCATGAGGGGATCAGCAGGTGGGGTGGTGGTTAAGGCGCTGGACATTCCCACATGGCCGACCAGGTTTCGAGTCCTGAAAAGAGAAAGCCCTCGAGGGGGCAGCAGGTGGCATGATTATTAAGGCACTGGACTCCGACATGGCTGACCGTGATTTGAGTCTCAGACACATTGTCTTGAAAACCATGCCAGGCACATGTGCTTGTGTGTCCAAAATCCCAGAGGAAAGATGGAAAAGGGATTGCGGCATGACCTTCCCCCTTGGAGGGGGTGGTTTCTCGCTTTTCCTCTCTGTCTCTCTTCGGTGAGCACAAGTACTCTATGACAAAAACCTAAAAAAAAACCCAAAAGGCCTTGAAGTGCCCAGAGAACAGACAAGGAAGGCGGTGACTTACAGCGCAAGCACTTCACACGCCAGCTTTCTTGCCCGTTACTCTGTGTGAGTCTCAGGGAGTCTCGGGGACAACCTGTTTATATTTCTCACTTTCACATTAGGAACTCAGAATGCAAATAGAAGCCCCCCTTAGGTAAGACAGCTGTAGCGCAGCAGTAAGCAAGGTGTAAAGAGAGCTGGATCTCACAGGAACTGTGGTTCAAATCCTGAAGGATCAAAAAAAACACCTGGCACGTGTGCGTGTTGCCCCCAGTCCCAATGGGATGGGGAGAAGGAGAAGTGATTGCAGCATGGCCACGCCTCATCATGGGGTTCTTTCTCTCTCTCTCACATTCTCCCAAGAACATGTGTGCCTTCTAGCAATGGAAGATAATAATAATAATAAACTGCTGTAGTTTTGGTGTAGTTTAAATCCAACAACTTTGTTATTAAAAAACTCCAAGCCTCTATTATGTTAAATGTAATAAGAAGTAAATGTGCTAACAGCACAAATAGATCGGACCACGTAATACTAAATAAAACAAAGGAGAAAAAGCACAATTTCTTATTGGGGGGGAGGGGGAAGGTTTTTTTGTTATAGGGCACGTACGCTCGCCAGAAAGACAGAGACAGAGAGACAGAAAGGGAGAAATCACCCCCGGGGGGATGGCCACACTGCAATCCCTTCTCCTCCATTCTCCTCTCGGGATCCTGGGCACGCACACACACGCGCCCAGCCTGAGTTTAAGCCACTGGGTCCAGGACTCAAAACACGATTGACTACATGGGAGTTTAGCGACATAGCCATTACGCCAACTGCTGGTCCCAAAAAAGAACAGTTTCAAGTGCAAAAAGTGTTGTGATTTCTTAAATTAATGATTCCATTTTAGTCTTTAAATGTTAAAAAGAATGTGGGATAGTCCCATGTTAACTTGACTCCATTGCTCACTACACTATGGTCACATTTTGAATTTTCTCTATTTGGAGGGAGATGGAATAAAGAATAATAATAATAATAAAAAGCCCAAACCAACCCTTTTAAGCCTCTTGAAGCAAACATTCAACTCATTGTCTGTCCTGTTCCTCTGACATATGTTTTTTCTAGAGTTTTTATCGATTTCTTCCCTGAGAGAGAATGGGCGCTGCCAATAGGACCTTCATGCCACAATCCATCCCAGTCTGAGCCAGCCTGCCCCGTGGGCACGCGGGCACCTGCCTGGCATGCACAGGGAGAACCTGGGATGCAAACCTGAGCTCCTCCGATGTGGTCCAGCCACATTACAGCTGTGCCACCATCTGTCCCGCCCCCGAGATGGGAATTCAGTCAGAGCAGAGGAATGCTGTGAAGCTGGGCCTCCCCATGTGCAGACAGCCCACAGTAACAACCCACCCCCAGGAATGAGCCCTGGGTAGCGGATGCCATTCACTAGCACGGTTGGGTAACGCCACCTCCCTTAAAGAACCCTCTCATCCCATGAATTGAAGCAAAGCGTGAAGGTGAACTTTCAGCTGAGTCTTCACGATGCTCGTTGCAAGCTTTTCGCCTTCATTCAATCATCAGGAAAACGCAGGCTCATTTATTAGGGATCATCACCACATCCATTTGCTCTTGTGCTTTGCCCAAAGACACTTAGCCCGACATTTGAAAGATAAAGGAAAGAGAAGGGTCCTGCCTGCTCTGGGAAGAAGGGCAGAACACTTCTCCAAGGTCCTCAGGATGATACATGGCCACAGTCTTCCTTTCAGGGACCTGGAGTTTTTCTAGTCCAGGGACAAAGCGTATTTGTTTCAGATGGATCAACACTGTCACCCAGTGGACAGACAGCTGGGCAGGCAGCCGGGCAGGCTAAGGCCTGAGCCTTGCTTTTTGCTTGACAGCTGGTGGCAGTGTTTGAATAGGAGCTGTTTGTTTCCGGGGATCAGCAATAACGGTTAATATTCTCTTACAGGGAACCTGGACAAGCTCAGCGGCCGAGCCTTTGATTTGGATGTCACGGATCAGTGCAGCCAAAGGAAGACATAAATTTTCATTGCGCTGATGCTTTTTTTCTTTTTTTAACCACCAGTGAATTTACAGGAAGCACAGGCTGTAAAAATCATCCAAGCACGTCTGCCAGGACTCACGGGATCCCGTAGCATTTCCAGAACAGGGTGGTATTTGGTCACCAGACAGGTACTGTGAGAGGAGTCCCCTACCGCAGAATAAGGCTCTTTGTCCGTCGTTCATCATGACATGATGTGTACTTTGAACACAGAAAGTAGATGTTTTTATTTTGAATTGAAAGGTCAGGAAATAATGTACTTTCTTTTCCTTCTTCTTTCTTTTTTTCTTTTTTTTTCAGGGTGCACTTGCAGAAGAGAGTGAGAAAGCAGGAGAAAGTGAAAAATCACCCCCAGGAGGATGGCCATACCACAATCCCTTCTCCATTCACTTGGAATTTGGGGCATGCATGTACATGTGTGCTCGGTGTGATTTTCACGTCAGCAGATCTGGGACTTGGGCCAGTGTTGGACCATGTGGGAATGCTGTGCTTTAACCACCATACCACCTGCTTCTTTTTCTTAAAATGTATTAACTTTTCCACAAGTGAGACAGACACACACACCCCCACCAAAGGGGTCCTGATGCCTTGAGCTATCCCTAGCCCCAGCCAGCCCTGGGACATTGACACATGAATGCCTGGGGTAGTCAGAAAGGTCTCAGAACACAAATCTGGAACCTTCTCTTACAGGTCAACCTCACAGAGCTCTGTGCCCTACCATCTAGCTGCAAAATAATTCACTTTCTATAAGTGACATGAGAGGATGAGCTATTGTTGCTTTCTCTGTTTTATATTTACCTCAGAAGCCATGCATGAAGAAACCTCCATTCCATCTCAGGGGTACTGGGTCCCCTTCTCTTTTCTAAACTGTCATCTGACACCTGCAACAAGCTGGCTGACTTTTCCTATTGAAGTAAGAGGCTCTGCGCCTTCCTGATCAATGCGCATTTAAATTAGTTTCTTCTGCTCCCTGGAGCTCCTCTGCAAGCGGAAAGCATTTGTCTGGTATCACTCTGTGCTCCTTAAGCAGGTCCACAGGAGTGGGGGCTGAGACTTCACCCTATAGGAGCTCTTGTAGAGTCTAGATTACATTAGAGACTCTTGCAGCGTCTCTGGCCCAGCTGTGTTGGCTCATGCTGCTAAAAATGAATGCTCCACAGGCTGGGACCACATGAGAGTCCCGGGTTCGACTCACAGTTTGACATAAAGGCCAGCGTGATGGTGTTCACATGTAATCCCAGCAATTCAGGGAAGCTGAGGCAGGCGGAGGAGTGCTCAAGGCCGGCCTGGGCACTATACTAAGACCTGTCTGAAACAGAGCAAGGTGGGCAGGCTGGTAGCCTGGTAGGTAAGACAGCTGGATCCCACATGGCCAGCTGTGCTGGTTTGGTCCTGGACCTGGCGGCTTGTGAAACATGCTGGGTGTGTATGCATGTACATCCAAAATCCCAAAAGGAGGGAGATATGGGAGAAGGGATTGCAGTGTGACTACCCCTCATGGGGGAGTGCTTTCTTCTCTCCCTCTCTCTGGCAGGTACACTTGCCCTTTGGCAAATCTAAAAGAAAATTCTTTTCAAAGAGTCAGGCATGGGGGCCAGCAGGTGGCATAGTGGTTAAGGTAGCTCATCCAAAGATAAGGACTGGACTCCTGGTCGACCGTGGTTCAAGTCCCGTACCTGGCAGCTTGCTTTCTCACTTTCTCACTCTCTCCCTCTCTCTGTGTCCATCGCTGGTCAAATTAAAATAAATAAATAAATAAATAAATAAATAAATAAATAAAAAGTTCAATAAAATAATTATTGATAAAAAAGGAGTCAGGCATGGTGATGTCCCCTGACCTCCCAGCTGGGAGGCTGAGGCAGGAGGATATATTGTTTTGTTTTTCTCTTCAGGTTTTTGCCGTAGGGCACGTACATTTGCTGGAGAGAGCCAGGGAGAGACAGGAAGAGGGAAAGTGAGAAATCAGCCCCAGGAGGAATGGCTGAAATCGCTTTCCTCTGTTCTCTTCCTGAGGTTTTGGGCACGTACACATGCACATGTGCCTGGCATGATTTTCAAACCACTGGGTCCAGGACTCATACCGCTGTCAGCCACATCAGAGTCCTGCACCTTAAACATCATTCCACCTGCTGGCCCCTACAACAGTGTCTTTAAAAAATTTTTAAAAAAAGAAAGCGAAGTCTCTATTTGTGGTGAGAAACTCTGGATTTGAATCCTGATCCTGCTACATCCTAGCTCCTTATCTTTGGATGAGCTCCCTAATCAGGTCTTGGTTTCCATCTCTGTCATCAGGGGTACCGTTAGTACCTAACCCTGAGAGTTTGTGGGGATGTAAATAAGAAGATGTGCACGAGTGACTTAGCATTGTGTCTGAGTGCCCGATAAATATGAATGTTACTATTATCATAATTATTACAATGACAACAGTCAGACTTTTGACCCCTAGAGGGCGAATTTTATAAAGTACTTCTAGACTAATAGATAATATCATGTTTTCCTTAGAGAGAGTTTTTTTTTTTTTTTTACCACAGGGCATGTGTGCTTGCTGGAGAGACAGAGACAGAGAGAGAGAGAAAGTGAGAAATTACCCCCCCACCTTAAGAAGGATGGCCGGTCCACAATCCCTTTTCCACTCACGTCTTGGGATTTTAGGCATGCACGCACATGTGCCCGGCATGAGTTTCAAGCCTCTGGGTTCCAGACTTGACCCGTGGTCAGCCATGGGGGAGTTTAGCACCCTCCATCTGCTGGGCTCCATGCTATTATTTTTTTTTTAGTCACAAGGGTCTTGAAAAAAATCATTCAGTGTTTTGCTTCACCCAGAGGGCCAGCAGATGGTATGGTAGTTAAAGCACTGGATCCTACATGGCCAGTTCTGCAGTTTGAGTCCCGGACCTGGTGATTTGAAAATCATGCCGGGCACATATATGTGTATGCCCAAAATCCTAAGAGGAAAAGGTATTTCAGCATGACCATACGTCCTGTGGGTGATTTCTCACTTTCCCTCTCTCGCTGTCTCCTTTTTTAAGGGAAAAAAGAAAATCTAAAATAAAAAATTACCCAGAGAAGCTTTTAAGAAATACTGCTAGCTGAGCCAGACCAAAGAATTCTTGTAGTATGGATCCTTTCAGATGAAATTCTAGAAAAGACAAACCTACTCCGTAGGGACAGAAAGCAAATTGGTGGTTGCCAAGGGATGAGGTTGAAAGGACTGAAAACTGGGACCAGCAGTTAGCATAATGGCTATGTCACTGGACTCCTATATAGTTGACTGTGGTTCGAGTCCTGGACCCCGCGGCTTAAACTCACGCCGGGCGCGTGTGCATACATGCCCAAGATCCCAAGAGGAGAATGGAGGAGAAGGGATTGCGGCATGGCCATCCCCCCTGGAGCGTGATTTCTCGCTTTCTGTCTCTCTGCCTCTCTCTGTCTTTCTGGCAAACGCATGTGCCCTATAGCAAAATAAAATAATAAAATAAAAAAGAAAGGACTGAGCTAATGGGCAGAAGGAAACTCTCTGGGGTGAGGGCAATGCTTTCTGTTTTAATCACGGCGGCATGCACATTTGTCAAAACTCTTCAGCACTGCCACTTAAAATGAGCGCACTGCATCCTGTGCACAGTACATTGTCTAAAAGAGGAGGCCGATGCCGGGTCTCGCCCGTACAAGTTCTGATGAGTTGTTCTGCCGTGAAGCCTGGAAATATGTTTGTTCCCAGTTTGCCATAGGCCCATGCCCTAGCTGGAGAGACACAGAGAGAGAGGGAAAGTGAGAAATCACCCCGGGGAGGGGCTGCGGGGGGATAGCAGGCTGCAGTCCCTTCTCTGTTCTCCTTTCAGGATTTCGGGCATGCACTCACACAGGCCCAGCATGGTTTTTTCAAACTACCAGGTCCAGGACATAAACTGCGCTGTCAGCCTTAACCTTCATGCCACCTGCTGGCTAAGAAATCATTCTTTCTTTCTTTCTTTCTTTCGTTCGTTCTTTCGTTCTTTCTTTCTTTCTTTCTTTCTTTCTTTCTTTCTTTGAGAGGCTTTTGCTATAGGGCGCATGCACTTGCCGGAAAGACAGAGAGAGGCAGAGAGACAGAAAGCGAGAAATCATGCTCCAGGGGGGATGGCCATGCCACAATCCCTTCTCCTCCATTCTCCTCTTGGGATCCTGGACATGTACACACACGCCTGGCGTGAGTTTAAGCCACCAGGTCCGGGACTTGAACTGCGTTCAACTACATGGGAGTCCAGCGACATAGCCATTACACTCACTGCTGGTCCCAAGAAATCATTATTTTTTTTAAGGCATCAGCTTTGCATTAAGAGCTACTCATCTAATCCAACCCTCTCTTCTTCCAGGTGAGACAAAATAAATACAGTTGGTTATGGTGGAAGGGCCAGCGCTGGAAACGGAGACTGGTTTCTAGGTTCTTTGAGTTCCAGATTCACCTAGGGACAACATTATCTCTGCCTGGGAGAGTGTTCTCCTCCTGCTCGCTGCTCTCTGCGCATATCCCACCTCATTCTAGAGCCTAGTTCATTATCACACTTCTCAGGAAGCCTTGAGATACAGCTCCCCCCACTGGACAGGAGGTGCTCTAGTTATTAAGTAACTGATGGATGGATCAAATACTGTATATCAAACAGGGTGTTTGGCGTTGAGCAGATGTTCAGTAAATGTTTGTTGAACCAAAAAGTTGGCAGAAGGGTATTAACATTTATTAAGTGCCCGTGGAGTGCCAAGAAGGGCAATAGCATTTTACACACAGTATCTCACTGAATTTTTACCACAGTTTCATGAATTGGTTATCATTTTCCCCTTTTGTAAGGGAGGAAACAGGTTCAGAGAGGTTTGGCAATTTCCCCAAGTTCACACAGCAAGCAAGTCGTAGAGCCAAGGTTTGCACTTAGGTCTGTTTGTTTTGAAAGTTCACCCTTTATCACAGGCTGCCTCACTTATGCTAGCTATTGCATTTAAGCCTTAAATGATGAATTTCATGGACTCTTATCTCCTCAACTAGTCTCTAAGCTTCGTAAAGATGAGAATTAAAGTTTAGTATTTATTTATTTTTTAAAGGATTATTTATTTAATTCCATTTTTAAAAAATTATTTATTTTATGTATTCATTCATTTATTTCTTAATTTGACCAGAGAGAGACAGAAGGTGAGAGTGAGAGAGAGAGGAAGTGAGAAAGCAACCCACCAGATTCAGGACTCGAACCCTGGTCAGCCATGTGAGAGTGTCCAGCACCTTAACCACCACGCCACCTGCTGGTCCCAATTCCATTTATTTTTATTATTATTTTTTCATTTGGCTAGATAGAGACAGAGAGAGAAAGGGAAAGTGAGAAAGCAAGCTGCCAGGTCTGGAACTCAAATCATAGTCAGCCATGTGGAAATCCAGCACCTCTATTCATCACCCCACTTGCCACCCCCTCTCTACTAAACTGTTTAGTATTGAAAGTACTCTCTATTTCAACTCATGCAGTAGATGATTTGGCCACTTAAGTTTATTTTTAAGAATTATTTCATTTCCAGGGACCAGCAGGTGGTGTGGTGGCTGAGGTGCTAGACTGCCACATAGCTGACCATGGTTCAAGTCCTGAACCTAGAGGCTTAATCCTCACTTTCCCTTTCTTTCTCTCTCTCTCTCTCTGGTGAGCCCTCTAGCAAATTAAATAATAATAATAACAAAAGAATTATTTCATTTTAATTTTTATTTATCATCATAATTCTTTTTCTCCAATTTGACCAAAGGTAGAGAAAGAGAAAGTGAGAAAGCAAGCCACCAGGTTTGGGACTTGAACCATGGTCAACCATGTGAGAGTCTAACACCTTAACCACCACACCACCTGCCAGCTCCCTGGCCACCTCTGTTTTAACAGAGTTTCCAAGTTTTAACTTCATTAGAATAACAGTAAGGCTAATCCAGCAATTAAGCTCTGTAGTTTTATAACTTGCAGTTAGAAGAAGACTAGTAGACAAGGGTTATTACAGAGGGAAGTGATTCCAGCTGGGCTATTTCTGTTCTCTAGCCTTTTGCTGACTCTATGAATGATCTCCGAGTTATGCAAGCTTCGTGGATAACAGTCAGATTAAAGAGTCATACATCTCAAAGCACATACCAAAAAAATTCCTGGGATGACATTGTGTCTTTGAACCAGAAGCGGACAATTACTGCCTGTAAATTTAGACGCCGAGACAATGTTGTATTTGAGCAGACGAAAGGTATCCAAACGACTCTACAAGACAGAGAGGAAAAGGCTGTAGAGATGTTAAATGGACTAAGTCTTACTATTCATATCTACCAAATGAGCATGTCTACTAAACCAAGTGCCCTTCTCTGAGGATCAGACCTTATGCTGAGTTGCCCAATTTCTTTTTGTTCCCTCCAGAGGGCGCGCATGTGCACTTGCTGAAGAGAGACTGAGAGAGGGGGAAAGTGAAAACGCACCCACTATGAGAGACGGTCATACTGTTAACGGATGGGAGAGTGTTGAGCTGCGTTGTGAAATCCTTGGTTCTTTGGGTCCAGATCACTAAAATTAGAGATCTGTCCCTAGGCGCAAAATGAAACCGCAACCACGAATGAAGTAGATAGAAAAGAAGGTTTAATAGAAAGAAAGGAAAGGAAAGAAAGGAAGTACACCCAAAAGGCTTTCAGGCGGGCAGATTGCCAGGTGGCAACTGTGCTTGATACTGGTTAACTGTTACTTTTATTACTAGAGGTGATGAATATTCATTATGGGAGGCCCCTTACCTTGCCTATGTTCTTCCTTTAAATTTGAATCCACACGTTTTCTCCTGCACCTGCGCACCTTCCTCACAGGCAAAGTGAGGAACTTGATCACCTAATTGTGTACGCCCAGTGCAAGTCAGGTTGCCCCAATTAGATTGCCCAATTAGTTTATCGCCCTAATAGAAATCAGGGCATTAACCAAAATGTTTGCTTGGATCTTTCTGATAAGAGAAAAATCTACGGATTATCCCTCCATGCTTCCCTCAGGCCTCAAGGAAGGAAGGTGGCAAATTACCTTGCCCTCCTGGCGCCTGGGACTAGGTGAGCCTTTCGCTTTTCTCCTAGGGCTGCCCGCTCATGGCTAACTACCTACCACAATACCACAACACCTTCTCCTCCATTTCTCCTTTCAGAATTTTGGGCATGCACAGATGCATGCCCAGTGTGTTTTTGAAGTTGCTGTTTCCAGGACCCAAACTGCATAGTTGGCCAGGGGGGATCTAGCTGCTGTAAGTACCTGAACTGATACTGTGTCTTTTAGGTGCTGGGCAAGAGGTAGCACATGGGTAAGTGAGACACCTTCTGACCCTGGAAGCTCAGCCATGGATCTGACTCACATAGTTCTCCCAGCGAGGAGGCTGACCCTTCACCATGATTCTACCCTCCTGTCCATCTTGTCTGTCTCTGTCGGTGAAACTAGCTCAGCTCACAAGCCCAGGGTCCTAAAAACACCTCCAGTGAGACCAGAACTAGTGGTGACTGTGGCTGTCAGACTGAGGGAGCATTCACGTATTCATTGGCTTATTTATTCACTCAACAAACTTGTTTGAAGTGTTTACCGTGTGCTGGGCCTAGGGATAGGGACTGGGGCTACAATGGTGAGCAGTACATGGCTGTCATCTGAAACTTTCAGTCTATGGCCAGCTCAAGGCAGGCTGGGAAGGTACTCCCAGGACCCACCACACACCCTTTGTGGCTCAGGCTGCCCTTTTAGGAACTTCATCTTGTTAAACAAAAACTTCAGATAATTTAATTTAGCAGAGTTTAACTGAGCAAAAAGGATTCAAATCAGACATCCCTGGAATGGTTTCCAAGGGACTTCAGATAGCCACGTGGAGGGGTAACATTTATGTGTAAGAAAGGAAAAGTGACATACAAAAAAAATCAAAGTGAGGGGCCAGCAGGTGGCATGGTGGTTAAGGTGCAGGACTCCCACATAGTTGACCACAGTTTGAGTCCTGGACATGGGGGCTTTCTTTCTCATTCTCTCTCTCTCTCTCTTCCTCTCTCTCTCTCTCTCTCTGGTGAGTTCATGTACACTATAGCAAATTTAAAATAATAATAATAATAAATAATAAATTGTTTGAATTATAAAAAATGGAAGCGAGGGAATGAGGTAGATAATTGGATTGCTTACAGCTTGCTGTTTGCCTTCATGAACACAATTTAAAGGGCGGGCTGCCTGTGATTGTCACATAGCTGCTATGAATGGCTGTAACTTAGCAACTGCCTCAGGAAGCAGACTTCCATGTGAGGTTGTGATTTGCTTATGGGAACTAAAACAGGAGTATGGAGGCTTTTCCAAGCGAACAGACATTTTTTTAGATTTATCATTTCTATTTTTTTAAGAATTATTTTATTCAACTTTATTTATTTTATTTTTAAAATTTGAACAGATAGGGACACAGAGAGAGAGAGAGATGGTAGGTAAGAAAGCAAGCTGCTAGGCCCTGGACTCAAACCGCAGTCAGCCATGTGGGAGTCCAGCGCCCTTAACCACCATGCCACCTGCCAGCCCCTCCAGGCTAATATACTTTAACGGTCTATGCCCTCGATGCTTCCCACCAGAGAATCTGGTGATTTCCTACTGCTGATTCCAAGTGCAGTTCCACCACCATGTAGGCCTTACGGTTCTCTGGTTAGAGGGAATGGAGGAGGGAAGAGACAAGGCTGCGGTCCAGCCCTGCAACCCTTTTGGAATAGACTGGAGTTCCCAGTTGCGTTTTTTTTTTTTGGAGAGATTTTCACTGTAGGGCGCGTGCGCTCGCCAGACAGAGAGACATAGAGATAGAAACAGAAAGCGAGAAATCACCCCCCAGGGGGGATGGTCACGCCGCAATCCCTTCTCCTCCATTCTCC
>NW_006159928.1:7442097-7467226 GCF_000334495.1 Tupaia belangeri chinensis
TTTTTTTTGGAGAGATTTTCACTGTAGGGCGCGTGCGCTCGCCAGACAGACAGAGAGAGACATAGAGACAGAAAGCGAGAAATCACCCCCCAGGGGGGATGGTCACGCCGCAATCCCTTCTCCTCCATTCTCCTCTCGGGATCTTGGGCACGCACGCACACGCGCCCGGCGTGAGTTTTAAGCCACCGGGTCCGGGACACGAACCGCGGTCGACTACGTGGAAGTCCAGCGACATAGCCATTACGCTAACTGCTGGTTCCCCCAGTTGCGTTTTATATGTTGGATAACAATCCCCATTTGTATTTGTCTTCCTTTTACGTTCTCTGGTCACTGAACCATTCCTTTTCTCTTCCAATCTAAAAGATAATCTACTTCCTGGAAATTGAGGGTACCCAGCCAGTTGTACTCAGATTCTCTTTCTACACCATTCAGAGCTACAAAATGACACCTCCTTGCAAGTTTGCTGTCACCTCTGTTGGACAAGTAAGATTTCTTTAGTCAAACTTTAGAGTTTAAATTAATTTCTTTGTTTAGATTCTACTTATTTAAGAAAAGATTTGAAGTGGCTTATAGGAAGTTAAGTATAAGAGAAAATTAAGAAAATATAATGAGAAAAGTTTAATATATAAAGAAGCTCTAGGGCCCAACTGGAGGTGTGGTGGTTAAGGTGGCTGGATCCCATATGGCTGACTGCATGGTTCAAGTCCTGGATGCAGCGGCTGGAAAAATACATCAAGTGTGTGTGCATGCCCAAAATCCCAAAAGGAGAATGGAGAGAAGGGGCTGTGGAATGGCCATCCTCCCTGGAGGTGCTTTCTTACCTTCTCTCTCTCTCTCTCTCTCTCCCTCTCTCTCTCTCTCTCCCTCTCTCTCTCTCACACACACACACACACACACACACACACACACACACTCAACATGTTTCCTATAGCAAAAAAATTAAGAAAACAAACAAAAAAAGAAGCTCCAGATTGAAAAGAAGAAACAGATTTTAGATAAGTGGTCCATAAGTTCTTACCCTCTTGTTATAATGAAGTTTTAAATTTTGCTCTGTACTTTCAGGCAAAGCGAAAAGAGAAACTCAGTTGGGTGCCAAAAATCTCATTGCCAGGCAAAAGGAAACACGACATCCTCCTGGGAAGTAAAGCTTTCCTAGTTCTCATTCAGAGAGGCCATTTTTACACTGGGCTTCATGCAGGGACATTAGACCTGCAGCAAATAATGGAATATCCCTCAAAAGGAGCTCAGCACATATTTAGGGCAACCCCTGAAAAAGCAACTCATTGAAAGTGGTCCAACACTTTAGGCTTTACGTTTCCCCATTCTTCAAGCTCAGGAAGAACATGACCTGAGCTCTCTAAGCCATCCCCTGGGGCTATCTCTGGGGTTGGGGTAGGGAACTGAACAGGAAGGTTTGAAGAGCCCCAGTGGAGTGAGTCCTCAATGTCATGCCAAGGAAGTTGCACTTGACCCAAAGGTAAGTCATAGAGAGTTTTAAGCAGGAGAATAATGCGGTCATGTTTGAATATTAAAAACAACACCCCATAGTGGAAGGAAATATCAAAGGAATCAAGACTAGAATTAGGAAAAGCAGGTAGAGAGGGTATTGAGGATAATCTGTTGGAAAATGATGAAAGCCCGAAGTAAGCAGAAGCAATGGGATTGGAAAGAGGGGGCCCTTGGGAAATGAGGCACAGTGATTCAGTGGAATGATGGATTAATAATGTCTGCTGTGGACACAGAATGGGAGACCATTGGCACATGGACTGGGATTAATCATTCCTATTCTCTGGCAGAGAGAACATTAAAATGCCACTGTATGTTTCTAGAAGTATATACTGTGATTCCATGAAGATCGAGAATGGACGAGGCTAATTCATGGTGACAGAAGTCAGAGTAGTGGTTACCTGGGGGTGGTAGGTGGATGGGTTATGTACTGAGAAGGGGCAAGGGAAAGGTTTTTCAGGCCTGGAAATATTCTTTATCTTGATCTCGGCGATGATTATACAGGTGTATACATATGTAGAAATTTGTTCAGTGGGGCCAACCAGTGGCCTGGCAGTTAAGGTGACTGGGTCCTATGTGACCGACTACACAGGGTTCTGGAACTGGTGGCTTGAAAAAAATAACACCAGGTACATGTGCATGCATGCCCAAAATCCTGAGAGGAGATTGGAGGAGAAGGGATTGTAGAGAGGTCATCCCTCCTGGGTTGTGCTTTTTCACTCTCTCTCTCTCCAGAGAAAGCACATGCCCAATACAAATTTTAAATAATTAATAATAGGGCCACCAAGTGGCATGTAGGTTAAAACAGTTGGATCCCACACTACTGACTCCATGATTCAAGTCCTGAACCTAACAACTTGAAAATCATTCTGGGCAGAGCCAGCAGGTGGCATCGTGGTTGAAGTGCTGGACTACCACATAGTTGACTGCAGTTTGAGTCCTAGACCTGGTATCTTGAAAGTCACACCCGGTGTCTGTAAATGTGTCCCCAAAATCCCAAGAGGAGAATGTAAGAAAAGGGATTGTGGTGTGGCCATCCCCCTGGGGGATGACTTCTTACTTTCCCTCTCACTATTTCTCTCTGGCAAGTGCATACACGCTATGACAAAAATTTAAAAAAGAAAAAATGAAAGAAAGAAAAGAAAAAGGAAAATTATTCTGAGTGCACATGTGTGGATGCCCAAAATCCTGAGAGGAAAATGGAGAAGGGACAGTGGCATGGCCATGCCCTGTGGGAGTGGATTTCTCATTTTCTGTCTCTGTCTCTCTCTGGCAAGTGCACACGCCCTATGGAAAAAGACCTAAAAAAAAATTAGCTGTAAAATTTTAGAATACATTAAGCTTTATAACCTAAAGATATGTGACTTTTATGATATGAATGTCATGCCTCACTCAAAAAGCATGTATGTGGAGCCAGCAGGTGACATGGTGGCTGACGTGGTGGACTCACACATGGCTGACTGTGGTTCGAGTCCTGTACATAGTGGCTTGCTTTCTCACTTTCCTTCTCTCTTTCTGGAGAGCACAAGTGCCCTATAGCAAATTATTGATAAAAATTAATAAATTAAATGAAGTAAATAATTTTTTCAGAAAAAGGTGTGTTGGGGTGGAGGAGTTTCTTCTATGATTCTCTGCGTGACTGAGGAAATGTATTAAGATGAAACAAACACGTAAACATTCTCCCTCCACTAGTTTTTATACACATGAAACTCACCTGAATGCAAGGCATGTTTCTAGATCTATTCAGTTTCCTGTACATTCTGGCCACTTTCCTTACAGATCCTGAGAGGAGATTGGAGGAGAAGGGATTGTAGAGAGGTCATCCCTCCTGGGTTGTGCTTTTTCACTCTCTCTCTCTCCAGAGAAAGCACATGCCCAATACAAATTTTAAATAATTAATAATAGGGCCACCAAGTGGCATGTAGGTTAAAACAGTTGGATCCCACACTACTGACTCCATGATTCAAGTCCTGAACCTAACAACTTGAAAATCATTCTGGGCAGAGCCAGCAGGTGGCATCGTGGTTGAAGTGCTGGACTACCACATAGTTGACTGCAGTTTGAGTCCTAGACCTGGTATCTTGAAAGTCACACCCGGTGTCTGTAAATGTGTCCCCAAAATCCCAAGAGGAGAATGTAAGAAAAGGGATTGTGGTGTGGCCATCCCCCTGGGGGATGACTTCTTACTTTCCCTCTCACTATTTCTCTCTGGCAAGTGCATACACGCTATGACAAAAATTTAAAAAAGAAAAAATGAAAGAAAGAAAAGAAAAAGGAAAATTATTCTGAGTGCACATGTGTGGATGCCCAAAATCCTGAGAGGAAAATGGAGAAGGGACAGTGGCATGGCCATGCCCTGTGGGAGTGGATTTCTCATTTTCTGTCTCTGTCTCTCTCTGGCAAGTGCACACGCCCTATGGAAAAAGACCTAAAAAAAAATTAGCTGTAAAATTTTAGAATACATTAAGCTTTATAACCTAAAGATATGTGACTTTTATGATATGAATGTCATGCCTCACTCAAAAAGCATGTATGTGGAGCCAGCAGGTGACATGGTGGCTGACGTGGTGGACTCACACATGGCTGACTGTGGTTCGAGTCCTGTACATAGTGGCTTGCTTTCTCACTTTCCTTCTCTCTTTCTGGAGAGCACAAGTGCCCTATAGCAAATTATTGATAAAAATTAATAAATTAAATGAAGTAAATAATTTTTTCAGAAAAAGGTGTGTTGGGGTGGAGGAGTTTCTTCTATGATTCTCTGCGTGACTGAGGAAATGTATTAAGATGAAACAAACACGTAAACATTCTCCCTCCACTAGTTTTTATACACATGAAACTCACCTGAATGCAAGGCATGTTTCTAGATCTATTCAGTTTCCTGTACATTCTGGCCACTTTCCTTACAGTCTTGTCCTTTTCCTTCGCTGAGTACACGTAAACTATGATGATCTGGTCCACCGAGGACAGCTGCTTGCTTATAAGAAGATCGTACTCTAGGTCTGTCACTTCCGGGATGTTGTGACAGCTACATTGGAATGTCTCCCCTTCCTTCCCACACAGGATTTTCCTTAGCACCACTGGACAAACCAACTGGGAGGCAAACCCTGAGTCCTTGATTTTGATGGGAAGATGAAACCTAGAAATGTAATGGTTAGAGATCATGTTAAAGAATTGAAAGAATGGAACCAGCAGATGGCGCAGTGGTTACATCGTTGGGCTTCCACAAGGTCAACCACGGTTTGAGTCCTGGACCCAATGGCTTGAAAATCATGCCAGGTGGATGTGCATGCCTGCCCAAGATCCCAGGAGGAGAATGGAGGAGAGGGGATTGTGGCATGGCTATCCCCCCCAGGGGATGATTTCACACTTTCCCTCTTACCGTCTCTGTCTATCTCTCTCTCTTTGGAAAGTACACATGTCATAAAGTAAAATAAAACTCTCTCAAAACAAAACAAAACAAAACAAAACAAAACAAAAAAACTGGAAGGTCTCTGAATTACAATAGCTGCTTTAGTAAAGTATTGAAATTTAAGTCTAAGCAGAACTTTTTATCTGCCAACATACTAAAATATTTGTCAAAACCCTAAGAGTTCAGTGTGAGTCTTTCCAGCTATGTAGGCACCTATGGCCGTAAGCAAAACATAAGCTGTGTTCAGAGGACCAATTAACACAAATAATGGCCAATAATTGGCCAACTAGTCCAAAGCATGGCCAAGAATGACAGAGCAGCAAGAATGACACAGCTGGTCAGCAGATGGTGTGGTGTCAAGGCACTAGACTCCCATATGGTTGACCATGGTTCTAGTCCTGGACCCAGTGACTCAAATTACTTTCTCTCTCTCTGCCTCTGGTGAGCATATGGGCCTTATGGCAAAAACCTAAAACACATACATACATCTAAAAAAAGAATAAAAGAATGACACGTTAATTGGAGTTTAACGTATGCAAGAATAATATAAATAAGGCTAGTCTGTAAGATCCTTTTACAGTTGGGGAAACTGAGGCCATACTCTTATAGATGGGAAAACTGGGACTCTGGGAATTCAGTAATTTGACTAAAAAACCCACGTGCTATTTATGACAGAGCTGGGATTTAAACCAATGTGTATATTTTTCTATTTTATTACTGCTATCTTGCTGACCTGAAGATGAAATACGTACACCATACTTCTGAGCTGGTTTATTGTATCTAATAATAGACTGCATAAGCCATGTAACCCAATAGCCAGAATGGAAATCAGAAAGCTATATCCAGGTCCATCCGTCATCTGTCACTTACTGTCTATAAACCCTCTAAGTTCTTTGTGCCTCAGTATTAACATCTATTATGTAGCGGTAGGTTCGTGTTTCCACAAAGCATCCAGGGAGGTTACAAAGCTTATAAAACTACATTTTCTGAATTTCAGTTCACTTAAAGAATGTTTATGAGATGCTGAACTTTGTTTAAAAATATAATATTTTAATTAAGTTATTTTAAACTGGTGTTCCTGGGTAACTAGATGAGGACATTTTACTATCATTAAAATATTTGCCATAGACGTCAGTTTCTTTACCCTGAACTTGAGTATTGTGGAGGGAATGTGGTTCCCTTAAACTTGCGTGGTGAAGCCCCACCCCTCAATGTCACTACATTTGGAAAGAGGGGCTTTGTGGAGGTAATTAAGGTTCAGGGCCCAGGTGGTAGTGCAGTGGTAAAGCAACTGGACCCAGGTGAGACGGTCCTGAGTTCTCGTCCAGGGACTTCCCTGTGCACACTGGATGCACTTGTGTGTCCATGACCTGAAGCTGGCCAGAAATCATAATATAAGAGTAGAGGAGAAGGGATTATGGTATGGGGGTGCCTATTTCTCTGTCTCTTTTGCTCATTGGAAAAAGAAAAAAAATATATATATAATATATATATAATTATTATGTATTATATACATTATTAATATATATTATATATATGTATATTATATATATATTTACATAAAAGGTTTAGTTGCTACCTCAGATCATGTGCTAAAAGGAAATGAGATCGGTCCCCTGAAAGGTGGCTCTGTGGGATAGTTAAAACAGAAATAAACTTGGGGCCAGCAGGTGGTGTGGTGGCTAAGGAACTGAACTCCCACCATGGCTGACCATGGTTTAAGTCCTAGGCCTGGCAGCTTGTTTTCTTACTTTCCCTCTTTCTCTCTCTGGTCAGCACACATGCCCTGTAGCAACTTTAAAATAAAAATAATAATAAATACAATTAAATAAATAATTCTTTAAAAAAAATAGAAACAAACCTAAAAAAAAAGTTAGGAAAATGACTGTCTCTCTGTATACCTACAGGTATAGTCAATCTGAGTTTTTCAAGCACGTAATGAAACAGTGTGTATCTTGCTATCAGTTAGCTAGACTGTTAACTCACTTGTGTTGAGGAGTTATGGGGTGGAAGACCAAGTGCTGAAAACTTGACATGTTTATTTCATTTAATTCTTGTCCCGTGAAGTAGGTTACAACACTATTGTCACTCTACCAGGTATCTGCCTGCCCATCGCCCGTCAGGTACCAGATTTGGCTGGAAATTGAACTAAAGCTTGGAAGCGGTGGGAGGAGTGATCACACATAACCTGGGTTTTCTCGTGCGTGGTGTTTTTTTGGTTTTAGATTTTTGCCATAGGTGAGTGTGCTCCCCAGAGAGAGACAGAGAGACAGAGAGAAGGAAGTGGGAAATCAACCTCCACCTCAACGGGAATGACCACACAACAATCCTTTCTCCTCCATTCTCTTCTTGAGATTTTGCACACACATGCTTGTCTTGATTTTCAAGTGCTCGTTTAGTACTTGAACTGCTGTCTAGTACATGGGAATCCAGTGCCTTAACAACACGCCATCTGCTGGTCCCATTGTGCTTTTTGTTGTTGTTGTTTTAGGTTTTTGCCATAGGACATATGCACTTACTAGAGAGGAAAGAGAGAGAGAGAAAGTGAGAAATCACCCCCTGAGGGGATGGCCATGCTGCAATCCCTTCTCTTCCATTCTTGTCTAGGGATTTTGGGTGAGCACACATATGCACGTGGTGTGAGTTTCAAGTCACTGGTTCCAGGACTCGAACCACACTGGCCATGTGGGCGTCAAGTGATATAACCATTAGCCATCTGCTGGTCCCCAAACTAAAGTCTTGGTTCCTGAAGGATTCAAATTCCACTAAGTGGAAAGCCTCATCGGAAGCAGATTAGAGAGAGCCCAAATGCTTGAACCTTGATATATAAGTTGCCCCAGTTTTATTGCAGAAAAGAGTTTATTCACTGATAGCATGAAGGTGGCAACTTCTCACCCCAGTCTGCTTAGAGGGAGTCCTTGCATGAAGCAATTTAACCACAGCATTTGTAGGTGAACTGAAAGACATGTCTACCCACTGCTCCTTCGAACTTCTCTTTCAAATTCAGAGTTGGACTCTGAGTTATTTAGACAAAGGAGGCTGATTACCGGAAGGACTGTCTGCAGGCTGGGATCCTCTGAATGTGATGGAGAGGTGAAGGCTTAAAGAAGCCCCTCAGTTCTAGGAAGGTATTTCGATATCGAAGATACTCTTTAATCCCGTCTTTTTCCTTTGCTTTTTGTTCTAGAGGAAATTTTGCAGACAAGACATTTTTCCTCCTGACCACTTTTTGCAGAAATTTGGGTAGTTTGTGAATGTGTAGCGATTCTACTCCTGCGAAGTAAACAGAATTTATATAATATACTCCACCAAACACTCTTAGTAGACCAAGGCATCTACAGACGGAGCTCTGTCAGTTAAACTGGCTGCAATAACCTGGATTCCCCTTCAACCACCTACAGAGGTTCCTTTCTGTTGGTTCTTTTGTTTTAAATGTACCTCTTGGCCAGCTTGGAGGATGCATGACATCTATGTAATAAACGAGAAAAATTTTTAGGTGGTCAATGAATCTAATCCATAGGTGTCTGATTGTGCTTACCTTGTACCAGATAATGAGCCAAGTACTTTAAATACATTATCCCATTGAGTGAAGTACCCTCTTCAGGTGAACACTCTTATTTTCATGACCTCACAGATAAGTCCGAGTTCACTCAGCTAGAGAGGCACAATCCAAATTCAAAAAGGTCTATCGGATTCTAAAGACAGGGCTTTTACCATGCTATCTATACACCAAGGTTTCCCAAAAGTTTTTTTAATCACATAGAAAACTGTACAGGGGCCAGCAGGTGGCGTGGTGGTTAAGGCATTTGACTCCCATATAGATGACCATGGTTCAAGTCCTGGACCTAGAGGCTTGCTTTTGCACTTTCTTTTTCTCTCTGTCTCTCTTACATGTGCTCTGTAACAAATTTAAACTACTGCTACTACTACTAATAAAGAATTATTTATTTAATTTTATTTACTCATTTATTTATTTATTTTAAAAATTTTGACCAGAGAGACACATGCACATAGAAAGAGAGAGAGAGTGAGAAAGCAAGCCACCAAGTCCGGGACTCGAACCATGGTTGGCCATGTGGGAGTGTCCAGAGCCTTAACCATCATGCCACCTGCTGGTCCCCAATAAATAATTATTTTTATTTAAAAAAAAAAAAAAAAAAAAAAAGCAAGTGCAAAGACCTTGACAAGAATTGAGGTTTTGGTGGGGAGTTTGAGTGGTGGTAATTGAGGATGAGGTGTTCTCCTTATGAAAACACAGAAGTAGGGAGCAGCACGTAGTGGAATAGTTACATTGCTGGACTTCCATGTAGTCAACTGTGGTTCAAGTCCTGGACATGGTAGCTTAAACTCATACCGGGCACGTGTGCGTGCATGCCCAAGATCCTGAGAGGAGAATGGAAGAGAAGGGATTGAGGCATGGCCATCCCCCCTGGGGGGTGATTTCTCGCTTTCTGTCTCTCTGTCTCTCTGGCAAGCACATGCACCCTATAGCAAAAACCTCTCAAAACAAAACAAAACAAAACAAAAAACACAGAACAAAATCCATAGATTTTCTTCTCCAAAAAGGGAAGGGAAATTGAAATCAAAGCTAGCTTTTTCTATTTCCTTGCTAAAGCCAATGACCTGAGCTCATGATAAGAATCTGTAAAGGGGCCAGCACATGGCATAATAGTTAAGACATTGAACTCCCACATGATCAACCACTGTTTAAGTCCCAGACAGAGCAGCTTGTAAATCACACCAGGCATGTGTGTGCACATGCCCAAAATCCCAGGAGGAGGATGAAAAAGAAGGGATGGTGTTGTAGCCATCCCCATTGGGGGTGATTTCTCACTTTCCCTCTCACTGTCTCTCTCTGGCAAGCATATGTGCTGTATGTCAAAAATCTTAAAACAAAAAAGTGTACCTAGAGGGCTTTACAGCTTTAAAGTCATCACTTTGGGAACCTTAGAAGAAGAGTCTAAGTTTACATGTTGGGTCTCTGGTATCTGAACAATGGGACTGTGTGGAGCAGCACAATGGGTTCCATAACTGACCGACTGCAAATCTGTAGTGATCCAGCCAGCAAAGGATGATATGCTTGGCCTTCTTCTGAAGTCTTCTTAACTGGATGTCTGTTGTGATGTCATGCAGAGGGCTTATGTCTGTTGCTAAATCAAATGTGTCAGCAAACTCTGGGTCTCCTACCCTTGAAGCCTTCAAAACAAGAAGATACACAGAGAGAGAGAGAGAGAGAGAGAGAGAGAGAGACTACTTAATACACAATTAGTAAACATCAGTTCCTTAATTTCTTCATTCAATCATTGATTCATTAGGAAGTTCACCTAACGTGTTTATCGAGTGTCATTTATGGGCCATAAATGACAGATTTTCAAGCCACCAGGTCTGGGACTCAAACTACAGTTGGCTATGAGTTCAGTGCCATAACTGCTGCACCACCTGTTGCTCCCATTTTACATTTTCTACAATATATAAAATTTTTTGAGATTATTTTGCTATAGGGTGTGTGAGCTCACCAGAGAGACAGAGAGAGACAAAAAGCGAAAAATCCCCCCCCCATGAGGATGGCCATGCTGCTATCCCTTCTCCTCCATTCCCCACTCAGGATTTTGGGCAGGTAGGCACATGCGACTGACGTGTGTTTCAAGTCACCTGGTCCAGGACTTGAACTGTGGTCAGTCATGTGGGAGTCCCGAGCCTTAACTATCATGCCACCTGCTGGCTCCTGTTTTCTATATTTTACCACAATAAAAAGTGAGGGAAGAGCAAGCCATTTCCTTACTTTGAAGAGCTCACAGTCAGTGGAAGACCTGGATGGGTTAATAATTGTAATATATCAGAATGGCTATGTTAGAGGTAACCAGAGTGGTATGAGAGCGTAAGTAGAAAGTTTAACATTTGTAACGTTGAGTTTCTTTCTATTTCGCAGAAGAAAGTCTCAAAGCAGTGCATCATGAGGATGTTAGACTTCAAAATATAGGCCCAACTCCAGTGGCACAAGTGGTAGGGCACTGCTGTGAAACGCTGGAACCACATGGACGGCTGGGAGGCTAGGGTGGAAGGGTCACGGCATGACGAGCCCCTGTTAGGGGTGCCTATCTCTCTGTCTATCTCTCACATAAAAATACTTAAATATACACACATAGATTTAACATTTATTTAATATATAAGGTATATTTATTTTTCAAATACATATTACATATATAGTTATAGTGAGTGCTGTGTGTGATCTTCTCAGAATAAGCAGAGTAGATAGAATAGTCATTTAGGTTTGGATGAGTTGATGTGACTAAGTAAATTGTTGATAATTCAGTTTCATATATATTCATTAAGTATACATAATTAGATGAATATTTACCTACAAAACATATGATACCTAACTAATTAGATACCTATTACCCAGGTGTCATTTGCATAATTTTGTGTGTTCCAGCAGAATGGGGTGAAGATGTGAACAAACCAGGAGGAACATGGAGACAGCGCAGGACTCAATGGCACATGGTGAGATTAATGAAGGGGGTGGGAAGGGTTCTGAGGAATTTGGTCTACAGAAATCAGGCAATAAAAGTTGAGATTTTAAACTTGAGTCTGAGAAAATCAATCTGAAGGGCATGAACTTGACTCTTGTCATGGAGACATTAAAAAATACTCAGAGAGGGGCCAGCAGGTGACATAATGGTTAAGGCGCTGGACTCCTACGTGGTCAACTGCAATTCAAGTCCTGGATCAGTGGCTTGAAACTCAGGCTAGACACATGTGCATACGTGCCCAAAATCCTGAGAGGGGAATAGAGGAGAAGGGATTATGGTGTGGTCACCCCCCCGCCCCCGGGCGGGGGGTGGGGAGATTTCTCTCTGTCTCTCTGGCGAGTACATGCACCCTATAGCAAAAATCTCTCTAAAAATAAACCCAAAAACTCAGAGAAGACCCAGAAGGTGCCATGGTGGTTAAAGTGCTGGACTCCCACATGGCTAACCATAGTTCAAGTCCCAGACCTAGTGACGTGAAAATCATGCCGGGCACATATGCATACGTCCCCAAAGTCCTAAGAGAAATATGAAGGAAAAGGGATTTCAGTAGGGCCACCCACCCTGGGGAGTGATTTCTCTCTTTTTGTGTCTCTGGCAAGTGCACGCACCCTATGGCTAAAATCTAAAAAAAAAAAAAAAAGTTAAATACAAAAACTCCCCGGCTAGCCCAGCCTATGCTCCTTCTAATAACTCTATGA
This sequence comes from Tupaia belangeri chinensis, assembly GCF_000334495.1. NCBI lineage: Eukaryota > Metazoa > Chordata > Mammalia > Scandentia > Tupaiidae > Tupaia > Tupaia belangeri. The sequence continues at coordinate 7,454,241 of NW_006159928.1, forward strand.
ACAGGCCTATCTGTGCTCAATAACTGGACGTTTTGATTCTCTAAAACACGTCCAGCCTATGTTAGAGGAGAAAAATAACTCTAGAATAACACAGAAGCTAAAACCCTCTTTTTTCCCCAAAGAATTTATTTAACTTTATTTGTCATTATTATTATTGTTAAAGAATTATTTTTATTTAACTTTATTCAGTTAGTTAGTTTAATTTGACCAGAGAGAGACTGAGAGAGAGAAAGTGAGAAAGCAAGTCACCAAGTCCGGGACTTAAACCATAGTTGGCCATGTGGGAGTCCAGTGCCCTTAACCACCACACCACCTGCTGGCCCCCTTTATTATTATTTTTTATCTTGCTACAGGGTACACACACTCACCAGAGAGAGAGACAGAGAGAGAGAGAGAGAGAGAAAGTGAGGAAGTAAGTCACAGGTCTGGGACTCCAACCGTGCTCAGCCATGTGGGAGTACAGTACCCTGATTACCATGGCACCTGCTGGCCCACCAAAACCCTCTTTTACCTGTAACGTCAAAATAGTGACTATTTCACACTTACGTCTTTATTCCATGCTGTGAATTTCAGTTGCTTGCACTTCAACTTGTAGTCCTTGAGTAACTCCTTGGCTTCTCCAGAGATGGGCTTGTTATCAGGAAAAAACTGAGATGGGAAACTCTTTTCAGATGTGGTTCCGGGAAGCCCAGGGAGGCAAGTCAGTCTGATATAGTCACTAACTATAGCAAGAATTACGTGACTTTGGCATATTCAAATAACCATGGTAATTCTAAAGAGTCACGTGGTTATGATGCCTGTCCCCCACATAAAGTCCTTCTGTGTACGTCCATACAGTTTTGTAACATGTGTACCACTCGTATCAGTACACTCCAAATTGTAAAAGTTTCAAAAGTTCAGTCGAAATCAACCATGCTAGCTCACTACTTAACTACATGAAAGTAGAGACGTGAATGGCTTAATGTTTGTCTTACCTGGTTTTTTTTGAATGCCAAAGAGAGAGAGAGCCCGCACCCCACTCCCACCCATGGAGTTTGGTCATGCCACAATCCTGTCAGTAATCTTTACACAGTGTACACCTTGTATGTCTTTAAAGTCATAGGGGCCAGGGGGGACCAGCAGGTGGCGTGGTGGTTAAAGTGCTGGACATTCCCACATGGCCGACCAGAGTTCAAGTCCTGAATCTGGTGGCTTGCTTTCTCACTTCTCTCACTCTCACCCTTTGTCTCTCTCTGGTCCAATTAAAAAAAATAAATAAATAAATAAATAAAGATTGAATGAATAAAATTAAATAAATAATTATTTTTAAAAAGTTTTAAAAAGTTAAAAAAAAAAAAAAGTCATAGGGGCCAGGACCTGAGCCCTCATTGGCCATATGGGATTCAACATTTTTTTTAAGAGGTTTTTTATATAGGGTGCGTGTGCTCGCCAGAGACAGAGAGAGACAGAGAGACAGAAAGCAAGAAATCACCCCCCAGGAGGGATAACCACACTGCAATCCCTTCTCCTCCATTCTCCTCTTGAGATCTTGGGCATGCATGCACACGTGCCTGGCGTGAGTTTTAAGCCAACCGGTCCGGGACTCAAACTGCGGTCAACTACATGGGAGTCCAGCGACATAGCCATTACACTAACTGCTGGTTCCCCGTTTTTTAAAAAAAAAGAGAGAGAGATTTTGGCTGTAAGACACGTGCACTCACTAGAGAGAGAAAGTGAGAGAAACTGATTAACATGTGACTTAAAAAATAACATGTAAGCCCCCCACCCTATTTGAGAGATCATAGATGATACAAACACAAATAATTCAACCAGTCAGGACACAAGAAGTTAGTTCTTCAAAACTTAGGGATCCACCTCTCCTCTTTTTAAATGTTCAGTTCCTTCACACGAAAGGTCCAGGCAAGGTTCCGACATCCGGGCCAGCAGGTGGCATGAGGTTAAGGTGCTGGATCCCATATGACTGACTCCATGGTTCGAGTCTTCAAAATGGTTATTGCTTCAAAGTGATGCCAGGCATGTGTGCATGCGTGTCCAAAATCTTGAGAGGAAAGTGGTGGAGAAGGGATTGCAGCATGACAATTCTTCCCCACCCAGGAGGGGTGATTCCTCACTTTCCCTCTTTCTCTCCAGCACGTGCAAGCACCCTATAGCAGCCAGCAACAAAAGACTCCAGTATTCTTACTGTGGAAATTACTAGGTGATACTAAAAGTTAAGAATCTAAAATTAGGGGGCCAGCAGGTGTCGTGATGGTTAAGGGTGCTGGACACTCCCACATGAGTGACCATGGTCTGAATCCCGGACCTGGTGGCTTGCTTTCTCACTTTCCCTCTCTCTCTCTCTGTGCCTCTTTCTGGTCAAATTCAAATAAATGAATGAATAAATAAAATTAAATAGATAATTCTTTTAAAAAGAATAAAAACCGGGAACCAGCAGTTAGCGTAATGGCTATGTCTCTGGACTCCCACGTAGTCGACCGCGGTTCGTGTCCTGGACCTGGTGGCTTAAAACTCATGCCGGGCGCGTGTGCGTGCATGCCCAAGATCCCGAGAGGAGAATGGAGGAGAAGGGATTGAGGCATGACCATCCCCCCTGGGGGGTGATTTCTCGCTTTCTGTCTCTATGTCTCTGTCTGTCTGGCGAGCGCACGCGCCCTATAGCATCTCTCAAAAAAAAAAAAAAAAAAAAAAAAAACCTAAAATTAGTCAACATTGTTCCTGCTCTGAGGTTATGACATGAAGATGATTAAGAAATCTCTGAATCGGGTCCAACAGGTGGCATAGTGGTTAAGGTGCTGGACTCCCACATGGCTGACCTCGATTTGAGTCCCAGATTCCGTGACTTGATATTCACCCCAGATATGTGTGTATAGGTACCCCAAATCCTGAGAGGAGAATGGAGAGAAGGAATTGTGGTATGGCTATCCCCCTGGGGGATGGTTTCTCATTTTCTCTCCATCCCTCTTTGTTTCTCTGGTAAGCTCACGTAGTCTATAACAAAAATCTCCCTTAACAAATTAAATAAATGAAAGAAAGAAAGAAACCTCTGGACCTACCACTTCATGTAAACATTGAGGAAAAGGCTTGCTTTTGACAGGTGCTAGAGACAGCTTCAGGCTTTGGGGAGGGCATTTGTAGTCCAAGCTGATGGCAAAACGCCCAGAAATCTTCACAGTGATGAACTTATTCACCTGGAGGGCAACAGAAAGGAAGGTCATTTCCTGCCTAGAATCCTCATTCTCATAATTCAGGTGGAAATCCGATATTTGCAGGAAGCATGGAAGGAAATTTGACAGTCAAGACAACTTCAGACTCTCAACTCCATTAAGGGAATGGGCTTTTGGATTTGTACTGCAAATTTGATTGTTGTTATAAATTATTGAGGGAAGTGGGGAGAAACTACTTTGCAACTAATGGAGTCACATCTTATAAAGATCAGATCCATTTTAGATTGAGAAAATGCTGGGTCAGTTTACAAGTTTTTATTTATTGATTGATCTGAGAGATTTTAGCTATAGAACGCATGTGTTTGTCAGAGAGATAGAGACAGAGAGACAGAAAGCGAGAAATTGGCCCCTGCAGGGATGGCTACACGGCAATCCCTTCTCTTCCATTCTCCTTTTGGGATTTTGGGTACACACACACACATCCGGTGTGAGTTTTAAGCTGCTGGATACAGGACTCAAACTGTGGTCAACTACGTGGGAGTCCAGCGATGTAACCATTACGCCATCTGATGGTCCCAAGGTCACAAGTATTTCTGAGCCCTGTTTCTAGCCCTTAGACACAGATGGTCTCTCCTGTAAAATATGGTTGATAGGCCTAACTGCAGTGGTGTGTGCTGCCAAGACACTGTGCTCTGCAGGTTGGGACCGTGTGGGAGGCCAGGGTTCGAGCCCCAGTCCAACCTAAAGGCCAAGTGCGGTGGTGTGTGCCTGTAACCCCAGAGGCTGAGGTAGGGGAATCATGAGCTTGAGCATGGCCTGGGTGACACAGTGAGACCCCGATTCCCTTGATGCAGAGAAAAGCCATTAAAGGCTACCCAGTGCTTGGAAGTTTTATCATCCTTCCTGTTGCTGTGAAACTCATTTAAGTTGGAGAGATGTTATAAATGACAAGAATGGGAAAGTAATGATAAACTAAGGACTTCTTAAATCTCAGTGAACACCTGCAGATTTGTCAAGCATATTCCTGTAGATAAAGCATCCTAATTAAGTCAGCTGCTCTAAGCAGGTAAGGGCTCTTGTTTTGTTTATAAGCTATGGCTATTTGCTTCTGAAGTCTACCAGCTAAGGTCACCTGAATGGAACCATCTGCTTCATTAGTATCCTGCTTTATTTTTAGGTTAGTGGTGAGGAAATCCTGACCTCAGAGAGTTAGGAAATTCATGCCTAAATGCTTGTCTGGTACATTACTTACTCTTTAAATCCCTAACCCTCCAGATTTAAAAAACCACTTTTTAAAAAACCACTGTCTAGGGAACCAGCAGTTAGCGTAATGGCTATGTCGCTGGACTCCCACGTAGTCGACCGCGGTTCTCGTCCCGGACCCGGTGGCTTAAAACTCACGCCGGGCGCGTGTGCGTGCGTGCCCAAGATCCCGAGAGGAGAATGGAGGAGAAGGGATTGCGGCGTGACCATCCCCCCCTGGGGGGTGATTTCTCGCTTTCTGTCTCTATGTCTGTCTGTCTGGCGAGCGCACGCGCCCTGCAGTGAAAATCTCTCCAAAAAAAAAAAAAAAAAAACCACTGTCTAAACCAAATATGTAGGGCACATGCCACTACAAATTAGTTTGTAAATTATATAGAACACAGACCTAGAGGTTATTCTTCATGCAATATCCCATAACAACATGTCCAGTAGAAAGACAATGCAAACCACAGTGCAAGTCACATGAGTCATTTAAAATTTTCTAGGGCCTGTAGGTGGCATAGTGGTTATGTCATGGACTCCTACACAGCCAGCCATGGTTTGAGTCCCGGACCTACTGGCTAGAAAATCATGCCAGGCATGTGTGTGTGCATGCCCAAGATCCTGGGAGGAGAATGGGGAAGAAGGGATTGTGGCATGGCCATCCCCCACCCCCGGGAGGTAATTTCCCACTTTCCCTCTCATTGTCTCTGCCTCTCTCTCTCTCCCCCCAAAGAGTGCACATGTACTATGGCAAAAACCTCTAAAAAAGTAAAATAAATTTTCCTAGTAGTTACATTAAAATAAGTAAAAATCAGGTGAAATTAATTTTGATTTTGATTTTTTTAGACAGGATCTTCATGCGCCGCAATCCTCCTGCCTCAGCCTCCCAGGTGTGAGTGCAGGTGTGCACCACCATGCCTGGCTCTTTTTCATGTAGAGCCTCACTGTATTGCCCAGGTCCACCTCAGACTTGCCATCCTCTTGCTTTAGTCTCCCCCAGGTACTGGGATTAGAATTGTGCTCCACCATGTCTGGCCTTTAAGGTGGACTGGAAATCAGAGCCAGGCCTGTCCCAGCCTGTGGAGCACAGTCTTCCAGCAGCACAAGCCCCCCCAACCCCAGCTGGGTCCCGAAATGAATGAAAAAAAAAATTGCTAGCAAGCACGTACACTCACTGGAGAAAGACAGAGAGAGAGAGGAAGGGAGAAAACACCCCCTCCACCACCACCACCATGTGGGATGGTCATGCTGCAGTCCCTTCTCCTAAATTTCTCCCTTCTTTGGGGATTTTAGACATGCACACGCACACGCACACTCCCCAAGTGTTTTTCAAGCTGCAGGGTCTGGGACTCAAACTGCATGGTTGACCTTGTGGGATCCAGTCACCTTAACCACCACACCACCAGCTGGCTCTGATTTTTTTCAGTCATAAAATATAGTAACCCCAGGGGCTGGCAGGTGGTGTAGTGGTTGTGGCTCGGGACTTCCACATGGCCAACTGCGGTTGTGGTTTGAGTCCCAGACCTAGCGGCTAGCTTTCTCACTTTCCCTCTCTATTTCACTCTCTTTCTGATTAAATGAAAAACAAACAAACAAACAAACAAAAAACAGAAGGTAATACATAATTTTAAATAAATGATTCTTTTTAAAAACTGTTAAAGGGACCAGCAGATGGCATAATGATTATGTCACTGGACTCCCACATAGTCAACCACAGTTCAAGTTCCAGATCTGGTGGCTTAAAACTCATGCCAGGCACTTGTGCATGCGTACCCAAAATCCCAAGAGGACAATGGAAGAGAAGGGATTGCAGCGTGGCCATCCCCCCTGGGGGCTGAAATCTCACTTTTTGTCTCTCTGTTTCTCTCTGTCTCTCCAGCAAGTGCACATGCCCCATTGCAAAAATCTCTCTCTAAAAAACAAACAAAAAAAAAACCCTGTTTTTAAAAAAGAAACTGTTGGGACCATCAGTTAGCATAATGGCTATGTCGCTGGACTCCCATGTAGTTGACTGTGGTTTGAGTCCTGGACCCGGTGGCTTAAAACTCACGCTGGGCACATGTGCGCGTGTGCCCAAGATCCCGAGAGAAGAATGGAGGAGAAGGGATTGCGGCGTGAGTATCCCCCATGTCGGGGTGATTTCTCGCTTTCTGTCTCTCTGTCTCTCTCTGTCTGTTTGGAGAGTGCACGCACCCTATAGCAAAAACCTCTCCCCCCCCAAAAAAAAACTGTCCTATAAAATATATATATATATGTATATATAGAGAGAGAGCAACCCCAGACCCATATTCCAACGCAACAACAGTCTTCTGGCCCCAAGGCTGCTCCTTTCAGGTGAGACTTTCCCATTCACCACATTCCTACCTGGCAGGCTCACTCTCACAATATCTGAATTTGGCATCCTAGATCCTTTAGTGATAAATGCCAAGCTATTAACAGGATTAATGACTGCAGAGTTAGACTGATGGGAAGGAGACATTTGCCTTGAACATTGTATAGTTTCCTATTTTAAAATGCTTTTGTAGTAGGCACAAAATGCTTTTGTAATAACACTGTTTAAAAAGTGCTATGTAAAGCCCCGCTGCTTAGAAGGACAAAGCCGTCAGGAAAGGGCCAAGTATAATTTACCCAGTGAAACGGACTACAATCAAAGTTTATCACATCAGCCGGCTGCTGCAGACATCCAAGCTGAGTAATTGGATCCTCTCAATCCTTTCCCAAAATAGTAGAATTTTAGAATCTCATAGTAAAGCACACAGTAAATTTAGAATCTCGTACATTATTGTTGTAACATAAGAAAGAGTTGTAAGTGGGCCAGTCAGTGGCATAGTGGTTGAGGCAACTGGATTCCACATGGCCAAATGGGTGGTTCAAGTCCCAGAGCCAGTAGCTTAAAAAAATGCACCCATGTGTGTGCACACGCCTACAATCCCCAAAGGAGGAGAAATTTAGGAGAAGGGATTGCAACATGACCATCCCCATGTGGGGCGTTTTCTCACTTTCTCTTTCTCTTTCATCTCTGGTGAGCACACGTGCTCTTTGGCAAATTAAAATAATAACAATAATATATTAAAAATTAAAAATAATAAAAAAGAATCATAAGAATGATAAACCAGTCCAGTCTCAGTGGTGCTGATAGTAGCATGTTTAACTGCAGTGCTGGGGGACCAGCAGGTGGTAGGGTGGTTAAGGTGCTGGGCTCCTACATGGGTGACTTGTAGTTCAAGTCCCAGGAGCTTACTTCCACCTGACATTTTAACTTGGCAGCTTACTTTCTCACTTTCTCTCTCTCTCTCTCTCTCTCTCTCTCAAGCACACATGCACTATAGCGAATAATAATAAAAATAAAATAAAATAAAATAATTATTTAACTGCAGTGCTGGAAGCAACATGGTTGATTATGGATTTAGACTCCTCGTCAACTTGGAGTGCATGGGTGCACACACAGGGACCCAAGATCCTGATGAGCTGGAGAGCTAGGGGTCTGGGGAAAAGGGATCACAGTGTGACAAGATCCTGTCAAGGGTGTCCCCCCTCAATCTCTCATACATGCAACACACTCTCTGTTATGAATAAAATAAAATACACTTAGAAATATGATAAATTGTAAAATACCCAAATTTCCACTGGATCGTTGAGCTTTCCCTTTGAAGGCCACATCCATTCCCTCGTGAGTATTCCATTTTTGCTGATCACCAAGCCTCCATCTTGATTAAACATCATCACTACTATTCGGCTATGAAAAAAAACAGGAACGTGACCCACTTAGAACAAGCAAAATTCATGGATTTGTTGTGACTTGGCTTAAGTGACCAAAGCCACCCAGCATCAGTCCTTGTAAGTATAGAAATCCTCCCTATCACATTCCTGGAGGATGGCCAGCCTGTCTCTGCCTGAATATCTTCCTGAAAGGAAAGGTTGGCAGAAACGTGCTTGGCTGATGAAGACGCCCCTTCTCAGAGACACAGCCCATTCCTATGACCCCTCTCCTCTGCCCCCACCCTCTCTAGACTCACAGGAAAAGGCCCTGCTAGCTGTGATTATTATACCATGTGTTCCTGCTGCCTTGGCTGTGACTAATTGAATTAGGGGTGGACCTCTGACCCAGGAATGCATTCCATATGGATGCAGCAATGTGTGCGTGAAAGGCTGTGAGGAAGGAGGACGCATGGCGCATTCAAAGGACCGAAAGAGAGCCAGCGCGACCGGAGTGGAGACAGATGTGAAGGAGACTGGAGTGCTTGGCAGTCAGGGGCCAATCGGATACTGTGATTTTTATTTATTTTTGATTTTTTAAAAGAATTATTTTATTTAACTTTATTGATTTATTTTAATTTGACCAGAGAGGGACAGAAGAGAAAGAGAGAGAGAGAAAGTGAGAAAGCAAGCTGCCAGGTCCAGGACTCAAACTGCAGCCAGCCATGTGGGAGTCCAGCACTCTTAACCACCATGCCACCCGCCGGCCCCCCATGATTTTTATTTTAATAGTAAAAAGCCATAGAAGGATTGTTTTGTTTTGTTCATTGCAGGGGGGCCACGTGCTTAGCAGAGAGAGCCTCCCAACAGCGCGTGGTCATGCTGCCATTCCTTCTCTCCAGTTCTCCCTCCTGGCAGGATTTCGGGCACGCACACACATGTGCTTGGTGTTTTTTTCATGTTGTTGGAGCTGTGATTTGAGGTGTACCTGGCGTCCGTAACTGCTGAGTGATGGGCTAGCCCAGAGAGATTCTTGTTGTTGTTTGTTTCCATTGTTTTCTTTCTTTCTTTCTTTCTTTCTTTCTTTCTTTCTTTCTTTCTTTCTTTCTTTCTTTCTTTCTTTCTTTCTCTCTTTTTAAGAACACACAGGGACCCAAGATCCTGATGAGCTGGAGAGCTAGGGGTCTGGGGAAAAGGGATCACAGTGTGACAAGATCCTGTCAAGGGTGTCCCCCCTCAATCTCTCATACATGCAACACACTCTCTGTTATGAATAAAATAAAATACACTTAGAAATATGATAAATTGTAAAATACCCAAATTTCCACTGGATCGTTGAGCTTTCCCTTTGAAGGCCACATCCATTCCCTCGTGAGTATTCCATTTTTGCTGATCACCAAGCCTCCATCTTGATTAAACATCATCACTACTATTCGGCTATGAAAAAAAACAGGAACGTGACCCACTTAGAACAAGCAAAATTCATGGATTTGTTGTGACTTGGCTTAAGTGACCAAAGCCACCCAGCATCAGTCCTTGTAAGTATAGAAATCCTCCCTATCACATTCCTGGAGGATGGCCAGCCTGTCTCTGCCTGAATATCTTCCTGAAAGGAAAGGTTGGCAGCAACGTGCTTGGCTGATGAAGACGCCCCTTCTCAGAGACACAGCCCATTCCTATGACCCCTCTCCTCTGCCCCCACCCTCTCTAGACTCACAGGAAAAGGCCCTGCTAGCTGTGATTATTATACCATGTGTTCCTGCTGCCTTGGCTGTGACTAATTGAATTAGGGGTGGACCTCTGACCCAGGAATGCATTCCATATGGATGCAGCAATGTGTGTGTGAAAGGCTGTGAGGAAGGAGGACGCATGGCGCATTCAAAGGACCGAAAGAGAGCCAGCGCGACCGGAGTGGAGACAGATGTGAAGGAGACTGGAGTGCTTGGCAGTCAGGGGCCAATCGGATACTGTGATTTTTATTTATTTTTGATTTTTTAAAAGAATTATTTTATTTAACTTTATTGATTTATTTTAATTTGACCAGAGAGGGACAGAAGAGAAAGAGAGAGAGAGAAAGTGAGAAAGCAAGCTGCCAGGTCCAGGACTCAAACTGCAGCCAGCCATGTGGGAGTCCAGCACTCTTAACCACCATGCCACCCGCCGGCCCCCCATGATTTTTATTTTAATAGTAAAAAGCCATAGAAGGATTGTTTTGTTTTGTTCATTGCAGGGGGGCCACGTGCTTAGCAGAGAGAGCCTCCCAACAGCGCGTGGTCATGCTGCCATTCCTTCTCTCCAGTTCTCCCTCCTGGCAGGATTTCGGGCACGCACACACATGTGCTTGGTGTTTTTTTCATGTTGTTGGAGCTGTGATTTGAGGTGTGCCCTTTGGGCCTTGTGGGAACCTGGCTTCCTTAACTGCTGAGTGATGGGCTAGCCCAGAGAGATTCTTGTTGTTGTTTGTTTCCATTGTTTTCTTTCTTTCTTTCTTTCTTTCTTTCTTTCTTTCTTTCTTTCTTTCTTTCTTTCTTTCTTTCTTTCTTTCTTTCTCTCTTTTTAAGAATTATTTTGTCTAATTTTATTTATTAATATTTTTAATTTGACCAGAAAAAAGAAAGAGAGAGAGAGGGAAAGTGAGAAAGCAAGTCGCCAATCTGGGACTTGAACCATGTCAGCCACGTGGGAGTCCAATGCCTTAACCATGCTACCTGTTGGTTTCTTTTTTTAAATTTGTTGTAGGGCACATGTGCTCACTGGAGAGAGACAGAGAAAGACAGAGGGACGGTGAGAAAGAAAGCACCCTTTAGGGGATGAACATTCTGTAATCCCTTCTCCTCCGTTTTGGGCACACACACACACACACACACACACACACACACACACATGCATAGCAAGTTTTTCAAACCTTTGTGTCTGAGACTTGAACCACACAGTCAGCCATGTGAAGCCAACTGCCTTACGCACCACACCACAGGCTGGTCATCAATCTTTTTCATTTTTTTTTTTTAACTTTATTTCTTGACAGAGACAGAGATACCCCACAGGGTCCTCATTCTGTGATCCACCCCAGTTTCAGCCAGCCCAGATCACGGGTACATGTGTGTGCTCTGTATGCACTGGAAGTTTGTAGGACTTGAACTTGAGACTTTTCCCATGTGGTCCAGTTTGTTACCACCATGGCACTATTTGTCCCCCAAAGGACTTTAATAACAAAGCAAGGAGGGGACATGATTGAATGGACTGGTGAGGGACCAGAGTAAGTGCTAGAAGACCAGTTATGAGGTCACGACCAGTTAAGTGGCCCGGAGAAGAGATGGCAGCTTGGGCTATGGCGTGGGTGAGAGAGGTGGAGACAGGTGCAGATTTGCTAGGATTTGGACAGATGGGATTTGCCTGGTGGAGAGGAGGAAGGTGCCAATTTATCTCTCCTATACTCTGTGCGGCTACGAATGCAGCAAGGCCTTTATTAGCTTTCCTGAATTAGTAGCATCACACTGTGTTCATGTCCATATCCTCCTTGGGCCTTCTCTTGGTGCAGCAACTCACACAGGGAAGGTTGAGGGACCAGCAGATGGCATAATGGTTATGTCACTGAACTCCCACGTAGTCGATTGTGGTTTGAGTCCCGGACCTTGCAGCTTAAATCTCATGCTGGGTATATGTGCGTGCATTCCCAAAACTCCAAGAGGAAAATGGAGAAGAAGGGATTGTGGCGTGGCCATCCCCCCTAGAGGGTGATTTCTCATTCTCTCTCTCTGCATCTCTCTATCTGGTGAGTGCACGCACCCTATAGCAAAAATCTCTCTCTCTAAACAGAAGAAAAGTCTGTTGACTCTCTTTGACAAAATGCATTAAACTAAACAAACACATAATGTATAGTTATTAGATACAAGACACTGTTAAGGCACTCCAGGGGTGCCCAGTGTGAGGTGCTCTTTCTCCCAGAACATTTTCAGCCTTGAGATAATAATTATTCTGGTAGCTAGCATTTATTAGTGGCCTCACCACAATCTCTTCTCCATTTTCCTCTCAGGGTTTTGGGCATGCATGCACATGTCCCCGGCATGAGTTTTAAGCTGCAAGGTTCAGGACTCAAACCATGGTCGACTATGTAGGAGTCCAGTGACATAGCCATTACTCCATCTGCTGGTCCCTCAACAGAGGCGTAAGCCCACTGATATCCCACTGTGCTGAGTGCTGTGTCACCTGCCTTAAAATGACCTATGTGCTTTTAATAGGTAGTGTTCAGTGGTTGCAGACACTGATCCACACTGATATGGGGTTGACTCTGGTTCTTTCATTTCCTACTTGTGTGGACTTGGACAGGGTTCTGAGCCTTTCTGTAGCTTTCCTTGCCTTAAAAGAGATGAAAATGGGTACCAGAATTTAGCGTAACGGCTATGTTGCTGAACTCCCATGTAGTCCACTGCGGTTTGAGCCCCGGATCCGGTGGCTTAAACTCACGCTGGGTGTGTGTGCGTGTGTGCCCAAGATCCCAAGAGGAGAATGGAGGAGAAAGGATTGCGGCATGGCCAAACCCCTTGGGGGGTGATTTCTCGCTTTCTGTCTCCCTGTCTCTGTCTTCCTGGCGAGCACATGCGCCCTATAGCAAAAACCTCTCCAGAAAATTAAGACAAGAGATGATAATCACAGCACCTTCCTCAGAGGACTGTTGTGAGATAAGTGAGTTAATCTACATAGAGTACTTCAAACAGACCCTTATGAGCCCCACGGAATGGTTGACTTTTATGACTAAGTCCACACAAGCCCAGCTTTAGATATTACGCCTCCCGCTGACAGATGAGGAAATGCAGATGGTGGGAAGTCAGTTCACAGAGCACTTGCAGCCGAATGTGAAGTGCTGGAGATGGGTACTGGCTG
>NW_006159928.1:7467807-7473045 GCF_000334495.1 Tupaia belangeri chinensis
TTCTGGTAGCTAGCATTTATTAGTGGCCTCACCACAATCTCTTCTCCATTTTCCTCTCAGGGTTTTGGGCATGCATGCACATGTACCCGGCATGAGTTTTAAGCTGCAAGGTTCAGGACTCAAACCATGGTCGACTATGTAGGAGTCCAGTGACATAGCCATTACTCCATCTGCTGGTCCCTCAACAGAGGCGTAAGCCCACTGATATCCCACTGTGCTGAGTGCTGTGTCACCTGCCTTAAAATGACCTATGTGCTTTTAATAGGTAGTGTTCAGTGGTTGCAGACACTGATCCACACTGATATGGGGTTGACTCTGGTTCTTTCATTTCCTACTTGTGTGGACTTGGACAGGGTTCTGAGCCTTTCTGTAGCTTTCCTTGCCTTAAAAGAGATGAAAATGGGTACCAGAATTTAGCGTAACGGCTATGTTGCTGAACTCCCATGTAGTCCACTGCGGTTTGAGCCCCGGATCCGGTGGCTTAAACTCACGCTGGGTGTGTGTGCGTGTGTGCCCAAGATCCCAAGAGGAGAATGGAGGAGAAAGGATTGCGGCATGGCCAAACCCCTTGGGGGGTGATTTCTCGCTTTCTGTCTCCCTGTCTCTGTCTTCCTGGCGAGCACATGCGCCCTATAGCAAAAACCTCTCCAGAAAATTAAGACAAGAGATGATAATCACAGCACCTTCCTCAGAGGACTGTTGTGAGATAAGTGAGTTAATCTACATAGAGTACTTCAAACAGACCCTTAGGAGCCCCACGGAATGGTTGGCTTTTATGACTAAGTCCACACAAGCCCAGCTTTAGATATTACGCCTCCCGCTGACAGATGAGGAAATGCAGATGGTGGGAAGTCAGTTCGCAGAGCACTTGCAGCCGAATGTGAAGTGCTGGAGATGGGTACTGGCTGCCGGAAGAACAGGAACCGCTCACGGTATCGAAGGGGTGCTTGTACAGCCAGACTGGCCCAGCGTAACAGCGCACTGCACTCCTGGACACAGGGCAAGTCCCAGGTTCGCCACCTGAGGCCTCTTGACATGCTGGAGCTGCGCATGTGCACGGGCCCATGATCCTAGTTGGCGAAGGATGGGGTGAATTGTGGCGTCAAAACTCTGCTGGGGGTGCCTATCTCGGGCTCTTCCTCTGGTTCTCACTTTCTCATGGAAGAAATAAACTTTTCTTTTTCATTTTAGTTTTATTCAGCGCTATTACAGAACACACTGTATACCTGCTAGCAGTGGTAGATGACCATAACCGAGTTATTTTTTCATCAATCAGGAAACTGCTTCCTTCATCCATGTTCTCCAAACCCTTTGACACAGTGACACACAACTCCAGAGATGCACCTGTTTCTTTCCATCAAACGCCACTGAGCTGTAAAACGGGCCTCTCTCTTTTCCTTGCTCCCGTTCAGGAATGTGTGTGTGTGTGTGTGTGTGTGTGTGTGTGTGTGTGTGCAGTGGCCAGTCTGGGAACGAACAAGCACACGCCCATGGGCGACCCCAGGGAGAACCTCGAACCACATCTCGGCACCCAAACTCGACCTCCAAACCCCTTCTAAATAAAAATTTTTTTAAAAGACCTATTTTAGTTTAATCAAGGAACCTGCAATCTGAACTGAAGGAGCAAAGCAACCACTCTAGTGAAAAAAGGCAGAAATAGAAGTCTCGAATCTTGGTCACCTAGAGCGCATTCCTTTCTTGAATAGCCACTCTTTCATCACCCGGGGCAGTCCAGCCTTCAGCTGTTCTCACTGCGAAAAGCCTCAGGGAAGACCTTCATCCTCCATGGTAGCCTTTCAGGGGGAGCTTCGGCTAGAGCACCTGTCTCCCTGCCAGGGGGGTGTCTCCCCATACCGGGGATCCTGGTAACAAGGGCCAGTCCACACCCCTTTTTTATTCATCATCCTGCAGGGTGGATGGCTGAGACCTTTCACTGAGACCCCCTTTGGCGGGATGACAGAGCCCAAAAGCAGAATTGTCAAAAGATCATTAACAATTAAATAGTGAAATCCTTTGGGGGTAGCTTTTTTTGTTTTTGCTTTCTTTCAGAGCCTTCAGTTCTGCTGAAAACAAACACTACCTTCTGTCCAGGAATGGTCTGTGATGCGGGGGATGAAATTTCACAGGGGCAGGACTTAGCAACGGGGCTTAGTGGTTTGAGCTTCCTGTGAAGTGCCCAAAATACCATCAGCAGATGGTGTTGTATTTATCTGCTAAGTTACTATTATCAAAGAAGACCGGGAATGGGTACGGAAGGCACCACCCGGAGGGGTAAGTGAGGGAAACAGCGTCTTCTCCTGTGTGTCTCATGGATGTAATCTCCCCTGGGTGGTTTCATTTTATGTAACAAACAATGTTTCCCAGTGGAAACGGAATTCTTGACAATGTTAACTGACCAGGACACTAGACCTTCTGGTTTCTCCCCAGAAAGTGAAGATCTCGGATACATTTTTATTTCCATGTTAACTTTGTTGAATAGTAATTCCGTAAGTCTGTCTGTAAACTAGTCCTAGACGAGATCTCAGAAGACATGTTGCCTAATCCTTGAATCAACGACTGTCCTTTTTTTTTAATTTATGGTATTGTGTGTGTGTGTTTTTTTTTTTTTATTTATTTTTTCCCATAGAGTACATGCACTCACCTGAGAGGGACAGAGACAGAGAGCGGGAAAGTGAGAAATAACCCCCTAATGGGGACGGCCATACCACCATCCCGTCACGTCCATTCTTCTCTCAGGATTTCGCACACACAGGTGCATGTGTCTGGTGTGATTTTCAAGGTGCTGGTCCAGGACTCAAACATCAGTAGGCCACGTGGGACTCCAGCACCTTAACTACCACACTACCTACTGGCCCCTATAGTGTTTATTTTTAATTAATATTATTTAAATGTATTTTTAATTACTATTATTTAAATGAGTCTTAAAATTTTTTCATAAAATTGGAACGAACAAAAAATGCCAAGTTTAGGTCCAATTATCTTTTCTTTTCTTTCTTTCTTTTTTTTAAGAGAGAGTTTTGCTATAGACTACATATGTTTGTCAGAGAAATAGAGACAGAGAGACAGAAAGCAAGAAATCACCCCCCAGGGGGGATGGCCATGCTACAATCCCTTCTCCTCCATTCTCCTCTCAGATTTTGCGCACACATGCACACATGCCCACCATGAGTTTCAAGGCTCTGGGTCTGAGACTCAAACTGAGGTCAGCCATGTGGGAGTCCAGCAACGTAACCATTACACCCTCTGCTGGTCCCAGGTTCAATTTTCATAAGGCCAAGGGAAATAACAGCACCTCCTTTAACTGTGCAATACAGAACAGTAAATTCTATATGAATATGTTGAGCTCTGTCACTCTATCATCTGTATTGAGATATAATTCACATGTGACAGCATTTGCCATTTAAAATATACAATCCAGTGGTTTCTAGAATATTTACAGGGTCGGGCAACTGCAGGACAATCAATCGTGGAACATTTTCTTTACCCCAAAAAGAGGCCATGAGCCCACTGACAGCGACTCATGCATCTTCCCTCTCCTCAGCCCCCTGGCAAAGGGAGCTTAACTGATAAGTAACTGACAACTGCTAAATAAAATTGTGCATTCCAGGCTGGCAGGTGGTGTGGTGGTTAAGGGTGCTGGACTCCCACATGGCCAACTGCAGTTCTAGTTCTAGACCTGGTGACTTGCTTTCTAATCTTTTCCCTTTCTCTCTGGTCAAATTTTTAAAAAGAAGAAGTAAAAGAAGAACAAATGGATTAAATAAATAAATAAATAATTGTTTTCTACCGTCTGTGTAGACTGACCTCACCTGCACATGCCATACACACAGAATCATCCACTCTATGATTGGTTTCCTTCATTCAGCATAATGCATAATGCAGTCAAGGTTAATCCATGGTGGGACAGCCAATTAGTGGGGAGGTGAAGGCAGCTGGATCCTACATGGCCACCTGCCTGATTCGAGTCCTGGACCTGGCAGCTTGAAAAACATGCTGGACGTGTGTGCGTGCATGTCCAAAATCCTGAGACGAGAAGAGAGGGGAAGGAATTATGGTGTGGCCATTCCCCTGGAGGTGATTTCTCACTTTCTCTCTCTGTCTGTCTGTCTCTGATGAGTGCACATGCGCTATAGGAAATTAAAAAAATAAGAATAAAAGGTTAATTCATGTCAGACCATATATCAGTACTTCATTTTGTTTTCATGGCTTAATCATATTCTGTTGTACGGTATTCACAATTTTTTAAAGAACAATGATTTATTTATTTGATTCGTTTGTTCTTCTTTTTCTTCTTCTTTTTAAAAATTTGACCAGAGAGAAAGGGAACGGGTTAGAAAGGAAGCCACCAGGTCCAGGACTCGAACTATGGTCAGCCATGTGGGAATCTAGCACCTTTGAAAGGGTCACCACCTGCCAGCTTGGTGTTCATAATTTTATTTATCAGTTGTTAGTTACTTACCAGTTAAGCTCCCTTTTCAGGGTTAATGATGTTACAATAGAATTATCACAGGAACTCTGGTTTTAGTAAAGACTTTGGGACAAGAAGTACTTTTTTCAGTAGGATTTTAAAATGCCTGTGCTACAAAAAGAAAGGGTATCCATACTCGATACTTTCCTTCCTTTCTGTCATATTCCCATCCATTCAGGTCTTCATCCCTCCCTATGCCCCTTCTAGGGTTCCTCTCCATTCCCGGAGCAGACACTCAATACTCAAAGTCCACCGGTGCACAGCGTTCCCTTGACAACTGCTTTCAGTTCAAGAATGAGCTTGTTACTGAGTTGGCTCAAAGAGACCGACAGGAAGGACATATATCTTATGCGTGAGAGAGTGTTGTTTTGTTTTTTCCTGCTTGACATGAAAAGGAACGCATAGCCAGTAGTCACCTTACAACCACTAGAGAAACCACCTCGGAAGAAAAAACACCCCAGATATTAACAGAGTGGAAAAATGAGAAAAATTCTGGTGCTAGATGCCATCCCCGAGCCGTAAATTACACTATACCCGCAGCCTAGCCTACCTCCAGCTTGGTCGCCCTGTTGGTCCAGCCAACAGCCAGATACACGTGTAAGTTGTCTAACCTCAAAGTCCATGCTCACATTTAGGTTAGTTATCACAATGAATCTTAAAAAATATTATTTTTATTGTAACTTAGTATAGGGCATGTGTGTTCACCAGAGAGAGAGAGTAAAAGTGAGAAAGCAAGCTGCCAGGCCTGGGACTCAAATTGCAGTCAGCCA
>NW_006159928.1:7473570-7477875 GCF_000334495.1 Tupaia belangeri chinensis
CAGAAAAGGGGGAAAAAACAAAACAAAACAAAGCAAAACATTGGAATTAGAGTCTGAAATCTGCCTTCAAGCCAGTCCTGGAAGAGGTCATCCTCTCTGAGCCTCCGTTTCCTCAGCTGGGAATTACACCCAACCGTAAGGTTCCTGGGAAAATGAAATAGCATGCGATGATGCTTTGTTGACTTAAAGTGATGTATGTCAATGAGCAACAAATAAGGATGAGCTATTCTAATCCAGCTACCAGAAACGGTGTCCAAAGGCCCTAACTTGAACCACTCTTGCGAAATCAAGTGAAATCCTTTCGTTCTCCATGACGTCAAGCATTCGCTTTCCCAACCTTGTCTGTCAAGCCGCAGAATAAGGTGTTCAGCGACAGTATTATAAAATTACAGCGTGTGCTCTCATCTTTCTTTCAAACCTGTTGAGTGACTCAGGTTGGAAGATGAAAGTCAGAGCTTTCTCAGCCCTTGAAATGCTTCCAGGTCCTGTCATCTTCGTTTCTTCTCCACATCAAAGCTGGGAAAGGCCCTTCCACATGGAGGGTGGGTGTTCGCCTGTGGCCATCCCTGCCACTTTGCTAACCTATTAAAATTGCTCTCTCTCTCCGCGTCTTTGGAATCAAGCACTAGTCTTTCATTTCTTTTTGCTTTTTGCTGACCTGTGCTCTCTGCAGGCAAGCTGCTGGCACATTCTGACAAGTGAGTTGGCTCATAAAACCAGCCAGGGAAAGGAAAGGGTGAGGGGCTCACCAGCATGCCAGTCAGCACATACGAAATGTTGAGCACAGCAGAAGCACTCAAAAGCATCCTTCGGAACTAGTTTTTTAAAAACCAGTTCTTTCTGGATGACCTGTTTCTCAACTTCCATCATCTTGAACTCGGGAGAAGTCAAAGTAGAGGAGATGGGAAAAAATGTGAGTGGGGCTCATTCCAAAACTTTGAATTCAGCCAATCTGGAGGGTGAGTTTATGGAGGGGCTGCCTTCTAAATAAGCTTCCCCTGAATCTCCAAGGGCCAGAAGATGTTTTCCTAAACCCACATTTCATTGCTTCAATTATTATTATTGTTAAACTGTGTGTGTGGCATTTTAGACAGGGTCTTGCGATGTTTCTCCTGCCTCAGGCTTCCATGTAGCTGGGACCACATGCGTCACTGTACCCAGCATTTTAAGGTGGGCTGGGATTTGAACCCAGGCTTCTCACATAACATCAGCCTGCCAAGGAGCAGTGTCCAGCCCACATTACCACAGCTGAGCCTTTTGCACTTTATTTGCTGCCTTTACATATTTGAGGTGCCTTTGTTCCAGATTTTCCACATAGGGTGCTTTAAATATGAGTCACCAGCTAAACTGAAATCAAGCACGTAGAAGAGAAAGAGGGGTAATTAGACATATGGGGGTAAGTTATATCCCAATACACAAATGCATAATTATTATAGTGGTTGATTCTTGTTTCTCCCAAATTCAAATCCACTTTGAACCTCAGAAGGTGACCTTATTTGAAAATAAGGGCCTTTGCAAATGTAATCAGCTAAAGATCTTGAGTGTTTTAAAGTCCTTGGTTTTTGGGTGGGCCCTAGATCTAGTGACTTTCCTCTTCAGAAAAAGAGGTGAGATCATAGAACGGCACAGAGATGGCAACATGAAGATGAAGGTGGAGATCTAAAATGACTTGTCTGTACATCGAGGAACACCAAGGATTGTTGGCAACCAGTAGGAGTTAGGAGAATGGCACAGAAGAGATTCTCTCTCAGAACTTCCAGAAGGATTCAACCTTGCCAACACCTTGAATTCTAGTCTCTTAGACCATGAGAGAATACACTGCTGTAGTGTTTTTTTTCTGGAGAGAGATTTTTTTTTTTTTGGCCAGAGAGACAGAAAGAAAGAGACAGAAAGCAAGAAATCACTCCCTGGGGAGATGGCCACACTGCAATCCCTTCTTCTCCATTCTCCTCTCAGAATTTTAGGCACACACACCCAACCTGAGTTTTAAGCCATCAGGTCTGGGACTTGAAGTATGGTTGACTACATGGTAGTCCTGTGACATAACCATTACACCATCTACTGGTCCCACATTTCTGTAGTTTTAGGTCAGTTCATGGTCACTTGTAATGGCAGCTCTGAAAAATGAATAAGGGAAATTAACATCTGCAGAAGGTGGTCTTGAAAAGACCTTCAGCCTTTGCTACCTGTACTTGGTTGGCTGTGGACATTTTGATATCCTCACCTAATTCCTTCAGCCCATCTTTCACCTTACCCTGACCTTCACTGGCATTTAATACTACCTCTCTTCCTCTTATTGATCTTCTAAGCTGTGAGACTGGGAAGGACTGGAGTCAGGGAAGGTGACTGGATAGGAGCTTTGGATCATGTCCTGGTTAGATTTAGGGTTGGCACTGGGATAAAGGATCAAGGACAAGCATTGGGTGAGCCTGTCTGACCACATGTCATTTGGCAATTTCTTTTTTTTAAATGTTTTTTAGAGAGAGATTTTTGCTATAGGGTATGTGCACTCACTGGAGATAAAGAGACAGAAAATGAGAAATCACCCCCCAGGAGGAATGGCCACGCTGCAAT
Organism: Tupaia belangeri chinensis; assembly: GCF_000334495.1. NCBI lineage: Eukaryota > Metazoa > Chordata > Mammalia > Scandentia > Tupaiidae > Tupaia > Tupaia belangeri. The sequence goes on from NW_006159928.1 coordinate 7,476,145, forward strand.
CCCTTCTTCTCCAATCTCCTCTTGGGATCTTGGGCATGCACGCACACATGTCGGCACGTTTTGAGTCGCTGGGTCCAGGACTCGAACCACAGTCAACTATGTGGGAATTCAGTGATGTAACTATTATGTCATCTGCTGATTTCACTTGGCAATGTTTTTAAAAGCAGAAGTCCAATGGTCCAAAGGGTGTGTTTTGCAACTTGGATGTCTAATAGCCCTCACTTGGTCTAGCAGGTAGAACAATGCCCTCCCCACCAAAGATGTGCATGTCCTAATTCCCAGAACCTGTGGATAAGTCTTTACACGACAAAAGTGTTTTGTCAATGTCCCCAAAACCAAAGATCTGGAGGTGGAGATATTATCCTGGATTACTTGGGCCCAAGGAATCACAAGATTCCTTGAAAAGGGGTAGGAAAGTCAAACACTGAAAAGGAGATGGTTGATGGGAACAGAGAGAGGGATTTGAAGATATGCCACTGGCTTGGAAGATGGAAGGAGGGGCCAGCAGCCAAAGCATGCAGGCAAGTTCCAGAAACTGGGAAAGGCAGGGACACACGCTCCCCTAGAGCCTCCCAATGGAATGTTACCTGGCTGATGCCTTGAGTTTGACTCAGTGAGACTCATTTTAGACCTCATGCATCTATTGCTGTAGGAGAATAAGCTGGTACACGAGTCACTATGTTTGCAGCGAGTAGTTACAACACTCACGGGAAACTAATGTATGTGTCTTCTTGGGGGCCTCTGAGAGGTTCCTCTATTGACAGGGGGCCACTGCTACTCACCGCTCCCCAGTTTTCACCTCTAGGGAGAGCTTTATGAGCTATTATCAAAAGCATGTGGAAAAACCACCACTACTAGAAAGGACAGTCCTCAGTCTTGGGTAGCCTTATAACTCTACACTGGACCATCTTTGGTGGCACGAGGAAACGCTTGGCCTCGGCGTGTTTCCTAAAGCAGTGCAGAGCTGCAGTACTTTGAAACGCTGGCTTTCACACTCCCTATGATGTATCTCTGCTTCCCAGCTGTGCCCTGTCCCATGCACACATGCTCAGGCTGGGGGTGTCACACACACTCATGGATTCACAGGCCACCCCATGCACACACCCTCTGCCTCCTCCTCTTGCCTCTCAAAATCACTGCTTCAAGAACTTTCCAGATCTTTACCTATCTACCTATCTCCACATCTAGCTAGCTTCTATCCATTGTCTATTGATCAATCATCAATCTATCTTAACCTTTTTTTTTTTTTTTAGACCACAGATTAGTTTATTTTTAACACCCATCATGCCATGAATTCATAGGGAATAGGTTCCAGTAGCTCAGGATCCTTTCCATTGGTTCTCACAAAGTGTGCTTCTCTGGGTGGAGCAGGCTGGCACTTTAGTTGAACCCAGGTAACATTCTCTTTGGCTTCTTTCTTTTTCTGGTCATTTTCCTTCACACGTTTTAGGAAGCTATCTCTGCTCTTAGAATGCTAAATATGCTCAATACGCACATTGATTCTCTTGGCAAGAATCTTGCCCTTAACTTGTTTGTTCACAACAATGCCAACAGCATGCTGGGTAACATTGTAGACTCTTCCAGTTTTGCCATGGTAACATTTGTGGGGCATTCTTTTTTGAACACTACCCATTCCCTTAATGTCTACATTATCACCTTTCTTGTAGATTTGCATATATGTTGCCAAAGGAACAACTCCATGTTTTCTAAAAGGCCTAGAGAACATATATC
>NW_006159928.1:7477885-7507438 GCF_000334495.1 Tupaia belangeri chinensis
TGTGTTCATCATTTTGGTTAATTACTGGAAGATGGCAGTTCCGGCCAAAAGGAAAAGCAATTTTTTTTTTTTAATTAAGATTTTTGGCAGGGCCAGCAGGTGGAATGGCAATTAAAGGCACCAGACTCCCACATGACTGACTGCGGTTCACGTTCCAGACCCAGTGGCTTACTTTATGGGGCCAGCAGATAGCATAGAGGTTAAGATACTAGACTCCCACATGGCCAACCATGATTCGAGTCCTGGACCCAGCAGCATGAAACTCACGCTGGATGTGTGTGCATGTTTACCCAAAATCCAAGGAAGAGAATGAAGGAGAAGGGATCATGGCTTGGCCAGCAACCCCCTCCCCGGGGGGGGGGTAATTTCTCACTTTCTGTCTCTCTGGTGAGTGCACATACCCTATAGCAAAAACAAAAAAACCTCTAAAAAAATAAAAATAAAGAATATGAGAAGATTTTTGCCATGATAATGCAGTGTAAACTTCCATGAACTTGTCTTTTAGGTCTCATAATCATACTATGGGTAGGTACAATAAATACTTATATGTGCTTTTAAAATAATATTTAGGTTTTAAAGCTGTAAATTTCCCATGACCCAAACCATCAAGAAATTCCACAAGGGGGCCAGCAGGTGGTGTGATGGTTAAGGCACTGGGCTCCCATATGGTTGACCATGGTCTTCTTACTCCCAGTCATGGTGGCTTGCTTTCTCACATTCCCTCTCTCTCTGTCTCTTTCTCGTGAATTAAAATAATAATAATAATATATTAAATTAAATAAATAATTTAAAAAAATTTTTTTTAATTTCACTAGGGTCAGCTCAATGGAGCAGTGGTAATACCCTGCTCAGGAGAAGTCAAATTCCACATGGTAGCCATAGGTTGGATCTCCAGACTAGTCATGCCTAAAACACACCAGGCATATGCACAAGTGCCCAAGATCCAATGGGCTAGGGGACTGGAAGAAGGATATTGTGGTGTGGTCAGACCCTGGGGAGGGTGCTCCTCTCTCCTTCACTCAATGATGTGCTCATATGCTGTTCATCACGAATAAAGAAACAAGAAAGAAGAAAGGAAGGGAAGGAAGGAAGAATAAAATTCAGCAATCCTCACAGAGGCCTTGAGCAAGTTATTTCTATGTGTGAAAATCAAGGAAAGGAGCAAAGTGCCCAATTTGCTCAAACAGAAAAAGAGCAAAAATAGACCCACAGATACAAGATGTAGTGGGGAGACATGATCAAGAGGAACAAGATGGCAAAGCCAGAGGAGACCAGGGATTATAAGCTTCATGAACTTTGTAGATATCTTGAGGATGATATGAAACTGTCCATGGGGTGTGGAATGCGGGTCTTGCCAATGTTACCTAGCTCTTTAGTGGCAGGGAGGCCCAGCTGACACCCTAAAGACCAGTCCCCTTGCCTCAGTTCCCAACCTGTGCATTCCTGAGGCCTTGTCTTTGGGCAGGTCTCTCTGCTTCTGAGAGCCACAGCACTCCCATGTGGGTGGCTCAACTGGACCAAGACTCACGGTCTTTTGGCCTGTGCTAATTTGCATGTCTACAGGAATAGCCTTGGATATTTTCCTTACCTGCTTTTCTAATTAGACTCACTGCTAAAAAGAATGCTTTCTGCCCTTCCCTTGGGTGGGATTTAGTTCTTCCTTATCTCTTTGCTCACCCACGAATTCTGGCTTGTTTGAAATGTCACATACCTATTAGGTAAAGAAATGCTACCGCATCCAAAAGGCGTAAAGGTCCCAAGGATTACTTGATTCGGCAAGTCACTGAATATGTTGGTGTACACACCACCCCAAGGAAGGTCAGAGTAGCTTTGGCAGACAGCCAGGCGGCCAGAAGGATAGGTAACACTCAGGTTAAGGAACCGATACTGATAAAGGCAGTAAGGCTAATCATAATTCTTATATAGGAAGACATTGACTTGCATACATACATTCTACTTTGTATTTTAAATCAGCTATTTACACATAAGGCACCAGAGGTCCTGAGAGGGTGACTCTTTTTCCTATAGTCACTGAGCTTGGTAACGGTAGCACTAGAGCAGGACACAGGCTTTCTGGCTCCAGCTTCATGTTTTTCCCATATGTTCACTTCCTTGCACCCTTGTTTTAGCCTCCAGTTCTTTGAAACCAGTCTGAATAATAACAGGGGAGTCTGGTCAGACTGGTCCTGTTCATAGCAGAGTCCCAAGACACCAAAGCTACTAGTTGCTACCGCAGACTACACAGTGAAGTCACTCTTGTGTGGAGCTGGAGGATCAGATCTGCCCACCGACCTCTATGGACAGACAAGGGCAAAGGAGGCTGAAGGCTATTTGCAAGGATGGGAACAATGACACAAAACCTATCTGTACCAACCTCTGCAAAAGTACGACGGACTCGAAGCCTTTTCCATGTTGGATTTGCAGGAGTCGGTTACCGAATCCCTCTTCCCTCTGAGCTACATTCTGTACTTACTAAATCTCCACGTGATTCTCTCCAGGCATCAGGAAGATGAGCCCGGAAGAACTCATTTTCTCAGAACAAAATGAGGCCTCAGGTACTTAGCAAAGACATTGGCTATACGCAGAGTTTCCCTACGGAAGAAGGGAGGTTTGTAAACCAGAAACTTGCCCGATCCTCCTTTTCAGGTTGACTTCTCCTGCCCCCAGCGGGAGGGAATGTGGACCCTTGGGTGATAGGGTCAAACGTAAGTCTGAGACCTCTTCCCATTTCTTTCTGCAATTTTTCTATGGAATGGAAACCCTCATCCATCAGCCACTTTCGTCGTACCTCCTCCACCCTCCTTCTTCCTTAGGAAATTTCTCAAGGATATTAGGTCAGAGAGGAGCCATCTACCAGGGCATAGTGGAACTTTTTCATCATGGGGTCAGCCTTCCTGACAGCTGGCATCTGCACCAGAGACTTCCCTTCCAGCAGCTCCTTCCAGAAACTCTGGGACCTGCCAAGATCCTGGCTCTCCTCCTTGCTTTCAGGCTCATTATAGTAGCTCAGAATAAGTTGTTGGTTGAGTCCCCCTTTTTTCAGTTTAGCTTCTTCTGTTTTTCTGTTTGAAAGAGAAGAATTCAAGATGCAGCTAATTTCTTGGTTCAGGGGCCAGTCAATAACTGCTTGAGGCCTCTGGAGCCTCAACTTAACCAGTGATATAATAAGCTTCCCTTTAATCAGAGAACTGGATTTTGAAATAGATTCCCCCTGAGTTCTTACCAAGCATTTATTGTGTGCATATTGTTTTTAAAATAATTATTGAGCACCTACTGTGTGTGAAACACTGGACCAGAAGCTGCAGCGAATGGAAGGACTAGTAAATAGACCCTGTGCTCACAGAAGCAGCCTGATGCTGCACAAGCTCTAGATGAGAACCGAGTTTGAATCCGCCTACGCCACTTGGTACTATAGAAATGAGTCAAATTATTAAACTTCTCTCATACTTGGTTTCTCCGTCTGTACGGTGGGGAATGTCTACCCAGAAATGTGAAGGCTCTCTGATGAATGCACACAAACCTCTGAGCACAGACCCCAGTGCTAGTGTGCACTCTCCACACCGATGAAGTTGTTGCAGCTTAGTGGAGAACATATACTTGTTTTAAGGATACGGTGCTGGGCCAGCCAGAGGCATGGTGGTTAAGGTGGCTGGATCCCACATGGCTGGATCCCACATGGCTGGATCCCACATCTCACTTTCTCTGATGAGTACATGCACCCTACAGCAAACAAATTAACTAACTAAGGTGGTAAAGGGAAAGTGCACATGAATACAAAACTCCCTAGTTTGTAGGTGTCAGACTAAGACGTGCTATGAACCATTTACAAATATTCACCAGTCTGTCTTTGCCTGTCTTCTCTTCATGCATGCCCATTCTAACCTTGCTGCCACACCCACCAGGGCTCTGTATCTGAGGACTAGTCATGAAGCATACCTAAATAGGTCTTGCCCAGGTTTTCCCCTCCCACCCCACTCATGCACACAAGTATGCACATATATGTAAACATGTAGATGTGCATGTGTAGCTCATTTATGTCCATACACGCTCATGTACCCAACCATGCAAGAAGTGTCAACATGCCTTCAAAAGAAATCTCCAGAAAGCCCAACCAAGGGGTGCATGCTTCTAAGATGCTGTGCGGCCCAGGCTGCATGGGAGGGCCAGGCTTGATGGTGGTCCACCGTAAAAGCTGGGTACAGTGGCATGCACCTGTAATCTCAGCAACTTGGGGAGGCTGAGGCAGGAAGATGGTGAGCTTGAAGCTGGCCTGGCAACATAGTAAGACCTGTATGTAAAACAGCTGGTTGTGGGCCCAGCAGGTGGCATGATGGTTAAGGTGCTGGACCCTCCCACATGGCTGACCATGGTTTGAATCCTGGACCTGGTGGCTTGCTTCCTCACTTTCCCTCTCTCTCTCTCTCTGTGTGTGTCTCTCTCTGGTCAAATTAACATAAATGAATGAATAAATAAAATTAAACAAATAATTTTTTTTAAAAAAGAGCTGGTTGTGATGGTTTGTGCCTGTCATCCCTGCTGGGAGACTGAAGCAGGAAGATCTAGACAAGAATGAGATCATGTCTCAAAAACCAAAACCAAAACAAAACTCAGCCCCCAGGAGCCAAGCTGGCAAAGCAGAGGTCATGTGAAAGAGACATGCTTAGCCTGCTTGGAGACCAGTGCCATCTGCTACATATTTGCACTGGGGCCAGCCATTGGTGTGGTGGTTGGGGTGGCTGGATCCCACACGGCCGACTGTGTGGTTCCAGTCCTGGACCTGGGAGTTTTAGAGAGGTTTTTGCTATAGAACGCATGCACTCACCAGAAAGACAGAGAGACAGAAATCACCCCCAGGGGGGATGGCCATGTCAAATTCCTTTTCCTCCATTCTCCTCTCGGGATCTTGGGCACGCATGCACATATGGCCAGTGTGAGTCTAAGCCACCAGGTCTGGGACTCGAACCGTGGTCAACTACATGGGAGTCCATCTACATAGTCATTAGGCTAACTGCTGGTCCCTGGACCTGGTGGTTTTAAATAAGTGTTGGACATGTATGTGCCTGCCCAAAAACCCAAGAGAAGAAAGGAGAAGAAGGGATTGCAGTATGGACGTCCTCCCCCACCGGGAAGTGATTTCTCATTTTACTTCTCTCTCTCTGTGTCTCTCCATGCACATAGTGCATGTGACTTACAGAAAAAAAAAATTGAGAAAATATGTATCTACATGGACTGCCCGGCTTGCCTCTACCCCATCAAGCCAAGAACCAAAGGTGGGTTGCTGTCAAAAATAGCTTGTCAGTTACTAAGACGGACTGGACTGTGTGGATGGAGTTGGGCAGATCCATGATCAATGCTGGAGGGCCATCAGAAGCATCAGGATGCTAAGTAGGAAAATTAGGGGCCATCCTCTCAGGGGACAGCCAGCAGCCTGAGTATTTCCAGTGTGGGCTCAGAGTGGAACTCAAAGCAACCAAACAAACAAACAAACAAATCCGAGCAATAGCGTGAAAGAACATCTGAGGCTGCCCTCAGCTGGTATCTTCGGATACAGAGCAAATTTGATCAAGAATCCCCAGTGTTGTTCCTTTTAGGGTATACTTGAAACTTCCTTAAATTGAGCTGACACATCTGAAGGATGGTCTAGGACTGTTTGAGAGAGCTGGTGTGTGTATGTGTGTGTGTATGTGTGTGCGTGTGTGGGTGGGTGTGTGCCTGCTTGTGCATACTCAACGTGCATTTATTGGTCAGGTGCAGGGGTTGGGAACAGAAAGAACTATACTGAAAGAAAAATGTAAAAAGGATTAAAAATAAGTCACTGGGGCCAGCAGGTGGCATAGTGGTTAAGGCACTGGACTCCCACATGGTCAACCGCGGTCCAAGTCCCAGACCTGGTAGTTTGAACCTCACACCAGGCTGTGTGCATACATGCCCAAAATTCTGAGAGAAGAACGGAGAAGAAGGGATTGCAGCATGGCCATCTCCCCCACTGCCCTGGGTAGCTTTTCTAGCTTTCTGTCTCTCTCTGATAAGCGCATGCGTCCTATAGCAAAAATCTCTCTCTCTCCAAAAAAGAATAAGTCATTGGACATTATACAGCTGATTAAGGAAAGGAGGAGAGATATAAAAATCACATCATTGTTGGAGAAGGAACCAGAGCCAGGAGAGGAAGTAAGGGCCAAAGCTGGAAGATGGAAATGCTTCACTAGAACAACCATGTGCATGCCCTTCCTGTATGCCTCTTCTGTGGCTTCCCTCATCTTGCCTCTCCTTCCTTTCTTTCTCAAAGTCTCATGAAAACATATCCCACTGTCAAAAATGAGGAGCGTGGGCTGAACTTTTGAAGACCGTGACAAAAGCAAAACTACTCTTCCCCACCCCCAGAACGCATGCAAGGCACTCCGTTTATGAGCACTAAAGGCTGGTGAACGTCAGTGCTAACAGCACACATTTATAAAAACAAAAAAGTCCACTGGAAACCCGTCTAATTGCTACTTTCCAAGCCCAGACCTTGGCCCTTGCATTCAATGCCTAGACACAAATCTATTTTTTTATGACTTTTTGCAAATGGATCTTTGCAATTATTCTTAAAAGAAAGCTAAACCCTCTAAAGTATAAATTCCTATAATTATTGGGAGGAAAAAAGGCATACTCCCACTCCCTAACCAACACGGCCAAAAATTAAGATACAAAAGCCCGGTGTGAAAAACTCCAAGGCAAAAATCTCCTACATTCTATGAATGCCACATTGATCAAAATCTGAGTAGGCAGCTATCGTTTGGGAAAGTTCCTCATTTCCTTTTTAAAAGCAGTGCTTCCTACAAAAGGTCCCTAGACAAAGAGTTTCAGGCATCGTCTGAAGGCCCACCAGCCTCGCATGGCAACAAAAACTGCCCTTCCTCAAGGTGTTGGCAGTGGTCTTGCCCTCCTTCCTCCTGGAGGGCCAGAAGTCAGTCTCTGGAGTTCCAGCAGGGGATGGTTAAAATCAAGTTGATGAGCTCAACAACATGGTTACTTTCGCTCACACAAATGGTTGCTCGGAAGTTTCAGGTAGCTGCTTATTCCCAAAAAAGCCTCTGCCAAGATTTAAGGAACAGTCCTCCTCTAGGTGAGAAGTCCACCCAATTATGCCGGCCCTGTGGTATCCAGACCACTCTACGGCAGAGGCTGAGATAGAATGGAGACAGCATCTCAAATCGTCTTGGATCAAATTGGCCTAAGACTCTCACAGTTACATTCAACATGGCAGACATTCTCGGAAGGTAAGAACTGAAGGAGGCTGGGCCAGCAGAGGGCGTGATGGTTAAGGTGCTGGACTGGGACTCAAACTGCAGTCGGCCATGTGGAATCCGACCCCAAACACTACACCACCTGCTGGCCCCATCTTTGTGGATTTTTTTAAAGAATTATTTTTTATTTTATTAATTATTATTTTAAAATTTGCTATAGGACATGTGTACTCACGAGAGAGAGAGAAAGAAAGAGAAAGCCATCAGGCCTGGAAGTCAAATCATAGTTGGCCATGTGGGAGTCCAGCACTTTAACCACTACACCACCTGCTGGCCCCTCTGGCTTTCTTTCTACCCTGGATTTCCCTGGTTCTGACTTGATATCAAGTTGTTTTTTGTTTGTTTGGTTTTGGTTTTGTTTTGTTTTAGTTTATTTACTTCTTCCATGAGACAGAGAGAAAGAGACAGGCATCCCACCCCCACCATGGTATTCATGTCATAACCCAGCCCCAGCCTCAGTCAGCCTTTGGCACAGGCATGCACGAGTCCAGCATGCACAGGGAGAGCTTGGTACACAAATCTGGACTCAGCATGGCAAAACATTGTATTACTGTTGTGCTGGCCGATATTCATGTTTTGTGTTGAGGGAAATGTGTTGGAAATTTGGTGCTTTAAAGAGGCTGAAAGTTCTAATTTACCTAAAATTGCATTTCATCCACAAGCATTCATTTAATCTTTGTGGCATCTCTAATGCCAGTAGCCAGAGGATGTTGAGATTTGGCTACTGATCTTGCAGAAATGTTTCGTAAGACACATTTTGTAAAATTATATGTGCTCTTTGTAAAACCTGGGTTCTGTGTCCATCAGGTTGCTTGGGAACAGATTCTTGCAACTTTAGCGATTCCCATTGTTAAAAGGCCACTCCCTTGACACAGTTTACGACTGTGGGTCAGGTATAAAGGCCTCTGACTCACCCCTGCTGCAGCATGCCAGTGAAACTCTCTTCCATCTTCTCTGCAAGCCATTTCCTTCTCTTTGGTTGTAAACCTACTTGTTTCAAGAAACCGCCTCTAATGTATGGGGTGATGATTAAAAACGGCTTTTACTTAGTGCTTTAGTGTTTGGGAAGCGTGTTTATATGCATTGCAGTAACGTCCATCCTGTGTTAGTTACCATTCCTACCTGACTGAAGACACTGACCTTCAGGGTGTCCAGTGACTCACACAGGATCCCACACCCACTACGGAACCTGAATGTATTCTGACTTTTTTTTTTTTTTTAATTTGCTAGAGGGCACATGTGCTAGCTAGCTGGACAGAGAGAGAGAAAGAGAGAGAGAGAAAGTTAGAAAGCACCCCTGGGGTGGGATGGTCAGTTACAATGCCTTATTCTCCATTTCGCCTTTTGGAATTTGGGGTACCCTCATACATGCATGCCCAGTGTGTTTCTCAAACCACTGAGTCCAGGACTCAAACCATGTTTTTGGCCTTGTGGGATCAAGCTGCCTTAACTACCACAGCCCTGGCTGGCCCACCAACTTTTTTCTTTCAAAAATGTTTCATAGATTTCATTTTTTAGCACAGTTTTAGGTTCACAGCAAATTTGAGCAGCAAGTACAGAGAGTTCCCATATGCCCTCTGTAAGTTTGGCTTTCTTTTTATAAAAATATGCTACCTGCCCCACATTACTTTGGAGGCCTTTTAAAACTTGAAAAACGAATTCTAAGTTCACGTGGAAGAATAAATTGGTGAAACTGCTAAGACACATTCACATAGAAAGAATAACCAGAGAGGATTTACTGTAGAAAGAGTCATTAGAAAACTAGATAGCAATAACTAACATCTGTTGAATATTTACTTGTGTTAAGAATCTTTGCAACAACCCTAAGAGGTAGCCCACTACTCTCAATTCCATTTTACAGGGAAGAAAGTGAGGAACAGGAAAACTTAGTGACTTTGCTAAAGTTACATAAATGAATGGATCTGGGACTAAACCATTCAAGTGAGCTTCAAGGGCTCTTCTAACACTGTACACTGATTGCCTCTCCATATGATTTGAATAATGAAAGCAACTGAAGACTTAATAGGCAGAACGATAAAACAGAATTGATAGCGCAAAAGCTGACCCTAACATATACAAGAGTGAAGACCTCAGATCAGTGGATACCAAGGAACATATTCAACAAATGGCTCCATAGCGATAAAAAGGTGTGATACAATGTCATGGTTAAATGCACAGGCTTTTTTTTTTTTTTTAAGAGGTTTTTGCCTTAGGATATGTGTGTTTAATGCAGAGAGACAGAGACAGTAAGAGGGAAAGTACGAAATTACCCTCCATGGAGCCAGCAGGTGGAGTGGTGGTTAAGGCGCTAGATACTCCCACATGGCTGACCACAGCTCAAGTCCTGGACCTGGTGGTTTGCTTTCACACTTTTCTTCTCTCTCTCTCTGTGTCTCTCTTTAGTCAAATTAAAATAAATGAATGAATAAATGAAATTAAATAATTCTTTAAAATGAAAAAAGAAAAGAAAGAAATCACTCTCCGGGGGGATGGCCAAGCAGCAATCCCTTTTTCTCTAATCTCCTCTCAGGATCTTGGTCACGTATGCACACACACTGGTGTGAGTTTCAAGCCAGTGGGTCTGGGCCTGCAGTAAACTATGTGGGAGTCCAGCGATGTAACCACTACACCATCTGCTGGCCCCAATGCACAGGCTTTTGAGCTGACGGACCTAAGCTTAGACTAGGGGGTCTTCAAAAAGTTCATGGGCAATGCATATTATGAAAAAAATTACACATAGATTTAAACTTTTGGGAAGGACAAAATAAATTTGCATTTTAATTCCATTTTTCTTTTTTTTTAGAGAGATTTTTGTTGTAGGGTGTATGCACTCACCAGAGAGACAGAGATGGAAAGACAGAAAATGAGAAATCACCGCCCCAGGGAATGGCTATGCCACTACCCCTTCTCCTCCAGTCTCCTCTCAGGATTTTGGTCATGTGTGCACATGTGCCCGGCACAAGTTTTAAGCCACTAGATCTGGGACTCAAACTACTGTCAACTACGTGGGAGTCCAGCAACGTAACCATTATGCCAATCTGCTGGTCCCTTTTAATTCCATTTTTCTGTGGACGGTTTGAAGTGCCCTCATATACCTCACATACTATTTTTTTAAGTTATTTTATTTTACTTTATTTATTTATTGTAATTTGACCAGACAGGGGCAGAATGAGAGAGAAAGAGAAAGAGAGAAAGCAAGCAAGCTGCCAGGTCTGGGATTCGAACCATGGTCAGCCATGTAGGAGTCCAGTACCCTTAACCACCATGCCACCTGCTGGCCCTGAGCCCACATACTATTAATAGTTATCTGACTTTGGCATTCAAACAGCAACTAATTCATGGAAGTATGGGAAAGTGCTCCAAATAGTGCCTTAGACAAAACACACATTTAATAAACATTAGCTATTATTGGGCCAGTAGATGACATGAAGCTTAAGGCGCTGGATTCCCATGTGGTTGACCACAGTTTGAGTCCTGGACCTGGTGGTTTGAAACTCTTGCCCGGTGCGTATGCATGCATGCCCAAAATCCTGAGAGAAGAATGGAGGAGAAGGGATTGCAGCATGGCCAGCCACCATGGGAAGTGGTTTCTCGCTTTCTGTCTCTCTCTCTGTCTTTCCAGCAAGCACAAGCACCCTATAGCAAAAATCTCTGAAGAAAAAAGAAAATCATGCCAGGCGCATGTGTGTGCATGCCCCACATCCTGAGGAGACCGGAGGAGAAGGGATTGAATTGTGGCCATCTCCTCGGGGGGGTGATTTCTCACTTTCTCCCTCTCTCTGACAAGTGCACATGCCCTATAGCAAAACTAGAAATAATAAATAAAATCAACATTAGCTATTATTATTAGCACTCAGTAAATACTAGCTTCTCATTATTATTGATACAGGAGGAATAAAGCTACAATCTCTCTACCTCACCACACACAAACTTTCCAGCTAAATGTAGAAAAAAAGAAGAAAGTAGAGCAGGTCTATCTAATCTCAGATAGAGAGCAGGTTTTTCTAGTTATAAAAACAATGGAGAAAAAAATCTCAAAACAAAATGTGATACTTGTATAATAACCAAAATTAGGACACCTGTATCCTAATAAAATTAAAAGCAAGTAAACTAGAGAAACGAATATTTACCATAAATAACAAAGAATTAATATCCTTAGTATATAAAAAATATAGATGAACAGGTAAGACACAAACCCACAAGGGAAAAAAGTAGAGATTAGGAACACCATGTTCACAGAATAAATTTTTTTTTTGCTATAGGGCACGTGTGTTCACCAGAAACACAGAGAGAGACAGAGAGACAGAAAGCGAGAAATCACCCCCCCCGGGGGGGGGAATGGCCATGCCACAATCCCTTCTCCTCCATTCTCCTCTCGGCATCTTGGGCACGCACGCACACGCACCCAGCGTGAGTTTAAGCCACTGGGTCCGGGACTCGAACCGCGGTCGACTACATGGGAGTTCAGCAACATAGCCATTATACTAACTGCTGGTCTCACACAGAATAAAATTTTAAAACCATCAGAAATACTTAAAAGTTAAAGCTCTCTAATTAGGCATTTTCTAAAAGTTTTTTTTGTAATTTTGCCAGATGGTTCATGTGCTTTCCAGAGAGAGAGAGAGACAGAGAGAGGAGAGGGAGAGAGAGGGAAAAAAAAAAAAAGGGACAGAGAAAGAGAGAGAGGAGAGGGAGAAAGCACCCTCCAATGGGGCATAATCATGGTCCAGTCCTTTCTCCTCCACTTCTCCATCCTGTCAGGACTTTGGGCTCACTTGCACACGCCCCTAGCATGTTTCTCAAGCCCCCAGATCTGGGATTCCAGACACGTGGTTGGCCAGGTGGGGATCCAGCCCCTTAACCACCAGGCCACACGGCTAGCCCAACAAGAGTAGTTTTTGCTTATTGATTGTACAAAGTTGAATTAGTACAATAATAACCTTAGGGCAGACTTCTCATATGTTGCTCTGAAGGGTTACATGGAATGTTTTTTCTAGAAATCAATTTGTCAGTACACCTACGGACCTTAAAAATGAGCATATCCTTTAACCAAATACCACTTCTAGGAATCTCACTTTAGGAAGGAACCAAAGAAATGAAAAATGTTTAGGACATTAGGACAGCTGTGCAAATATCCATGATCAATAATAGGAGAACGGTTCAAAACAATCATGGAGCATCTATGCAATGGGATTTGAAGCAGCCATTCAACACCTTGTTCTGAAGAATTTAATACAGAAAATGCCCATGATGAAGTGAAAGGGGAAAAAAAGTAAGACAAAAATGATAATTCAAAAGATAGTTTTTATAAAAAAGATATTACACAAGAGGACAGAATTCTGACTACTTTTCCCTATTTCAAAGTTGTTTCCAGGGGACCTGAGAGAGTCACACTTACAAACATTAACAGAAGCCTATGATCATAATAGACATTTTTGTCCATTGACAGTGGGATGCTCCATCCTGCCCTAGGCAAAGTATGTGTGTGCGCACACGTGTGTTTTAATTATTTAATTTTAGTTATCATTATTATTATTTTTCAATTTGCTACAGGGAATGTACACTCTCCAGAGAGACAGAGGGAGAGGGAGAAAGAAGTCACCAGGTCTGGAACTCAAACCATGGTCGGTCATGTGTAAGTCCAGCAGCCCAACCACCAAGCCACCTGCTGGCCCCGGACATAGAGTTTTTTATGATGTATAAGTCTTCTTATCTCTTAAAGTAAAGCACATTATTTTGCTAATTTCTTTCAGGAACAGAGGCTTGTCTTTTTCTTTAACCAATTACTAATCTAAGAATTTCAAACTCACCTATAACCTACAAGCCTTCTTTTCCAGATGGCCCATTTTTGGGGCCAGGCCAAAGTAACAGACTCCTGATGCTGATCAACAGTTCTGCTGTCAGAACTATATAAAACCAACCACCGTATCTCAACACCCTGAGAAACACGGTCGTCTTTTTTCCGGGTCAGGTCACTCAAGTTTGTGTTTAGCAATAAACCACATTATTATTTCTGCAGAATTAGTTATTTCCATTCACACACGCACACACACACACACACACACACACATACACACACACTACCTATATAGTGTGTGTATATATATACAGAGGATTAGAGGTGTATGTGTGTTTATTAGAAAAAAGGTTGGATGTGGGACCAGCAGTTAGCGTAATGGCTATGTCGCTGGACTCCCACGTAGTCGACCATGGTTCACGTCCTGGACCTGGTGGCTTAAACTCACGCCGGACGCGTGTGTGTGTGTGCCCAAGATCCTGAGAGGAGAATGGAGGAGAAGGGATTGCGGAGTGGCCATCCCCCCTGGGGGTGATTTCCTGCTTTCTGTCTCTCTGTCTCTCTCTGTCTGTCTGGCGAGCGCACGCGCCCTATAGCAAAAACCTCTCAAAAAAAAAAAAAAAAAGAAAAAAGGTTGGATGGAAACATGCCAAAATGTTAAAATAGTATTCTCTTAGTAAAATGATTATGTGATTTTGATTTCTTTCTTATCTAAATTTTTAGAAATTTAAATACTAAGCACATACTACATTTAAAATACACCAAGACCAGTAGATGGCATAATAGTTATGTTGCTGGACTTCCACATGGTCCACCACGGTTCAAGTCCCAGACCTGACAGCTTAAAACTCACATTGGGTGCATGTGTATGTGTGCTCAAAATCCTGAGAAGAGAATGGAGGAGAAGGGATTATGGTGTAGCCATTCCCCCAGGGGTGATTTCTCACTTCCTGTCTCTTTGTCTCTGGCAAGCGCACAGGTCCTAGAGTAAAAATCTCTCTAAAATTTTTTTTTAAATAAAATAAAACAAGGGACCAACAGTTGGCATAATGGCTATGTCTCTGGACTCCCATGTAGTTGACCACAGTTTGAGTCCTGGACCCGGTGGCTTAAACTCATGCCAGGCGCTTGTGCATACATGCCCAAGATCCCAAGAAGAGAATGGAGGAGAAGGGATTGTGGCATGGCCATCCCCCTGAGGGGTGATTTCTCGCTTTCTGTCTCTCTGTCACTCTCTATTTTTCTGGTGAGTGGAATGCACCCTATAGCAAAAACCTCTCTAAAACAAATAAAAGATTAAAAATAAAAATAAAATAAAATAATAGAAATACACCATCCCCACCTCCAAACAAGTGGTTATTTTCACACTGGAGGCCAAGTGAGGAACTGAAGTAGATACAAGTCAAAGTGGAAAATGAGTGGGGTTTGGAGGCAGATGGAGCTGGTTTTTACCCTTGGCTCTGCCTTTTTCTAGCTATGAACACATTGCCATACTTTATGGTATATTAGCTCCAATACTATGGGCATGAGACCAGCTGCTGTGGCACAGTGGTCACTCAGCACTCTGCAATGTTGAGGCCATATGGGAAGGTGCTGGGTTCGTGACCCAAGGTCTTCCTGTCTACACCAAGCATGCACATGTGTCCATGATCCCAGATGGCTGAGGCTGGTTGATCACAGTGCAAAGATCCTGTTGTGGGTGCCTCTTATACTCCCTCTGGTAGAAAGAAATAAATAGGCTTTCAAAAAAATGGATATGATAATTATACCTCTCTTGTGGGTTTTCTTCTTTTTTCTTTCCTTTTTAAAAATTTGCTATAGGGCACATGTACTGGTTAGAGAGAGACAGAGAGAAAGGAAGAGGGAAAGGGAGAAAGCACCCGCCAGAGGGTATAGCCATGCCATAATCTCTTCTCCTCCATTCTCCTCTCAGGATTTGGGGCACACACACATGCACACACACACACACACGCACGCACACATGCACACACGCACACACACACACACAGTGTGTTTCTCAAGCTGCCAGGTCTGGGACCTGAATTTCTCAGTCAGCCATGTGAGATTTGGATGCTTTAACCATCACGCCACCAGCCGGCCCTCTCTTATGGGGGTTGGTGAGACCTCTCTTATGGGGGTTGGTGAGACCTATAGTTGATTATGGACCATCAAATCAACTTTCTGGCACTAAATATTTTATCAATAGTTTATATTATTGTTAACACCTTCTCATAGTTTGATTTGTCCTCTGTTGATTGTTAACTTTGCCAAGAAGTTTAGTTTCCTATTCCACATGGGAGTTTATGGAAAAACTAACCTTTTTCCATGAAAAAAAGCCTGAGTTCATTTTGCTGCAAAAATGTTTTAAAATCTATACAGAGGTGGTTTTTTTTTTCATCATTTTCCATTCTTTAATAGTTATTTTATACATTTTCCATGAACTTCTTGAATACCCACCCCATGAATGACAAGTTCCTTGAACACAGGGACTAGTTTTATTTTCCTTGGAACAGTGCTTTGCTCACAGCTGACTTTTCTTTCCCATCTGACCTTTCTTTCTCTGACTTCTCTTCTCTTCTCTTCTACCTTCCTACCATTTTCACATCCAATCTTTCCAGTCACCTGAGAAGGCTGATTGACTAAGACCATGTACCACACAGTGAATTTCCCATGAGTGACTAGGAGAAGAATTTGTGTGTGTGTGTGTGTGTGTGTGTGTACATATTGACACATTACAGACATATTATAGCAGGCAGGGTGACAGGGTGGATGTCCAGGCCACCGTAGGCTCTGCATCTCGCCTTGTCCACCCTATCACCTGCCTCATACAAGCAGCTAATAGAAAGATAGCAAAGGGCCCCTTACATTTGAAGTCTGGCTATTTGTAGTCTCTTCACAGCAATACCGAGGACTGTCTTCCAATTCGGAATTTCCAGTTTTGAGAAAGGCTGTGGAAAGATCCAACCTTAAAAAAGAAGACATGCAAAAAAAAAAAAAAAGACATGCATATTGAACACAAAAGGGATATTTCAAAACTGACCCTAAGTCAGTACTTACTAGATAAGTCCTGCCCAGCTATCAGTCTAGCAAAGCCTACTTGGAAAAGGAACCAAAATCCATTTGTATTAAAGTACACATAATTATCAGTTTAAGAATTACCTCTCTTCAAGGGGATTTGCACTGAAATAGGATCAAAGCTTTAGTCCAAAGTAATTAAATCCCTGTGATGGCATCTTAAGCATTTGAGGCCTTCCAAGAATCTCTGAATACCATGTGGGTTTAAACATTCTATTCTTCAGCATCCTCCAGCCTATAGACAGATCCCCATTTTCTAGAAATAACTTTCTTTTTTCTTTTTTTAGATTTTTTGCCATAGGGTACACAAGACACACACACACACACACACACACAGAGAGAGAGAGAGAGAGAGAGAGAGAGAGAGAGAGAGAGAAATCACCCCCAAAGGGAATGGTCACACCATGGTCCCCTCTAATCTTTTCTTGGGATTTTTAGGCACGCGTACACACTCCCAAAGTGTTTTTCTTTTCTTTCCTCCTTTTTTTTTTTAGAGAAATATTTTTTCTTAATTTATCATTACTTTAAATTTTTTTTTTTTTAATTTGCTACAGAGCTTGTGTGCTCACTAAAGAGAGAGAGAGAGACAGAGATAGAGAAGGTGAGAAAGAAAATTGCCAGGTTTGGGACTCCAACCACGTTGGCCATTGTGGGAGTCCAGTGTCCCAACCAGCATGCCACCTGCTCACCCCTCCCAGTGTGTTTTTCAAGCTGCGAAGTCCAGGATTCAAACTGAGGAGTTGGCCATGTGGGATCTAGTTTAGCCTTATCCACTATACTATCTGCTGGCCCCAGAGAAGACATTTTATCAGCAGTCGATAGACTCAAATTTTTTTTTTTTCCTGACTGTTACGCTAGCCAACTTGGATATTCAACATCTCTGGGCCCATTTTCTCTTCTGTAAAATGAGAGACTTGAACGAGAGCCTCTCAAAGATGATGCCTTCTCTCAGCTCTCACAGTCTTCTAGTAACAATTCCACGGTTGTAGTAAACATATGAGAAGAAACACAGGAAACTTTTAGGAATCTCGGAGAAGAGGAAAGCCTGTTATTTTAAAATGTTGTCTTTACAACTCTAGTACATTCAATAAATGAGTAAATTACATGTAGAAAAACACGAAGAAATATAGATAGAGAGAAGAAGATGGACTCCTCCTCACAAACACTATAAACCTTTTAGTGCATTTCCTTTCCAGAATTTTCCCCCTATGCATAGGGAATTAGAATAGGTGGGGCCAGCTTGGTAGTTGGGGCGCTGGACTCCCACATGGCCCACCATGGTTTGAGTCCTGGACCTGGCCACTTGCTTTCTCAATTTCCCTCTCTTGCTCTCTCTCTCTCACTCTGTCCCTCTCTGGTCAAATTAAAATAAGTAAATAAATAAAGTTAAATAAAATAATTCTAAAAAAAAAAAAAAATGAGTGTACAAAATGGAGACAGACTCTAGCTCTTTTGCCTTTGCCATGAGCTTTCCACTGTAGCCACGCCACCAGGTAGAACTTCTTGGGATCAGGATATTGTGGGTCCTTTCCATTTTTTCTCTTTACCTCCATTTCTCATCTTAGCTCTAGATGATAAACAGGCTTTATCTTCTCTTCTGAAACTACGGAACAGCTTGACTTCCCTCCTTTTGGAGTACCATCCCTCTCCATCCCCCGCATCCCATGTAACACAAGTTGAGAAACAGCTACACTTCGCAGCCACCCATGAACCAGTGGACCAGGCCTGCCCATCTTCAAGGCAGCCATGATTGGACCATTAGTGTGCATTTGACTCAGGGAGAGTTAACCCAAGTCATTACCTGGGATTGACATTTGCCATGAAGAAAAGAACTATTGGGACCAACAGTTAGCGTAAAGGCTATGTCGCTGGGCTCCCATGTAGTCAACCGCGGTTCAAGTCCCGTCCCGGCGGCTTAAACTTACGCTGGGCATGTGTGCGTGCGTGCCCCAGATCCCAAGAGGAGGATGGAGGGGAAGGGACTGCGGTGTGGTCATCCCCCCTGGGGGATGATTTCTCGCTTTCTATCTCTCTGTCTCTCTCTATCTTTCTGGTGAGCGCACGCGCCCTATAGCGAAAACCTCTCCAAAAAAAGAAAGAAAGAAAGAAAAGAATTATTTTAATTCTAAACAGGGAGCACATGAATCTAGGGGCAGCAGGGACCACGATTTTCAGAAGGTGGAGAGAGGCTGACTGCAAATGCAGTAATAGAGAGACAGTCAAAGAAGAGTCCCTGCAATGCTGAGTGCCACTTCCTGCCCTGGATTGTGTTCTGGTACTTCTTCCTTTAATCTTGTAAGCCACCTACTAGGACATGAACAAATAGTGATTTTTCTGCTTAAGCTAGTGTGAGTTGAGTTCCTGTCACTTATTACCAAGAGTCCTGCCTAATACTCATGATCACATTCATGCCCATCTCTGATGGATCATGAGTACCATCAGACTGAGAGATGCACGAGTTCCATTGTGGTTTCCTTGGCATTGGCTAACGTCCCAGTCATATCCTGTCTCCCAATCCTGGATTAACTCCTGCCCTTCAATGGCCAAGGCCTTGCTTCTTGCTCACAGACTGCCTAGTGGGCTGACCTGCTTGGCACTTGATTGCCTGCTGAGAGACTGTCACTGGACCGCCTGTTAGAACTCCTGAATATTTTCATGCCGGATCCTCTGGATACTTTATGATTTACTTCACTCCTACTTGCTGTTTTACCATATGTACCAGGCTTTTTCTTAGCGTTTGTATCTAGTTCTATTTCCTCAGTATCTTGCCCGACCCAGTGAAATAGTATCAGTCCTAAATTCTGTTCCTCATTACATCGAATTCAGGATTGGGGAGATGTGAAAGGAATGTCAATACTAAAATACATTCTCTAAAAGCAAGAACCTTTCAACACTTTTTTCCTTAAAAAAAAAAAAAGAATTCCTTATTTTATTATTATTATTACTTTATTTGACCAGAGAGAGACAGAAAGAGAGAGGGGGAAAGTGAGAAAGCAAGCCACCAGGTCCAGGACTCAAACCACAGTTGGCCATATGGGAGTCTAGCACCTTATCTACCAGGCCACCTGTTGGACTTCTTTCAACAGTTCTTAAGATTGTTAGAGCTGTGATGGAAAGGGCATGAAAAGCAAGCCCAGGAGCCCTGCAGCCGTCAGCCCTACCCCTACTCATTCCTTGAGCCACACAGCAGTCAGCTCTGACATCTGCGTTCTGAGGTTGGCAGGTCCCTTTGGCCTTTGGCCCATAGCTAATCCCCTTTCTAACCTCATTCAGGGATAGACTGTATTTTTTCTAGATTTATGCAATCAAAATCTTCTCAGAGGTGTCTCTTTTATCACATTTAATTCAAGAACACATTTCTGCCTTTTAATATAGACGTTTGGGTTCTCAGTCCAGGATAGTTTGTTGTAATGGAAGGGGCCCTGGCTCCTCTTCCAGGAACATGAATATCATTGTCCTCAAAGATGATCACCCCTTCCAAGTCCCATGAAGCAGCAATGCCCAGGGTGTAGGGTGCAGAAATCAAGAAGGGCTGGGTCAGAGGAGATGTCTTTGAAAAGTTTGACTTGGAGTCTGCAAACTTGAGGAAGTCTGATTAAGGTTGCAATAAGTGAATGACTAGGAGAAATGTTGCAAATTCAGGGAATTGAAGGGACGGCCACACTGGTTCTCAGAGCTGACCCTGACTAGGTGGTAAAGGGATTTTTTTAAAGAATTATTTTAATTTATTTCATTGTTATTAGTATTATTTAATTTGACCAGAGAGAAACAGAGAAAGAGAAAGGGAAAGTGAGAAAGCAAGCTGCCAGGTCTGGGACTCTAACTGCAGTCAGCCGTGTGGGAGTCCAGTGCCTTAACCGCCATGCTGCTTACCAGCCCTGGGTAAAGGGATCTTACCATTTTCTAAACAGATCTTGGAGGTCAGAGAGAAGTGGATGACAACAGGTGAATCACTCTCCTGGGACATCTGAGAATACTGGTTTTGGCTGACAAGAGCTAGTGGGAAAAAAAAAAGGAACATGAGGGGAAAGGGGAACAGAAGGAAAAGAGCATTTTGTTAGACAATTGTCCACAGAAAATCAAGTTGTCAGAATTACATATTCATTCCAGGGGATTAGTGAAGGCTTTCATAAACACCAACAATAACTTACGAGATATTTTTGTCATTTGCTCTGGAAATGAATCAGCCTTTAAACCGAAAACTCTTCTGCTTAATTTCTTGATTTATTAAAAAGACAATTTCAGGGGCCAGCAGGTGGTGTGGTGGTTAAGGTGCTGGGCTCCCACATGGCTGCCTGCCATTTGACCTGGTAGTTTGTCTTCTCACTTTCTCTCTCTCTCTCTAGTGAGTGGATGCACACTATAGCAAATTAAAAATCATAATAAATAGAGGCTGGCAGGTAACATGGTGGTTAAAGGCAATGGACTTCCACGTGGCCGACTGCAGTTTGAGTTCCAGACCTGGCGACTTGCTTTCTCATTTTCCCTCTCTCTCTCTCTCTCTCTCTTTCTTGCTCTGTCCTTCTCTGGTCAAATTTAAAAATAAATAAAATTAAATAAAGTAATTCTTTAAATTCTAAGAGCTTTCCTTCTATAATAATGACTACTGAAAAAGGATTTGTGTTTTCTTTTCATTCCTTCTTTTAGCACCCAGATAACAATCAAAAGTCTGTTTTGGGGAGAAAAATAAAAACAACAAAACAAAACAAAGAACTACCAGGACACAGGTGCCTCTGTTTCATTTTTAAGTTACATACTAAAACATGTATCTAAAACAAGAAATTTTATTAATTTATGAATGGAATAAATTAATTCTGAAGTCAAAAAATCTTTTTTTTTTTTTAGAGAGATTTTTGCTATAGGGCACATGCACTCACCAGAGAGAGAGAGAGACAGAGATAGAGACAGACAGAAAGTGAGAACCTCCCTGCCGGGGAGGATGGCCAGATTTTGGGCATTCATGCACAAGTGCCTGGTGTGAGTTTTAAGTCACCGGGTCCAGGACTTGAACCATAGTCGACCATGTGGAAGTCCAGTGACATAACCATTATGCCATCTGCTGGCCCTGCAAAAAAAACCCAAACAAACAAACAAACAAACAAACAAAAAACTGTTTTAAAAGCAAACTGAAATAAAAACATTTGGGACAGATGATATTGGAATGGGAAAACATGATGCTTTCCACTGACCCACATGGGTCGGCTCTGTGTTCACGTCTGGAGACCTCCCTCAGTACACGAAGACGTGCGCCCAGGATCTGGGACTGGCCAATGTTGGGGGTGATCATGGCATAAAGACTTTAATGGAGATCCTCTCTCTCTCTGTCTCTCTTGCTGATGGAAGAAAGGCATAAACAGACTTAAAAAAAAAGGGGGACATTTTGAAAAGAAGGCAAAATTTATGGGGGGATAAAACTTTATATAAAAATTAGTAAGTGCATAAATTAAGGCTCCCATAACAATTAGGCTACATCTAAAAACAAATATATAAGAAAAAAACAATATAAGAAAATTATGATGGGGGCAGCAGATGGCATAATGTTTACGTCACTGGACTCCCATGTAGTCGACCACAGTTCGAATCCCAGACCTGGCAGCTTAAAACTCATGCCAGGCATGTATGTGTGAGTACCCAAAATCCCAAGAGGAGAATGGAGGAGAAATAACCTGGGGGAGTGATTTTTCACTTTCCATCTCTCTTTCTCTCTGTCTCTCTGGTGAGCACATGCACCGTATAGCAAAAACTTCTTAAAAAATAAATAAAACAAAATTATAATGATTAAATAAATAAGGCTATACAGGCAACAATTTTTACAATAACCATGACTTATATTTATCAAATACTATTGTAGGCACTATGCTCAGCACTTCATATGCATTATATAATTTTTTAATTATATTTTTGATTTATTATGATTATTGTTATTTAACTTGCTATAGTCATTAGAACAGAGGTGGTGAAAAAGCAAGCCACTAGGTCTGGGTCTCGAACAGTGGTCTGCCATGTGGGAGTCCAGTGCCGCTTTCTGGCCCCTGCATTATATCATTTAATCATCATTAAATTAATTATCATGGCAGCACATACATGTAGTCCCAGTGACTTGGGAGACTGAGGGCTAGAATTGGGAAGTTAGTGAAACTCCCCTTAAAAACAAAAATATCGGGAACAGCCAGCGGCCCTATTGGGGGGAGCTTTCTTACTTTCTCTCTCTCTTCCCCTCTGATGAGCACACATGCCTTTTGGGGAAAAAAAAATTTTTAATTATGTTTACGTCTGGCATTATACTTTTTTTTTTTAAGAGATTTTTGCTATAGGGCGTGTGTACTTGCCAGAGAGACAAAGAGACAGAAAGCAAGAAATTATCTCTCCTAGAGGGAATGGCCATGCCACAATCCCTTCTCCTCCATTCTCCTCTTGGGATTCGGGCACACATGCACATGTGCCTGGCGTGAGTTTGCACACACATACACCTGGGGACATGGTGTGAGGTGTTTTTTTTGTTTGTTTGTTTGTTTTTTTTAAATATATTCTTTTTTAAAGGAATTTTTTAGAAATTTAACTTTACTTATTTATTCATTTGTTTCAATTTCACCAGAGAGGGAGAGAGGGGGGAGCAGGGAGTGAGAAAGCAAGCCATCAGGTCTGGGACTCAAACAGCAGTCAGCCATGTGGGAGCTCAGTGCCCTTAACTACCATTCCACCTGCTGACCTGGTGCGAGTTTTAAGCCACAGTGGTCAACTATGTGAGAGTCCAGCAATGTAGTCATTTCGCCATCTGCTGGTCCCGCATTATGCTTCTGTTGGAGCAGGCTGTTATAAGAGAATCTCAAAGGTACCCTGAGACGGAAACTTCATATCACAAGGAAATCTAGTAAAAGCCTAACGTATACTTTATTTAAGTAAAAATACTATACAGTGTTGTATGTTTCTCTCAACATTTACTAATTATTTATTAAAATTTACTAATTACTTTTTAATATTTACTAATTACTTATTTAATAGCACTAATATAATCCTTCATCAATATTCCACTTATTTGCTGTTTTTAATTTATTTGTCCTGGAGCGTAATTGATATTTCTAACAAGTAATCTTTTTTCCTTCTTTTTTTTTTTTAGAGATTTTTTGCTATAGATCAAGTGTGCTCGCCAGGGACAGAAAGAGAGACAGAAAGCGAGAAATCACTCCCAAGGGGGATGGCTATCCTGCAACCCCCTCTCCATTTTCCTCTCAGGATCTTGGGCATGCACACATGCCCAGAATGAGTTTCAAGCCACCAGGTCTGGGACTAAAACCATGGTCGGCCATGTGGGCATCCAGTGAGCCAACCACTATGCCATCTGCTGGTCCTCTAACAAGGAATTTCGACTTACATAATTTTTCCATGGATCTGCGTGATGGAACATGGTGATCTTTTTTTGGTTTAACCAGATGATTTTCTGCATGGTACTCTCTTCTTAGATGGTTGCTGATTTTGCGCTCCTTTAAGTTAGCAAGGGCCATGGAATTGGATTTTCTTTTCAAGGCTTTGCCTTCCTCCAACAATGGGTCTTTGGATACGTAATTGTAAGCACCTTCGGTAAGATCTTGCCAGCTGTAATTCAGGAAATTTACAAGCCCCACAGGGAAAGGAATGTTACATTGAGCATATTTCTGAAGTGTCTCCTCAAGTTCATATAGTATTTCAGGAGCAATGAGTTTGCATTTTTCAAATAAGTTTATCCTTGAATGTACTTTGGAGAATTTAATGTTTGGAGAAAGTTTGAACACATCAGGAGATTTTGAGATGCTGAGCGAGCGGGCCCCCTCTTTTTCTGATGTAGCTGTTGTAGTTAGTGTTATTTTCTTTAGTCCTTTTGATTTTCTTTTCTTTCTATGACTGTAAAAAAAAGTTAACCTTACAGATATTTTATACTCTTTAATCTAATAACTCAACTTCTAGAAATCCACCTTAAAACATAATAAAACAAGACATGTAACATCTATGCACAAAATTTGCTTAATGTAACATAATTTTTCTTTTTTTTTTTATTTTGGAGAGGTTTTGTTACAGGGCGCGTGTTCTTGCCAGAGAGACAGAGAGACAGGGAGACAGAAAGCGAAAAAACTCCCTCCGGGGGGATGGCCATGCTTCAATCCCTTCTCCTCCTTTCTCCTCTTGGGATCTTGGGCACTCATGCACATGCGCCCAGAGTGAGTTTAAGCCCCTGGGTCCCAGACTCGAACCGCGGTTGGCTACATGGGAGTCCAGTGACATAGCCATTACGCTAACTGCTAGTCCCATGTAACATAATTTTTTTTTTTTTTGGAGAGATTTTCACTATAGAGTGCACGCACACGCCAGACAGACAGAGAGAGACATAGAGAAAGAAAGCGAGAAATCACCCCCCGGGGGGATGGCCACGCTGCAATCCCTTTTCCTACATTCTCCTCTCGGGATCTTGGGCACGCACGCACATGCGCCTGGCGTGAGTTTTAAGCCACCGGGTCCGGGGCGCAAACCGCGGTCGACTACGTGGGAGTCCAGCGACATAGCCATTACGCTAACTGCTGGTTCCCCCATGCAACATAATTTTTGATATTAGAAAAAATACATAAAATAAAAAACTGAAAAAAATCCTAATTCTTTATAGTGGTATATCCAAGTAAATAATATCATATTTGTACAACAGATAATCATGAAAGCTTGCATGGAAAATTTCTCTTAAAAATTTAGGAAAAGGGGCTGGCAGGTGGTGTGGTTGTTAAGGGCACTAGACTCCCACATAGCCAATTACGGTTCTAGTCTCAGGCCTGGTGACTTGCTTTCTCTCTCTCCCTTTCTCTCTCTCTCTCATTCTGTCCCTTTCTAGTCAAATGAAATAAAATAATAAATAAATAAAAGGTTAAATAAAAATAATTCTAAAAAAAAAAAAAAATTGGGGAAGAAGGCCAGAAGATGATGCAGTTGTTAAGGTGCTAGACTCCCAGATGGCCGACCACAGTTCTAGTCCTTGTCCTGTACACTTCAAAATCATGCTAGGCATGTGTGTATGCATGCCCAAAATCCTGAGGAGACTAGAGAAGGTATTTCCGCATGGCTATCCCCCCTGTGGGGTAAGTTCTCACTTTCTCTCTGTCTCTGTTTCTGTCTCTCTCTCTGGCGAGTGCACATGCCCTAAGCAAAAGCTTCTTAAAAAAGAAGAAGGAGAAGAAGGAGAAGAAGGCGGAGAAGGAGGAGAAGGAGAAGGAGAAGAAGAAGAAGAAGAAGAAGAAGAAGAAGAAGAAGAAGAAGAAGAAGAAGAAGAAGAAGAAGAAGAAGAAGAAGAAGATTTTAAATTAGCTCCATTAACATAGAAAAAACTTTGCCAATTCTAGTGGAGACATTCAAGAGGCTTAGAGGCTGGTCAGTGCTTTTGATAGCTTTGTGAGGGCTACAGGGTATGTTGACATTTGGAGTACTTCCCAGGGGAGTCTACTGGTTGGGACCCAAAAGTCTGTATCCTAGGAGTAAATACTATCTAGAAATAGACCTAGACCAGCACTTCGAAATACAGCTTCAAATTATCTCACTTTCTGAATTGAGTTAAGATGGACCCAAAGTGTTATTATCTCCAAGCATCTGGCAGAAACAAATATGAATCTACTTCAGGAGAAGTTGGCTTCATCCTATGCCTTATATTATTTTTAAAGGCAATTTTTCAAATACAATGTCTCATACAAAAATTTTTTATAAATTATGTTCACATAGTAAAGAGATCATGAGTGAGAACCAGCAGAAATAGCAATTAATAAAAATAGAGCCATAGGTAAATATGAACCTTAAAGTCTGCTTTCTAGAGCTAGCAGGTGGCATGGTGGTTAAGGTGCTGGACTCTCACAAGGCCAACCATGGTTCAAGTCCCAGTCCTGGTGGGTTACTTTCTCACTTTCTCTCTCTGTCTCTCTCTGGTCAAATTAAAAAATAAATAATAAGAAGAAATAAAATAAAGTAAGTAAATGAATCTTTTAAAAAAAAACTCTGTTTTCCAATAAAATAAGAATAGGTTGAAAATTTTTGCAAAGAACTGGAAACTACATACACATGTACATGTGCACTTATGTACACATGCACAAACACACATCACAGCATATTTGAAAAAGAACTAAATAGGGGCCGACATTGCTAACTGCCCCCTGTGGGTCAAAATGGCCCCTGGTTTGGAACTGTGCAATACGAGGGACAAAGTTTTGTTAGGAAGGAAGCAGTACTTGGGATCAGCAGATGGCGTAATGGTTATGTTGCTGGACCCCCACGTAGTTGACTGCGGTTCAAGTCCTGGATCCAGCAATTTAAAACTCACGCTTAGAGCGTGTGTGTGTGCGTGCCAAAAATCCCAAAAGGAGAATGGAAGATAAGGAATTGTGGCATGGCCATCCCCCCTGGGGGTGATTTCTTGCTTTCTGTGTCTCTGTCTCTCTCTGTCTCTCAGAGGAGAGCAAATACTCTATAGCAAAATTCTCTCCAAAAAAAAAAAAGAGAAAGAAAGAAAGAAAGAAAGCAGTGCTTGTGATACTGATGATGGCAGAGGTATGTATGCAATGCCACTCTGAGTGTGGGCCTTAGGGCCAGCAGGTGGCATAATGGTTAAGGTGCTGGACTTCCACATGGCTGACTGCAATTTGAGTCAGATCTGGCAGCCTGAAACTCACACTGGGTGTGTGTGTATGTGTGTGTGTGTGTGTCTGTCTGTGTGTCTGTGTGTATGCAGGCCCAAAATCCTGAGAGTAAAATGAAGTAGAACAAATTACAGCATGGCCATCCCCCTAGGGGGGGGTGATTTCTTACTTTCTCTCTGTCTTTCTCTGTGTCTCCAGTAAACACACACAGACACAAACATCTCTTAAAATAAAAGAAGAGAAAAGAAAAGAAAAGAAAGAAAAGAAAAAGAACCAAATAGAAATTAGAAAGCTGAAAATACAATAACTAAAATTAATTACCCAGTGGATGAGTTGAACCCATATTAGATACAGCTGAAGAGAAAATCAGCGAAATGGAAGATAAATCAGAAGAAAATCTCTAAATGAAGAATGAAAAGACAAAATTGACTAAAAGTGAGGCTATAAAATATCTATTTATAGCCAACAAAACTCACTATTAATATAAAAGTATAAAAGGAGTATTACAGCTTTTTTAGAATTTGTCTAGCAGGTTTTCTGGTTTGTTTTTGTTTTTGTTTTTGTTTTCCCAGAAAACTCCACCAAGAACAATAAATAAATAAAAGGATAAAAGTAAGATTACTTTGGTAAATTAAATATATATCTTTTGATCTATTCTGTAAATATGGGGTCACCTGAAAAGTCATGATGTATTTTTCAATGCAAAAATGCATCATGAGGGAACAGCAGTTAGCATAATGGCTATGTCACTGGACTCCCATGTAGTTGACCACAGCTGGGCTGGACCCAGTGGCTTAAACTCACGCTGGGCACGTGTGCGTGTTTTTTTTGTGTGTGTGAGTGTGTCTGTGTGTGTGTCTGTGTGTGTGCAGGCCCAAAATCCTGAGAGAAAAATGAAGTAGAAGGGATTGCAGCATGGCCATCCCTGGGGGGTGATTTCTTGCTTTCTATCTATCTGTCTCTCTCTGTCTTTCTGGTGAGTGCATGTGCCCTATAGAAAAAAAAAAAAAACTCTCAAAAAATTATTTTAAAAAAATGGAAAGTAATCCAAAGATTGAAGAGTAATTGCAAACATTTTACCTATACTTGGCTCTTGAATAGTACTCCAGGTGGGAAAACAGGTTCGTACACATCCTCCTTCTCCATGTTTTCCTTTCGGGTTTCAGCTAAAATAAAAAAAATCTTCCTGATTATAAAGTAGGTAATACTGGTCAAAAGTGAATTTTTTTTTAAAAGTAAATTATAATATGATGAGACAGAGTAGCATTATTACCTGATCAAAGAAATAGATGGGCCCAGGTTCCAAAGGTGTAGCTTTAGTCATGTCCATTCTACTAGGAGACCTAATGAGAAACTGGAAGTCTGAAGACAAGTTATCATGTCTGTAGGTAATATTTCAAAAGCATTTGATGGTTTTAAAGTCTGGAAGTTATTTTCATTTTTGTTGTTAGCAGTTTTTTTTTGTCAAAGAGTTTGTGCACTTACTGGAGCGAGAGGGAGAGGAGAAAGCACCCCTAAGGATTATGGTCATGCCATAATCCTTCCCCATTTCTCCACCCTGTTGGGACTTTTGGGCATACACACACACACACTCAGCATGTTTTCTAAGCCACTAGGGCTTGAATTGCATGGTAGGTCATGTGGGAGCCAGCATCCTTAACCACTAGACCACAAAGCTAGCCTGGCTTTTTTTTTTTTTTTTTTTAAAGAAATTTTTGCTATAGGGCAGGGCACATGTGCTTGGCAGAGAGACAGAGAGACAGAAAGCAAGAACTCATCCTACGGGGGGATGGCCACACCACCGTCCCTTCTCCTCCATTCTCCTCTCAGGATTTTGCACACATACACACCTGGCACGAGTTTCAAGCTACCAGGTCTGGAACTCGACCACGGTCAACCATGTGGGAATCCAGCAATGTAACTATTACACCATCTGGTGGTCCCAAGCTGGCCTGGTTTTTAAATGTGGAGTTTCATTTTCAATGAAGTGTGAAAAACTGGAGGGGTAGGGATGGGGAGGGGATGCAATTTCTTTTCCTCTGTCTCCATCTTCATTTCGTAGGCTGTTGATGGACCTAGATACAGGCAGAAGGAGTGAATGCTGCTGGCAAATGGAAACAAGAGCACGTCAATGCAGACTGTCTCAGCCTGGGCACTGCTGAAGTTCGGGGCCAGATAATTCGTGAAGCCTCCCTGTGCATGGCAGGGTGTTTAGCCACAGCCTGGGCTGTACCTGCCAGATGTCAGTCTCATACTTTCTCACCTAGTCAGGACAGCAGAAAGCATCTCCCGACATTGCTAACCATCCCCTGAGGGGCCAAATGGCCCCTGGTTTGGAACTATGCAATAGGAGGGACAAAGTTTTGTTAGGAAGGAAGCAGTGCTTGGGATCAGCAGATGGCGTAATGGTTATGTTGCTGGACCCCCATGTAGTTGACTGCGGTTCAAGTCCTGGATCCAGCAACTTAAAACTCACGCTTAGAGCATGTGTGTGCATGCCCAAAATCCCAAAAGGAGAATGGAAGATAAGGGATTGTGGCGTGGCCATCCCCCCCGGGAGTGATTTCTTGCTTTCTGTCTCTCTGTCTCTTTCTGTCTTTCAGGGGAGTGCAAATACTCTATAGCAAAATTCTCTCCGAAGAAAAAGAAAAAGAAAGAAAGAAAGCAGTGCTTGTGATACTGATGATGGCAGAGGTATGTATGCAATGCCACTCTGAGTGTGGTCCTTAGGGCCAGCAGTTAGCATAATGGCTATGTC
>NW_006159928.1:7507481-7512353 GCF_000334495.1 Tupaia belangeri chinensis
CAGTGGCTTAAACTCACGCCGAGTGCATGTGCGTGCGTGCCCAAGATCCCAAGAGGAGAATGTAGGAGAAGGGATTGCGGCATGGCCATCCCCCAGGGGGTGATTTCTCACTTTCTATCTCTCTGTCTCTCTCTGTCTTTCTGGCAAGCACATGCACCCTATAGCACAAACCTCTTAAAAAAACCCAAAAAAACAAAATAAAACAGTATGCTTGGGGACCCCAGGTGGCATAGTGGATATGTGGCTGGACTCCCACAAGTCTGCCATTCAAGTCCCGGACCCAGTGGCTTGAAAATCATGTGGGGCTCAGGTGTGTGTGTGCCCAAACTCCTAAGAGGAAACCGAAGAAGAAAGGATTGCAGTGTGGCTATTCTCCCCGGGGTGGATTTCTCACTTTATCTCTCACTATCTCTGTTTCTCTCTGGGGAGTGCATGTGCCCTATGACAAAAACCTCTTAGAAACAAACAACAACAAAACAGTATGCTAAGTGAAAGAAAGCAGACACAAAAGGGCAAATTCTACATGATTGCATTTACTTGAAGCATTCGGAATGGACACATCCATAGAGACAGAAAGGAGATGATGTGGGCCATCAGGTGGTGTCAGGTTAAGGTGCTGGATCCCACAGGACTAACTGCATAGTTTGAGTCTCAGACCTTATGGCTTGAAAATCACACCAGACTGGTGTGTGTGCATGCCCAAACTCTTTTTTTTTTTTTTTTGGAGAGGTTTTCACAATAGGGCATGTGCGCTCGCCAGACAGACAGAGACAGAGAGAAAGAAAGAGAGAAATCACCCCCCAGGAGGGGTGGTCACGCCGCAATCCCTTCTCCTCCATTCTCCTCTCGGGATCTTGGGCACGCAGGCACACGCGCCCGGCGTGAGTTCTAAGCCACCGGGTCCAGGACGCAAGCCGCGGTCGACTACGTGGGAGTCCAGCGACATAGCCATTATGCTAACTGCGGGTTCCCCACATGCCTACACTCTTGAGTGGAGATGGGAGAAGAATGGATTGAGGTGTGGCCCTCTCCCCTGGGGCATGACTTCTCAGCTCCCCTTGTCTCTCTCTGGCTAGTGCAGGAGCCCTATAGAGAAAACAACAACAACAAAAGGGAAATGAATGGTTCTTATCAGTTAGGGGGAGAGAACAATGACAAATACCTTCTAATCAGAAGAGGGTTTCTTTTTAGGGTGGTGAAAAATGTCCTATAATGAAAGGTAGTAATAGTCATATGACCTGTAACATACTGAAAACCATAAATTGTACATTTAAAAAACAGTTTGCCAGAGGGTATATGTGCTTTCTGGGGAGAGATGGGGTGAGAGAGAAAAAGTGAAAACGCACACCCCATGGGGCATGGTCACATTACAATCCCTTCTCCATTTTCCTCTACTTTGGGGATCCTGGACACTTATGCACATGTGTTCAGAATGTTTTTCAAGCTTTCAGGTCTGGGACTACAGCTGCACAGATGGGCATCTGGACTCCAGCTCACATAACCACCAGGAAGTGGGCTGGCCAAGAATTACATGTTTTTAGAGAGATTTTTGCTATACGGCATGTGTACTCACTAGAGACACAGAGGGAGACAGAAGGCGAGAAATCAACTTCAGGGGATATGGTCATGCTGCAATCCCATCTCCTCCATTCTCCTCTTGAGATCTTGGGTGTGTGTGCACACGTGCCTGACATGAGTTTTAAGCTGCCGGGCCTGGGACTTGAAATATGGTTGACTACGTGGAAGTCCAGCAATGTACCAATACACCATCTGCTGGTCCCCCACAACTGTACATTTTTAAATGGTGAAATTTATAGGATGTGAATTATCTTTTTATTTTCTAAGGAGTACTCAGTGGGCTGGCCCAGTGGTCTAGTAGTTAGGGGAGATGGGTCCCACATGGCCGACTGCAAGGATTAAATTCCT
This sequence comes from Tupaia belangeri chinensis, assembly GCF_000334495.1. NCBI lineage: Eukaryota > Metazoa > Chordata > Mammalia > Scandentia > Tupaiidae > Tupaia > Tupaia belangeri. Next base: position 7,509,408 of record NW_006159928.1, read on the forward strand.
GCCCCAGTATTTGGAAAACATACCAGGCAAGTGTATTTGCATGCTTGAAATCCCAGCAGGGTGAAGTGGAAGAAGGGATTGCAGCATGATCATGCCCTATGGTGGGGCACTTTCTCCCTCATCCTTTCCATCTTTTTCTGGCAAGTACATGCCCTCTAGCAAACAAACAAACAAACAACCTCCCCCAAAACAAAACAAAATAAAACAAAACAGACAGGTAGGGAGAGTACTCAAGAGTCCCAGAAAGTTCCCGTTTCAGTTCATGCCGACCTGTAGATAGTACCTGTCAGAGCTCAGGTCCTTGAGCAGCTTAGAAAGTACCTACCTTCTGTCTCACCAGCTGCGCTAGTTTTCAGAATATTAGAAACCTGATGGTTCTGATCCTGAAACAACTTATACCAGGGTTCCATTCAGAACCTCAAGACCAGTTGATTCTATTCATATGTTTTTTGGGTCATCCTCAGTCACTGCAAATGAGATTTCTTGATTTTTTTTTTTTGAGAGGTTTTTGCTATAGGGTGCATGCACTCACCAGAAAGACAGAGAGAGACAGAGAGACAGAAAGTGAGAACTCACTCCCCGGGGGGGATGGCCACGCTGCAATCCCTTCTCCTCCATTCTTCTCTCGGGATCTTGGGCATGCACGCACACACGCTTGGCATGAGTTTAAACCACTGGGCCCAGGACTCGAATTACAGTTGACTACATGGGAGTTCAGCAACATAGCCAACTGCTGGTCCTAGAATTTCTTTATTTTTTTTTTGTTGTTGTTGTTTTTATTTTATTTTATTTTATTTTTTTGATAGGGTTTTTCTGTAGGGCTCTGGAAAGACAGAGACAGAGACAGAAAGCGAGATATCACCTCCTGTGGGATGGGCATGCTGCAATCCTTCTCCTTCATTCTCCTCTTGGGATCTTGAACACATATGCACATGTGCCTGGCATGAGTTTAAGCCACCTGGTCCAGGATTTGAACCATGGTTGACTACATGGGAGTCCAGCAACATAACCATTATGCCATCTACTGGTCCCTCTTGATTTCTAAAAAGAATTATTTTATTTAACTTTACTTTTATTATTATTTTTTAATTTGACCAGAGAGAGAGGGAAAAATGAGAAAGCAAGCCGCCAGGTCCAGGGCTTGCCATGTGGGAGTCCTGTGTCTTTAACCACCATGCCACCTGCTGGCCTCAGAATTTCTTGATTAAGAGAAACTGAGCACATGTAATTTTGTTGCTCCCAGGATCTCATTAAAATGAAGGTTGAACAATTGAAAAAAAAAATCTATCTATGACACAACAACACATTCTATTCTTCTAGAAGAATAGAAGCAGGACTTCAGGAGATGGGGTCATAAAAGTTTTTCCAACTGGAGAAGCACGAGGACTCATGAAATAGTGTGGAGGAGGCACAGCCCAGAATTCAGTAGAATAAAAACTGTTGAAGAGGGGCCCAACTGGCCCTGCAAAACCTTGAGAAATTCTGAGATTGTAAACACTAAAAATGCTAGCGTCGGATCTGGAGCTTAAAAGGGTTGAAAGGATGAACTTAAAGCCTATATTGAGAATTAAGTCAACAGGACTGCTCTTATAAGCATAATATCCGGAGTCCAGGTGTTTCCCCATCTTCCAGGAAAAAGTAAAGCAAAGTTAAAACATAGGTTGTTCTCTTTTAAAGTGACCTGGAAGTGTTATTGAAGTTAGGAAGGAAGTTGACCACAAAGCACCACGTCCTCTACGTTCTGAAGTTAGTACTGGGTAGGATGACTTTATTTATAAGTATCAGACAACTCTGTTTTGAAGACTACAGGAATGTAATACCTTACATGTTTGCTAACAGAGTGATTCTAGAGTTTTCCATATCAGTGACTGTATCATCAAGGGTCCAGCATCATTCCATCTTCATGTTCTGCATTCTTTATATTGCGTCCTCAAGGATCGTTCTCATACTTGAAAATCTAAAAGAAGAAAGGGGACTGCATTGTATTTTATTTTACTTTTTTTAAAAAGAATTATTTTATTTCATTTATTTATTTACTTCAATTTTACCAGAGAAGGACAGCGGGAATGAGTGAGAAAGGGAAAGTGAGAAAGCAAGCCGCCAGGTCTGGGGCTCGAACTACAGTTGGCCATGTAGGAGTCCAGCACTCTGAACCATCATGCCACCTGCCAGCCCCCATTTTATTTGATTTTTAAGATTAGAAAATCAGTGCTTTTATGTCGCTCTTCACTGAGACACAAAACATTTTTAAAATTTAGATTTGGGCCCAGCAGGTAGCATGGTGGTTGGGCTGCTGGCCTCCCACATGGCTGTCTGTGGTTTAAGTCCTGGACCCGGTGACTTGCTCTCTCACATTCTCTCTCTCTCTCTGGCGAGCGCACATGTCCCATAGCAAATAAAAAACAATAATAACAAAATTAAGTAGAAAATTCTTTAAAAAAAATTCTTTGCTCTTGGAGTTGGTGTCGAGAATAGTGCACTCCAATCTCGTGAGTCTCCTTCTATAGTACACCCACCTGCAACAAAATTGTTCTTGCTAAAGTCACCAGTGGCCTCCCAATGACTAGAATAAATGGTCTATTAGCAGACTTGGTGCTTGACCTTTCTACAACAATTGATACAGTTGACCAAACTTTATTTCATAAACATTTTCTCTCCTTACTTTTTTTTGGAGAGGTTTTTGCTATAGGGCGCATATGCTCGCCAGACAGACAGAGACAGAGAGATAGAAAGCGAGAAATCACCCCCCGGGGGGATGGCCACGTTTGCAATCCCTTCTCCTCTATTCTCCTCTTGGGATCTTGGGCACACACACGCCTGGCGTGAGTTTTAAGCCACCGGGTTCGGGACGCGAACCGCGGTTGACTACATGGGTGTCCAGCGACATAGCCATTATGCTAACTGCTGGTCCCTCCTTACTTTTTTTTTTTTTTTTAGAATTTTCCC
>NW_006159928.1:7512826-7523502 GCF_000334495.1 Tupaia belangeri chinensis
GTTTGCTCTCTGAGAAACCTTGGCAGACTCGCTGGTGCGCAGCTTCCCACAAAGAATTATTTACTTAGTTTTATTATTATTATTATTATTATTATTATTATTATTATGTTTTAAAATTTTCTATAGGGCATACGTGCTCACCAGAGAGAGACAGAGAGAGAGAGAGAGATGAGAAGTGAGAAAGCAAGCCACTAAGTCTGGGACTCAAACTGAGGTTGGCCATGTGGGAGTTCAGAGCCTCAGCCACCACACCACCTGCTGGCCCCTCTCTCCTTACTGTCGTATTATTCTCCAAAGCATTTTCTCCTTCTTGTCTTACCATTCCTTTGTAGTCTCCTTAATGGATTGTCTCATCCTCCCCACAAACAAACGAAATCCCCAAAACATCAATCTCCTCCTAAGTTGTGTTTTGTCTTTGGTCTTTTTCTCTCTTCCCTGAAATACCCCAGCCACAGTCTTCTGCCAAGTCTAGGCCCTTAATGACTCCCGTGTCTGTATCTCTGAATATCATATTCTAACTGACTATTGATATCTTTGCCTGCATACCCTGGAGGCAACTCAACTTAGAAGCCTTAAAGCTTATCTTCCCCCCCACCTCTTCCAAGCCTACTCCTCCTTCATTTCCTATCTCAGGGAGTGGTACCCCACTCTCCACCTAGGAACCAAGCCAGAAACCTGGGTATCATCCTTGCCTCCTCTACTGCAACATTCAATGGGCCATTAAGTTTCCTTAACTCTATAAATATTTCTGAAACCCAGTTTCTCCTCTCTGGGCCCCCTACCATAGTTAACACATAAATTCTCATCACTATTGTGATCAGCAATAACAGAAGTTCTCCTCTACCACCAGGCCCTTCCATTTCCAATTCTTTCTTTAGAACTGAAACTATCAGACCTGGAGATGTCACTGTTGAGAAAGTTAAAAATGATTTTGAGAACTGACAATGTTATCTCTCTCTCTCTTTTTTTATTTTTTTCTTGTGAAAGTACAAAAAATCATCATCATCTACTCTCACTGTCATTTCATAGTAGTAATGTAAAAAGTCTGTTAAGGGGCTAGAAAGTGGTATGGTGTGCTGGATGTCCACATGGTCAACTGGTTCGGGTCCTGGACCTGGCAACTTGTTTTCTCACTTTCCCTCTCTCTCTTGAGCAAATGTGCCCTAAGGCAAATTAAAAAATATATTAATAATAGTTAAAATTAAATAAACAATTCTTTTTCTTTTTTTTTAAGAGACATTTTTTGTTATAGGGCATGCACACACATGTGCCTGTTGTGAGTTTCAAGTGTCTGTGTCTGGGACTCAACTGCAGTTGACCATGTGGGAGTCCAATGAAGAAAGCATTAAGCCATCTACTGGTCCCAAAATAAATAATTCCTTTTAGAAATTCTGTTTAACTTTTTTTAAAAGTCTGTCTATTTTTTAATATAGAAAGCATTATACTCACTGTGGCTTAGTGGTCCTGCTCTTCTCAAGAGATGCCAGATCCCACATGGCAGCTCCAATTCCCAGCTTAGTTAGCCTGAAATACAACAGGCACTTGCATAAGTGCCAGTATCCAATGGGCTAAAGGACTGGAAAAGGAAGGTCATAATATGACCAGATTCTGTGGAGGGAGCATTCTCTTTCTTTTCCTCCATCTCACTCTCTCTCAGGCACACATTTGACCTATAATAAACAAAGAAAAAAAATGGTGACATGACTTTTCAGAGATATAAAGCTATAGCTAAATGACCACTCTAAAATAGAATCCATGTCTCTTCTATTTTTTAAGATTTATTTTTATTTAACTTTATTCATTGTGTCATTATTTTAATTTTATTTTTAGGAGGTTGACCAGAAAGAGACAGAGAGAGAGAAGGAAAGTGAGAAAGCAAGCTGTCAGGTTTGGAACTGGAACTGTGGTCAGCTATGTGGGAGTTCAGCTGCCTTAACCACCATGCCACCTGCTGGCCCTCATGTCTCTTCTTTTAAATGCAGTGAAGTCTTCCTAATTCTTTGCTGATTATGCCCATTTATTCTTCTCTTATTTTATGATTGATTCGTTATTTACATTCAATCATTGTATATCTCTATAGCACATAATGTGCAGGTATGTATGCCGTATGCGACAGTCAAGGTATGTATGCAGTATGGGACACTCAAATCAAGGACATTACCGTAACCATCATTTTCAACAGAGAACTTTTACGGTCTTGAATCTGATAAGAGTTTTTTCCCTGAGCCCCTCCAACCACTCTCTCCTGTCCACTCTTTTCCCATATAGTTTCTGGTGGTTACACTTGTCCTCCTTACTATTATATCTTCAGGTCTTCCGATTTTTGCCATAGAGACCAGCAGATGACATAATGGTTACATCTCTGGACACCCATGTAGTCCACTGTGGGTCACATCCTGGACCCAGCAGTTTAAAACTCATGCCAAACACGTGTGTGTGCATGCCCAAAATCCTGAGAGGAGAATGAAGGAGAAGGGACTATGGCATGGCCATCCCCTCTGGGATGTGCTTTCTCACGTCTTTCTCTCTCTGGTGAGTGCATGTGCCTTATAGCATATATCTCTCTTTAAGTTTTTTTTAAATTTCTGCCATAGAGTGTAAACATTCCGTGTATATATTAAGCAGGGATATACAGTGTTTGTCTTTCATAGTTTCACTTTTTTTGTCTTTCACAGTCTGGGATTTTTTTGCTTAGCATTAAATTGTTTATATTCATCCACTTTAAGTCAAAAGGTAGGGTCTCATTTTTCCTTATGACAGAGTAGTATTGTATAGTATATATGTGCCACAGTTTTATGCCCATTTCTTCTCTCTCTCTCTCTAAAGAGGTTTTTGCTATAGGGTGCATGCACTCGCCAGAAAGACAGAGACAGAGAGACAGAAAGCGAGAAATCTCCCCCTGGGGTATGGCCACACTGCAATCCTTTCTCCTTCATTCTCCTCTTGGGATCTTGGGCATGCATGCACGCACACGTGCCCAGCGTGAGTTTAAGCCACTGGGTCTGGGACTCAAATCATGGTCGACCACATGGTAGTCCAGTGACATCGCCATTATGCTAACTGCCAGTCCCCTCTTTCTCTCTTTTTAAATTGCTATAGGGTATGTGTGCTCACAGGAGAGAGACAGAGAGAAAGCAAGAAAGTAAAAAAACATCTTCCAAGGGGATGACCATTCTGTAATCCCTTGGGATTTTGGGTACAAACACATACCTGGCATGTTTTGCAAGCTGCCAAGACCAAGACTTGAACTGTGTAGTTGGCCATGTGGGTTCCAGTCATCTTAACCATCATGCTACTTACTGGCCCCAGAATATATTGATTTTATAACAGGACAAGTACTTCTCTAAGGGGAAAAAAAATAGCCTACTCTGGTATTGAGTTAATTTTTCTTTTTGATTACAGATTTTCTTACATTTCTTAGATTTTCAAGATTTCTCATTCCTTTTCAAGATTTCTCAATTTCTTTTTGTAGTTAAACCAAAGGATGAAAATAGGGAGGTGTGTCATGAGCTGCTATTTTAAGTCTCCTTTAGTTACCTCAAACTCTGGAGTGTACCGAAAAAATCATCATCCAACATAATCTTCATCATCATATTGTTGAGATGTGTATTGTTTTCACCATCACTTAAAAATGTCATTGCTGGGACCAGCAGATGGCATAATGGTTATGTCACTGGGCTCCCATGTAGTCAACTGCAGTTCTAGTCCTGGACCCAGTAGCTTAAAACACAAGCTGGATGTGTGTGTGTGTGTATGTGTGTGTACCCAAAAATCCTGAGAGAGGAATAGAGGTGAAGAGATTGTGGCATGACAATTGCCCCTGGGGTGTGATTTCTAGTTTTTTTGTCTTTCTGCATGTGCCCTTTAGCAAAAATCTCTCTAAAAAAAAAAATTATTATTTTCACACTTTTTAGGGGAAAAAAGGGTGAAAGGAGGTAGAGAACAATTCCTTTGTAGGGGATAAATAATATTTTGATATGTCATTGCATTTTAGCATCTTATTTTTTTCCTACTTAACAAATCTCATTTTGGGATTGATAATTTTGGAGATCAAATTATACTCCAAGTACTTTTTGTCAAAACTTATTTTTTGGGGGTTGGTGTGGTGCAGTGTTAAGTCACTGAACTCCCACATAGCTGACCATGGTTCAAGTCCAAGACCTAGCAGACTGCTTTCTCAGTTTTTGAATCTCTCTGTGTCTCTGGTCAAACTGAAAGTAATAGTAATAATAAATACAAATTAAATACAAAATTCTTTTAAAAAAACCTTCACTCTCAAAACACTATAGGTCCTGTCCCTCATGATCCTGTGTCTCCTAAGATGGCTTTGCATAGTAGTCATGGTTTAAGTGTTTCCAGAACTTGGAGAGGACCTGTGAAGACTCACAATAAAGCTTGATGGTATTTTTGATGTAGCAGATGTTACTTATGAGATGTTAATAAAGCTTATGGTAATGGGGCTGGCAGGTGGCACGATGGTTAAGGCACTGGAATCCCACAAGGCTGACCACGACTTAACTCCTGGACATGGGGGCATGGTTTTTCACTTTCCTTCTTTCTCTCCCTTTCTTTCTTTGGTCAAATTGAAAAAAAAAAAGTAATCATGACATGGATCCTGAATTTCAGCTGTGAAGTATTGCTTTCAGAGACTTAAATGAAGATTTTATGCTGAGACTTTTTCCTCATTTATTTCTACTCTTACACACTAAGTGTCTAAACAGGTCCAAGTGAACAGGATCTAAACATCTGAATACAATTAGGGTCAGAATATTCCTCTATTCTCACTGATTCTGATGCACAAAGAGTAAAAAATGGAACAGAAGAGAGATTGCAGTTCACCTCCTCCTGCATGCCTCTGAACACTCAGATTGAACTTCAAGAATTAGAAGAAACGGGGAACCAGCAGTTAGCGTAATGGCTATGTCGCTGGACTCCCACGTAGTCGACTGCGGTTGCATCCCAGACCCAGTGGCTTAAAACTCATACCGGGCGCGTGTACGTGCGTGCCCAAGATCCCGAGAGGAGAATGGAGGAGAAGGAATTGCGACGTGGCCATCCCCCCTGGGGGGTGATTTCTCGCTTTCTGTCTGTATGTCTCTCTTGGTCTGTCTGGCGAGCACACGCGCCCTATAGCGAAAACCTCTCCATTAAAAAAAAAAAAAAAAGTAAGAAATTGTGGCTTAGAGAGATTAAGAGACTGCCCTATGCCAACCAGTTCTCATGTAACAGACCAAAAATTCACCATCTCTGGATCCCAAGTTATGCAGTATAGCTGGCCCTTGTTCATTTGCATACATATATATTTTTAATTCTAAATTACATCATTTTTCTGATTCCTACTTTATTTTATTAATGTATTCTCTCCAGAAGTTCTCATTATTTCTTTAGTATAGCTTCTCCTCTAATAGGCTCATGGAGGTCTCTCTTAATTCTTGGACTAGAATGTCAAATTACATTAATTTAATAAATTTTATTTCTGTTCAAAGGAGTTATTTTTTTGAAGTACAATTAGTAATAATTTCTTTTTCAGCCATTTATGACAGTACAGTACATTAGACAGCCTTATAGATACTATTTATTTCATATCATTCAAAGGACAATTTGCAACAGGGAAAATAAACTATTCTCTGTGAGCAAGGAAATATTTCTTTGCCCAACTTAAATCACACCGAAACTGTAAAAAATAAAAAAAAAAAACTTTATTTTTCATGATCAGGATTGTGTTTTTACATAATTGATCTTTCCCCTTTCTAATTGGCAGACACTAACTCTCTGCAGCAATCTTAGTTCGAACAAATATCTGGATGATCTTCCTTCGTATCTCCTTGGTCTTCACGGTATAGACTATGGGGTTTAGCACAGGAGGTACGAGGAGGTAGGCATTGGCCATAAGAGCATGAGTCAGTGGTGATAAGTGCTTTCCAAAGCGATGAATGACTGACACTCCAATGAGTGGCACGTAGAAGATGAGGACAGCACAGATATGTGACACACAGGTGTTGAGTGCCTTCAGCCGGCCCTCCCCTGAGACACTAAGAATACTATACCCGGCAAGATTATCCTTCATATGGGAAGAAAAGACAAGAACATTCTCAGATAAACAAAACCTTAAAGAATTTACCAACACCATACCAGATCTCCAAGAAGTTCTGCAGGGAGTGCTATACCAGGAAAATTAAATATAGTCACACAGAAGTAAGAGTTCAAAACTAAGAAAATGGCCAACTTAATCAAGGGGACAAGTCTGGAGTTGAATATTATATCCCAGAAGTTATAGGGAAGATTGGACCACAACAGAAGATAGATTAAGTACATGAGACTGGATTGGTGAAATCAAATTTTATGACTTTTGGCTAAAACATTGCTCATTTCCTTATAGGCTTTGTTTTCTGGTTTTAAGGATTTTTGTCCTGTCTTGAGTTGCCGATAGGTTCATGTACCTACTATTTGAACAGAATCTTGTTTCCCGGCTTTAAGTTTTAAGCATATTTCCTTAGCATTTCTTTGATTTATTAAAGCTAAATCTGTTTTTCTTGAAATTAAAAAATATTAAAAAATACATAATTAATGACCATAGTAAATGATATACCATCAGCTAGGTGCTGCCTTATAGTATATTCATTCTACTCAGAGTTTTATGCCTAAAGTCAGACATGTATTCATAGATATGTATATATCAGCAGAGCTTACTACTGATTATTTAAGAAATTTTGTGAATCAATAAAATATGGGGGAAAAAAGGAATGGAAAGCAACTGTGGACACCTGAGATAGTGTGGGAGGAGGATGGGAAATGGCAAAGGGTGAGAAATAGGAGGAAAAAAAATATATAGATACACACACACACATATATATACATATGAAACTAGAAATGGAAAATTATTGATGATAACATGTATGATTAAGCTACTATGCAGCATATTTTGGATGGGAGATCACATTTTGTATGCTGTGACAATGCTCAGTGAATGAATGTAAATTAATTAATTAAAAACAAAATTTTTAAAAGAATAAAAAATAAAGATTCCATTGTATTTTTAAAAAAGTAATCATAATAAAATAAATAATTCTTTAAATTCAAAAGAAAGAAAGCTTCTGGTAGTAACTTTAGCACCAACAAGTGTAAGCTATGGTTCTTCCTACGGTCACCCAGTCACATCCTTGTCTCAAATCTGAAGATCTTTTGAACCTTTGAAAAATCCCCAGCTGTGTAAGAGAAAATAAGTAATAGATGACATAAGAAAAGTATTAGTGGGGCTAGCAGGCATTTTTGTTGTTGTTGTTATAGGGCACGTGCGCTCACCAGAGAGACAGAGACAGAGAGATAAAAAGCAAGAAATCACCCCCCAGGGGGGATGGCCACACGGCAATCCTCCATTCTCCTCTTGGAATCTTGGGCATGCACACACACACATTCCCGGCGTGAGTTTAAGTCACTGGGTCCAGGACTCAAACTGCGGTCAGCTACATGGGAGTTCAGTGACATAGCCATTGTGCTAACTGCTGGTCCCTCATTCGTTTATTTTAATTTGACTAGAGAGAGAGAGAGACAGAGAGAGAAAGAAGGAAAGTGAAAAAACAAGCCACCAGATCTAGGACTTGTACTGTGGTGGACCAAGTGGGAATATCCAGTGCCTTAACCACCACGCCACCTGCTGGACCAGGAAGGACAGACTCTTGAGCCTAGATCTACTTCGTAGGTTGTCTTGTTACTGGGGAAACTCAACTAGTGGGAGATTTCCCACCTGTGTGGGAGAGTCCTTGGCTTTGTGAAGGGAAGTATTCAAGAGCGAGCCTTTGAGAGTGAAAGCAAGTTCATTAAGGAAAGTATACAAACCTGATCACTCCATAGATAGAGCAGCCCCATGAGGCGAGATGGGTGAACAGTTTCATCCCTTCCTCAAGAGAAAGGGAAGAACTGATAGCCAAAAGGTAAGAGAGAAAGGCTAGCCCCTAGCCCTGAACTTCAGTGCATTGATTGGCTTATATGGTGTGGCCTAGCGCCAGGCTAAGTAAGGGGTGGTTTATTCATGACTTTCCTGTGGAAGGGGTAGTGGTTTTCCTGGAACTACTGCCTCCCCCATTTTCTGGTCTTACTAGAGCAGTTCCAGTCATGGTCATAGTTACTGTAAACTGTCCTGGTGCTAATAAAGTTCAGTGAGGGTATCGTGAGTTTGAAGGTTAGGTGGCAGTTGTTCCAGGTGCCATCTTGGTTCCAACTGGTTCAGATCCAGTCTTTCAGCCATCTCTTGCTGTGTCAAATTTTATTGTTTTATTATAGGTGTTAGAATGTTCCTTTTGCTGTCTCAGTCTTATGCCTGTAAACAATCCAGTTCCTATCTATTAGCTGATGACTCAAATTTTTATACCTAGGCCCAACTTCTCTTCTGAGCTTCAGTCTCTACAGTCATCTGCCTTCTTGATATCTTTTGAATGCCCCAAGATATCTCAGACTCAGCTTGGTGTACATCAAACTTATGATCCTCATCAGGGAAGCTTTACTGGACAAAGCAAATCTAGGCAAATCTCCTTGTAATGTGCTCTTATATTACTAGTTATAAATTTACTTTTTTTGGAGAGGTTTTTGTTATAGGGCGTGCATGCTTGCCAGAAAGACAGAGAGAGACAGAAAGTGAGAAATCACCCCCCAGGGAGGATGACTATGCCTCAATCCTTTCTCCTCCATTCTCCTCTTCAGGTCTTGGGCACACATGCACACGTGCCCAGCTTGAATTTAAGCCACTGGGTCCAAGACTCAAACCATGGCCGACTACATGGGAGTCCAGGGATGTAGCCATTATGTCATCTGCTGGTCCCTAATTTACTTTTATTAACATCACTGATTAATGTCTATTTGTGTTAATCAACTCTATGACGACGAGGATTATATCTGTTTTTATTCTCTATATCGCCATATTTGGGCACATACAAAGCATTGAGTAAAAACACTGATGAATGAATAAATGATTGAGTGAATATATTAGTCAGGCAAAGAGCAGCCCAAATAGAACAGTGAGTATGAAATGCTCCAAGGTGAGAAAGAATTTTGAGAGCTGGAGCTAGGGAGAGTTGAGAGACTAGAGAACCAGGCTGGTTTATGCTGGGCATTTCAAAGGTTTTAGATAAATGCAAGGTACTTCTAGGGTTTTGTTTGTTTTTTTTGTTTGTTTTTTGTTTGTTTTTTTTTTAGTTTTTTAGTTTTTGTATTTTGTCTGGCTCATCAACGTTTTTTTCCCTTAAAGTTTGCTTGTTTTTTATTTTTGTTTTTTCATGAGAGTGAGACAGAGACAAGCATCCTCAACAGGGGCTCATACTGTGACTCTCCCCATCCTCAAGCTTTTCAGCCAGTCAGGCTCACTGGCACCTGTGCCTCCAGTGTACAAATCCATCAGGAACCCAACCTCAGTCTTCCATATGGCTTCCAGCCTTGCAGAGCAGTTGTGCAACCTGTTGCACCACCACCATCGCTGGGCTGCTTCATCATCTTTTATATTACTATCCATTAACCAGAGAAAGCAATTAAGAAATCAAAATAAAGGTATATTTAGAAAGAGAAAGATGTGTAAATGCATGAGTAGTTTTTAGAGGATTGGATAGAAGCTGCCTTAACCTTTAAGACAGATACTATACGTTCATGCCATTGTGGTCTGAGTCTGTTCAAGATTTATTGTAAAACTATTAGCAAGAACAGAAGACATTGAAGACATTTTGACGCCAATGAAGCTTAGTCCCAGGTTGAAAACTAATGAAAATACCTAAACTCTCTTGGACAAAGAGCCATATACAGGAGAAATTAAGGGGTTCCTTCAAACAGCCAATTATAATCCACATGGGCCACAAATCCAATCTCAAACTGCAGTTTCATGAGGAGACTGGTATGAAAGGCAGAGGAAAAGAAATGGGCAAAATTCAATTACATTCTGGTGAAACATACTCCATCTAAAAAGAAAGGTGCCCAGAAATATAGAATTTGGAGTGTGAGCTTTTGTATTAATTGGAGAGGCTGCCTGTCCCCGGGTGTCAAGAACTAGCAAATGGGAGGACGATGACGTGATCCCAACTTAAACAGTCCCGGGTTTAGAGTTTCTGACACTAATAAGGAATTCCAGCTTCCAAGATTATCTCAAGTGCCAAAACAGCCTCGCCGTGAGCGGCGATCGTGCACATCAAGGCAGTCCTTTGAATCATGAAAAGGGCATGTGTTCAAGGGCACAGATTCTTTTAGGCCCTCTCTCCGGTTCCTACGCAATTTATAAAACTTATCAATTCTAATATGGCAAAGAAGCCCCTCCCCCTTGCAGCCTGCCTCTCCTCACCCGGCAGGCAAGGCGCCTCCACCTCACTCTGGAGCTGAAGATCCCTTTTAAACTTGACTAGGCGCGGGCAGGTTTGCCCCGGGGACGTCCGGGGCCCCGGACGAAGTTGCAGGCGAGTCTGACGAGTCTGACCGCAGCTGGCCCGCCCCAGCCCGGCTCCAGGCACAGACGCGTGCTGGGCACCCGCAGGCGAGTCCTCCGCGGTCCCAGAATTCCCTGCGCCCCTACCACCGAGAGCAGCTTCCGGCGTCGCGGGTGTAGGTGGGTGAAGAAGGAGCGGGCTCTCGCCGCTGGGTCTCACTCCCTCGCGCTCTCGGGCAACATGGCGGGCGTGGAGGAGGGAGTGGGCTCCGGGAGACTG
>NW_006159928.1:7523527-7534236 GCF_000334495.1 Tupaia belangeri chinensis
CGCCGTGGAGCGGGACGCAGGGGAAGGGGGACCTGCCTCTACGGCTGAGGAAGCAGCCAAGAAAAAGAGGCGGAAGAAAAAGAAGAGTAAAGGAGCTGGAGCAGGTAAGGGGAGTTTAATCTTTTCCTAGCGTCCGCCAGGAATGGCCGAATGGCTTGGCCCAGGCCCGGCGGGGGTGGCACGGACCGAGTAACCGGAGCCCGGACTAAACTGAGTCTCAGGCTTCAGCAGGCCGGTACAGACTCCCAGTCCCGAGCGGAGGCTGCTTCTCTTCCCGTGGCACTGGAGGGCTGGTGGGGGTGCCGTCGGGTAGAAGAGTGCCGGCTCTGGGTCTCTGGGCCTGAACTCCCAGTGCCAGAACTCAGGTCCCACACACGCTGTGGCACAGACCTGAAGCCGTGCACAGAGCACAGCTTCACCGTCTTCCACTCGGTTTGACCAGAAGACTCCTCCGAAACCCGCTTCCGACTCGTACTGCCGCCTCTTCGCTGGAGCAACCTGGGATGGATTTTTTTTTGTCGGGGGACAGGATGGGGTGGAGAAAGGTAACGACTAGCGTCGTCTTCCCCCAGCATGCCGATTTACGTTTGGATTTTTGTTGCAGGCTGCACTTCGGGGCGTGTGTGTCTGTGTGTGCCCACGCGCCCAGGTCACTGGTAGCTGCAGACTTTGTCATGGTGGTGGTACAGGTTTTCACCTGTCTAATCCCGCAGCGTTGTCAAGCTTTGGGGCCACTTGGCTTGAATTATGATGCTGCTTGCAGACAGTGCAGATAGGATATTCTGTGGCTCGGAATTGAACTTCTCAGGCTGAAACCTCAGAATCCACGGGGAAGGCGAGGAAAACAGCCGAAAGTTTACAGTTGAAACATGTTATGCGCTTCGAATTTATGTTTGTTGTCTTGAGAAGCCCATTCCTTCCCTCCCCCCTCCAGGCGCCTTCTTTTTAGGAAAAATTGATTTTACCTGTTTCTAATTAAGAACGAATAGGAGAGGCCAAAAGCGATTAAGACGGAGTTGAGAGAGGTTTGGAGAGGGCTGATCTACATTTTCCTGAAACTGATTAGATGAGAGGGGAAGATGGAGAGTTGTAGCAATGCTGGAACTCTTCCAGCACAAAATTTAATCCCAGGACATACTCTTGGTGGCTGTTTCTGGCTTTTGGATGAAATCCAAACTCTGCAGTTTGGCCTGTAAGGTGTTCAGCGGACTGATCGTAATAGTTTTTTTTTTTTTTTTTTTTCTTAATACATTTTTAACATTTGTATCTCAATAGGAGTAGTACTATTCAGTAGCCAGAACTTTGCATCATTATGGGTCACCTGATACTACTCTTTTTACACTTACATATTGCTTCTACAGGTAGATTGTAATCCCTTCAGAGCAAGGGACCTGGTTTGTGCTTAGATGTTAAGATGGTCCAGGCTATAGCTTTCAATTTATTTTCTTACCTTTTTACTTATTTAAATATTTAAAGAGAGATTTTTGCTGTAGGCCTGAGACACAGAAAGAGACAGATAGAAAGCGAGAAATCATCTCCCTGGGGGCATGGCTGTGCCACAATCCCTTCTCCTCCATCCCGGGATTTTGGGCACCAGTCCACCCTGCATGAGTTTGTTTTTGTTTTGTTGTTTTGAGTTTTTTTGCTATAGTGCATGTGCGCTTGCCAGAAAGACATAGACACAGAGACAGAAAGCAAGAAATCACCCCCCAGGAGGGATGGCCACGCCTCAATCCCTTCTCCTCCATTCTCCTCTTGGGATCTTGGGCACGCACGCACACTCGCCCGGCCTGAGTTTAAGCCACCAGGTCCCCGACTTAAAGCCGTGATTGACTACATGGGGGTCCAGTGACATAACCATTATGCCAACTGCTGGTCCTGGCACCCTGCATGAGTTTTAAGCTGCTGGGTCCAGGACTCAAACAGCTGTCCATTATCTGGGAATCCAGTAACATAACCATTTTGCCATCTGCTGGTCCCTACTGTTTTGTTTTTCTTTTTGTCCTTTTTTTTCTATAGCCCAGCTCATGGTGACAGCTTCTTTCTTCATGAAGCCCAGGGAGGGTCACATGAATGTTTTCTTTCTGAGGTCTTCAGCATTTATTGGCTTTCTTTAAGAATTTGATAAAGTATTTATTGTAGTCTCATTGAGTAATTTTAAAAGTCAAACTATAACACTTAAGGATAGGATCCCTGCTCACACTTTTGTTACTCCTTTAGCTTTTGGCATGTGTAATGGATATTTTGTTGAAAGGATTAATAAATGGACAGTATTACTTAGTTATTGAATTTTTAAGTAAGTTCTGTTATGTTCACAATAATGTTTGTGTTTTTGTTTCCTAAACACTTACCAGGAAAGGGTTTGTGAGTTCTCCAGGATTGATTGTTAGTATATACTCCAGTCAGAAGTATTTTTATTTAACTTGATTTCTGATATTTTACTTGATCAGCAGGGCAACAGGAACCTGATAAAGAATCAGGAGTCTCAGTGGACGAGGTAGCAAGACAGTTGGAAAAGCAAGCATTGGAAGATAAAGAAAGAGATGATGATGATGAAGGTAAATGGTCAGTTTGATTTTTGTGGTTAAAGAATGTGTCATTCTTGGGAACCAGCAGTTAGCGTAATGGCTATGTCGCTGGACTCCCACGTAGTCGACCGCGGTTCGCGTCCCGGACCCGGTGGCTTAAAACTCACGCCGGGCGTGTGTGCGTGCGTGCCCAAGATCCCAGGAGGAGAATGGAGGAGAAGGGATTGCGGCGTGACCGTCCCCCCGGGGGGTGATTTCTCGCTTTCTGTCTCTATGTCTCTCTCTGTCTGTCTGGCGAGCGCACGTGCCCTATAGTGAAAAAAAAAAAAAACTCAAAAAAAAAAGGTAAAAAAAAAAAAAAAGAATGTGTCATTCTTTAAACAAAATCTGTTTATTCATCCATATAGTCTGTTATTTTCTTGACATTTTACTTATTAAAGCCAAGTTAATTATGTCACAGATTAAAAGTATTATTAACAACTCTTTAAAAAGTTGATATGTTGAGTAATTGCTTGTACAGAACAGATCTCAGCTTTTAAATTTATCCTTGGTAGAAGGCCAAGTAGTGGGTGAGTATTATTACAAAATTAAGGGTTTTGTATTTATTTTTTATTGAACAACTAGTACATATTAGGCATTATTCCAGGAAACTTTCAAATGCAATCTCACTTAAACTCAAAACTCAAGTGAAGTAGGTGCTGTTCCCTTCAGGTAGGGAAATGGTGGTTAGGTGATTTGCCTAATGCAGCACAGCTTGTATGTGCAGAATAGAGCCAGACCTAGTACCTGATCCCACACCTATTCCTTTTACTCAGCTACCTCTCCTCATTCTCCCAGAAGCATATTGGAGTGCTTTCTATTTTAAATGTTCTCTATTATAGATATTCTCACTTTAGCACCTTATGGACAGTAACTTCAGGAATTCTAATACTATCAGTAAGAAAATGGAGGGAGAGAGACTAGATAAAAGAACTGTTCATCTAGAGCCTCTTACCTGGAGGGGAAGATGGGTGTTCCTGTTCTTTGAGTTTGTAATTACCTACTGCCCTGATCTCAAACACTGCCATCCTGGGTTTATGCTTTTCAACCATTAGCAGGGGCTATACTTAAGATACTCGAGTAATGTAGGATAGTTGTTTTTTCCTTTAGAAAGATATGTTCTCTGCTTTCAAGAAGCTTATAGTCAACATTTGGTAGAAGTTCAAGGGAATCGTTAGTGTTTTTTTGTTTTGTTTTGTTTCATTTTTATAAGCCAGAGAGTGTATGTGCTTGTCAGAGAAAAACACTCCAGAGGAGTGTGGTCATACTGTACTCTTGTCTCCGTTCCTCCATTCTGTTCAGATTTAGGGCATGCAGGTGTGTGTGCATGTACTCCACACTCAGAGTTTTGTTTTTCTTTTTTTTTCCTAAGACACTGGAGCTGGAAATTGAACTGTGAGGTTGGCCATGTGAGATATGGCTCCCTTAACTACTAGGCCACAAGACCAGCCCAGCTTTTTGCCTTTCTTTTTTTACCTCTTTTCTTTCTCTCTTTCTCTCTCCCTTCCTTCTTCCTTTCCTTTCCTTTCTTGCCATAGGTCACATGGACTCATTGGAGACAGGGAAAGTGAGAATCATCCCCCAGGGGAATAGCCAAGCCATAATCCCTTCTCCTCCATTCTCCTCTTGGGATTTTGGGCACACATGCGTCCAGTGTAATTTTCAAGCCACCAGGTCTGGAACTCCTGTCATTGGTCATCTGGTAGTTCTGCTACTTAATCACCACACTGTCTACTGGCTCCACTTTTTTCCTTTCTTAAGCAAAACTCTGCAGTCTACTTTGGCTTAGGTTTCAGATTATAAACATATTTAGAGCTTTTAAGAAAAGGCTTTTGGGACCAGCAAATAGCATGGTGGTTAAGGCACTGGACACACCCACATGGCCAAGCATGATTCAAGTCCCGGACCTGGTGGCTTGCTTTCTCATTTTCCCCCCCTCTTTCTCTGTGTCTCCTTCTGGTCAAAATTAAAATAAATGAATGAGTAAGTAAAATTAAAGAAAAAAATGTTTCTGTAAATTCAAAGAAATATTTTAGGTTGTAATACACCCACTATATAAAATATGGCAGTGCTACTCTTGAAGTGTGTCTTGTTCCATTTCACCTCTACAAAATGGTATGAATCTTTTGATACTGAAAGAGAAAAGTTTGTATTTTGATCGTACGTTTTCAGTTTATTACAAAAAATGTTAGGAATATTGGTAATTTTCTCTAATTTTAGTTGATCATTTTCTTATTTTGATAATTGGGATCAACCAGTACTACATATCAGTTATAAGAGGTCTTTGAAGTGATGGAAAGCTAGTATTTCAGAATCTTTCTCCTAAAGGGAAGTTTATGGTGTGGTACAGAGACCAAATGTCAGAGCCAATAGGTGATGTGGAGGGTTAAGTGGCTGGATCCCATATGACTGATTGGTGCAAGTCCTGGACCCAGAGGCTTGAAAACAAAGGCCACTTTGTGTGTGCCAAAGATCGTGAGAAGAGAATGGAGAAGAGGGGATTGCGATGGGACCATCCTCCCTGGGGCGATTTCTTGTTTTCTGTGGCTGGTGCTTGTACCCTATTGCAAAAACAAACAACCCAGGAGAAAAAAGTGGAGGTCCAAGGTATTCTGGTACCTGCAATAATAGTTCTTCAAATTTGGGGGTGGAATTGTAGACCAAATACTGAAGGATGGCTCAATGTAAGGAATAGGATTTGAATAAAACCAAGTGGAAGAGACCATTTTGGGTAGAGAGAATGCTGAGAAAGAATTCAAAGCATAGTGATAGTGCACACTGGCCATATGAGATGATTCATTGAAGGAGCCTTTGAGCATTTTAAGAATGGTTTAGAGGGGCCAGCAGGTGGCAAAGTGGTTACTCCCACGTGGCTGACCACAGTTCAAATCCTGGCCCTGGTGGCTTGAAAATCAAACTGGGCATATGTGCATGCATGCTCCAAATCTCAGGAGATTGGAGGAGAAGGACTTGTGGCATGGCTATCCCTTCTGGGGGTGATTTCTCTCTTTCTCTCTCAGTCTCTCTTTGGTGAGCACATGTGCCCTGTGGCAGAAAGCTTAAAGAAAAATGGTATGGAAAAATAATTTAGGCTTCATATGTATACAAGGTTGTTTAGAGGAGAGGAAATCATAGAAAAGCATGGAGATCATTTAGAAGGTCACTTAGCAATAGTCCAGGTGTTGGTAATGAAGATTTAGACTCATCACTGTAAGTGGGAATGGGCAGAAAGTAATGGTGATATAGATGCAGAATTCAAAGAACTTAGAGACTTCTGATCAGGGAGTATGAAAGAAGAGGCATTCAAAACTCTAGGGTTTTGAATTTGGGTGACAGAATGATGATGCTGTTGACTGAAATAGTGAAGTTAGGAGAGAGAACTGCTTAGAGACTGGGAGAGGGGACTTTATAGGCTAAGAAGGGACTAAGTTTAATGTCAGCTGTGTTGAAGTTAAAACTGGAGATTCAGTGAAAAGTTGATCCTTTGTGCTCCTGGCAATGTGCTAGAGGTAATTCATTCAATACATTTTAAGTCAGGCTTATTAATACATAATTTGCCTAAAATTACTTACCCTTTTTAAGTGTATAGTTCATTGCGTTTTTTGTTGTTGGTTGGTTTTTTTTAGAGGTTTTTGCTATAGGGCGCATGCGCACACCAAAAAGACAGAGAGAGACAGAAAGTGAGAAATCACCCCCCAGGGGAAATGGGCATGCATGCACATGTGCTCAGCGTGAGTTTAAGCCATCCGGTCCAGGACTCAAACTGCAGTGGACTACTTGGGAGTTCAGCAACATAGCCATTACGTTAACTGCTGGTCCCAAGTTCGTTTTTCTTGACAAATATGTAATTGTAAATCACAGTCAAGATACAGAACATTTTCTGGACCAGCAGGTGGCATGGTGGTTAATGCACTGGACTCTCAACGTGGTTCAAGTTCCACACCTAGTCGCTTGCTTTCTCACTTTCTCTTGTCCCTTTCTGCTGAGTTTATATGCCTTGTAGCAAATTAAAAAAAAAAAAAAGTATTTATAATAAGAAAAAAAAGATCTAGAGGAGCCATCCCAAGACACTGCAGCCAGCCGTAGTGACAAGGGCTGGCTGCAGTCGACCATGCCTGCGGTCAGTGCCCAGTGCCAGCTGTCCTAGACCCCAGCCTAGCGAGTCTAACCCTATAGTGCAGGGTACCTGGGAGGACCGGCCGCCACGGCCAGGCTCTGATGCTGTAGTTCCCTTCTCCATTCTCTTCTTGGGATTTTGGGCATGCACACATATACCCGGTGTAATTTTCAAGCTGCCAGGTCCAGGATTCAAACCATGGTTGACTGTGTGCAAATCTAGCACCTTAACCACTATGCCCCCTGCTGGCCCCTTTCATTATAGTTTTAATTTTCACTTCCCTAATGATAGTAAGCATCTTTTCTTGTAATGTGTGGTTTTTTGTTGTTGTTGTTGTTGGTTGTTTTTTTTTTTTTTGTTTTTTGCTTTTTGGCCTTTCTTTGGTGAAGTTTTTAATGGTTTGTCCTTTTTTATAAAGCCAGAGCTGGAGGGAGAAAGTACCCTCCCCCATCCCATGAAACATACTCATGCTGGAATCTCTTCTCCATTTCTCCATCCTGTCAGAATTTGGAGCATCCCAATACATGCATTTTGGGCATGTATGCACACCTGCTGACATGTTTTTTTAGGCCATTGGGGCTGGGATGTGAGTTGTGATTGGCCATGTGTGATCTGGCTCCCTTAACCACTAGGATATAGGGCCAGCCTTTGGGTTGGTGTCTTATTGAGTTATAATAGTTCCTTTGTGTATTCTGGATACAAGTACTTTACCAGTTTTGTTTCACAAATGTTTTCCCCCATGCTGTGGGATCCCTATTCATTTCATTGATGGTAGTGCTTACAGCACAATTTAATTTGATGGGATCTAGTTATTTTTATTTATGGGTAGTTTTGGTGTTCTATCCAGAAAGTTAAATCATCATTGTCTCTAAGGTCATGAACATTTTTGTCTATGTTCTACAATAAGTTTTATGTATTTTTAGCTATTACATTAAGTTCTGTGGTTCATTTAGAACTAATTCTTCTGTAGCGAGGGAGTAAAGGTTCAGTTTCTTTTTTTTTTTTTTGGCATTTGGATGTCTAGTTGTTATTCAATATATCATTTGATGTGGGCATAATATTAATACAGAAATAAATATGAACAGTCTCTGCCTATTAAGAATTACCTTGAGAGGGCTGATTCTGTGTCTCAGCAGTTGGGTATTGCTTGAGAAAAGCTGGATCTTGCTCAGCAACTGCGGTTTGAAACCCCAGCTTGATCTGCTTGAGATGTGGTGGCATGTGCCTGAGATGAGCGTTAGGATCTGATAGGCTAGACAGCTGGGGAAGGGATATCATGGTGCCACCAGACTCTGTGAAGGTTGCGCTCTCTCACTCTTGCGAGTGTATACATGCTTTATCATGAATGAAGGAGAAAAATTATATATGTGAAAAGAGAATACCCTGAGAACCCTAGCCTCTGTGATGCAGTCAGTAGCCTACTGGATCATGAAGCTGGAAGCCACATGCTGGCCTCATTCTGAGTTCCTGGCTTTGGCCTGAGAATATATGGAGTTGTGTGCCCACATGTCCAGGAAGCCAGTGGGCGGGAGGACTAGAAGAACGGAATCATGGCATGACCTACCTAGTGAAGAGTATCCACTCTTATGTGCACACATGTACACGCACCTCTTACGAATTTTAAAAATATATAGATAAGAATACTGACAGGTGGAGTTACTTACCACTGTGCTAACAAGGTTGGGCTCTCTTGGGATGCTCTGAAAGAGAGGCATTTTTGTAAAAACATAAGTTGAAATAAGGTGTAATGGTTGGAACCTTTTTTTTTTTTTTTTTTTAAGAATTATTTAACTTTATTGTTATTTTCCAGTTTGATCAGAGAAAGACATGGGCAGGAGTGAGAAAGCAAGCCACCAGGTCTAAGACTTGAACTGTTGTCAGCCATGTGTTAGTTTTTACCCACCACGCCACTTGCTGGCCCATGGTTGGAACCTTAAGCATATACAGTTTTTCAGATCCTAACTCTGCTGCCATCTTGCCACAAAGAGTTCAATAAATGGTGGGTATTATTCTGTACTTAAAATAGGCTGTGCTAAATAATTACCCACAAGGATAGTAGAGTGATAAAGATCTTCTCCCCCCACCCCCAAACAATAGAGAGAGAGAGAGTACTCCTCAAGGGAGATGACTACACTGAAGTCCCTCTTTTTTTGAGAGAGAGGTTTTTTGCTATAGGGTGCCTGCACTTGCCATAGAGACAGAGGCAGAAAGTGAGAAATCCCCCCCACCCCAGGGGATGGCCATGCCTCAACTTAATCCCTTCTCCATTCTTCTCTTGGGATTTTGGGCATGCTTGCATTCACACCTGGTGTGAGTTTTAAGGCACCCAGTCCGGGACTCAACTGTGATTGACTATGTGGGAGTTCAGTAATGTAACCGTTATATCATCTACTGGTCTTGGTCTGTCTCTTTCCTGAGAGGAAAATGAAGAGAAGGGATTGTGGTGTGGCCACCCCCTTTGGGGGCGGGTGCTTTCTCACTTCCCTCTCTTTCTCTCCTATCCCTCTGTCCTTCTCTAGGAAGTGCATAGACCCTCTGGCAAAACTGGCAAAATTTAAAAAATAAATAAATAAAAAAGTAAGTTGTGTTTTCCAAACATTTTTCATGTTGTTTTTGTTAGACTCTTGAATCTAAAAACTCATTATTGAGCAAGTCAGCAATATTGTGTTTCTACTATATTCTTCTGCTAGTGGGTTCTTGTTAATTTTATAAAATTAAAAATAAGAAATTACAGTGTTACAAGTGAAAGATAGGGGATAGCAGTTGGCGTAATGGCTATGTTGCTGGACTCCCACGTAGTCGATCGCGGTTCGAGTCCCGGACCTGGTGGCTTAAACTCGTGCCGGGTGCGTGTGTGTGCCCCAGATCCCAAGAGAAGAATGGAGGAGAAGGGATTGCAGCGTGGCCATCCCCCCTGGGGGGGTGATTTCTCGCTTTCTTTCTCTGTCTCTCTCTGGTGAGCGCACGCACCCTATAGCAAAAACCTCTCTAAAAAAAAGAAAAAAAGTGATTGCTGAAATTTATTGAGCAGCATTTTTAGAAATTCAGACACTTAGTTCTGTCTTTGATGTTCTTACTTAAAATGTTCTGGGACTGGCAGGTAGCATGATAGTTAAGGTGCTAGATTCCTACTGTGATTCCAGTCTTGGACCTGGTGGCTTGAAAATCACAATAAACAGATAAGTAAGTAAATAAATGTTAAAAAAAAATTAAAAAATAAGAGACCAGCAGATGGCATAATGATTACATCACTGAACTCGCACATGGCAGACCAGAGTTTGAATCCTTAACCTGGCAGCTTGAAACTCACACTGTTCATGTGTGTGTGCATGCCCAAAATCCCAGGAGGAGTATGGAGGAGAAGGGATTGCAGGGTGACTATCCCCTAGGGGGTGCGATTTCTCGCTCTCTCTCTGGTGAGTGCACACACCCTCTATCAAAAATCTCTCTAAATAAGTTTTTAAAAATAATAAAGTGTTCTAAGTCATTGTTTCTTTTTTTCTTAATATCCTTAGTCTTTTCTCAAAATTTAAGGGTATTGGCATAGGGTTCATAGACAGTTGTTGTTTAAAAACAAAACAACCCCAAGTGGGGACCAACAAATGGCATTATGATTATATCCTGGACTCCCATGTAGTTGACCACAGTTCTAGTCCTGGACCTGGTGGCTTAAAACTCACGCCAGGCACATGTGCATGTGTGTCCAAAATCCTGAGAAGACAGATTGCAGGGTGGCCATGCCCTCAAGGGGTGATTTTTCTCTCTGGGGGGTTAGGGGGTGGTGGGGAGGTTGATTTCTCGCTTTCTCTTTGTCAGTCTCTCTTTCTCTGACAAGCACATGCGCCCTGTAGCAAACATCTTTAAAAAAAAAAAAAAAACTACGAGTAAGTTTTTGACTGTTTCAGGTACACTTTTGCCAACTATTTCCAAAACAGTTTTAACACCAGATTTTGGGCATCAGGTTTTGTTTTGTTCTTTTTTTTTATTTTATTTTCCTTTTTTTTTTTTTGGGGGATTTTTCACTT
>NW_006159928.1:7534284-7540739 GCF_000334495.1 Tupaia belangeri chinensis
GGATGGTCACGCCGCAATCCCTTCTCCTCCATTCTCCTCTCGGGATCTTGGGCACGCACGCACACACGCCCGGCGTGAGTTTTTTTAAGCCACCGGGTCCGGGACACGAACTGCGGTTGACTACGTGGGAGTCCAGCGACACAGCCATTACGCTAACTGCTGGTCCCCTTGTTCTTTTTTTTTTAAAGAGAAGTTTTTGCTATAGGGTGCGTGCGTTCACCAGAACGACAGAGACAGAGAGACAGAAAGCGAGAACTCCCTCCTTCCCCAGGAGGGATGGCCACACCTCAATCCCTTCTCCATTCTCCTCTCATGATCTTGGGCATGCACTCACACACATAAGCCACCGGGTCTGGGACTCAAACCACGGTTGGCTACATGGGAGTCCAGCAACATAGCCATTACACCAACTGCTGGTCCCAAGGGCATCAGGTTTTTTAAAGAATCCGAGGACTGTGAAAAGTGTATACATCCACTGATTTTTTTTTTTTTTTTTTTTTTTGCATATACTTTGACCTAAGAGAAGAACTCTCATTCTCTGGTAACTACTATGAAAGAAAAGACATTATAAAACTGAGACCCCAAATATCCCTTACTGTGTTAGGAATCAGATGACATAGATTCTTGGTCCAGTTTTCCCATGTACTGGTTGTGATTATTTTTGGCAAGTACCTAAACAGTCTTTTTTATCTCACAGGGTTGCGTTGAAAGTTATGTGAGGTCATGAAATATAAGAATCTTAACTGCAAGGCATGTGTAAACAGCAACTAATATTGTTTCAGATGATGTCAGATGCTATTATTATTGAAATTGAAATAATACCTGTTATTTTTGCTAACTTTTTTTTTCTTGAGAAAGTTTTGCTGTAGGGTGCATGCACTCGCTGGAGAGACAGACAGAAAGTGAGAAATCACCCACAGGGGGCATGAACATACCACAATTTGTTCTCCTCTTGCCGTGCAAGAAGAACCATGGTTGACTATGGGAATCCAGTTCCTTCACCAGTACGCTACCTGGTAGTCCCTTTACTAGTGTTTTAAAAAGGAAGTTAGTATATTTTTTATTTTCAAAAGTTTTTAATGGGCCAGCAGGTGGCATGGAGTTTAAAGCACTGTATCTCACATGACTGACTATGCAGTTCAAGCCCCAGACCTGGCAGCTTGAAAATCATGCCAGGCACGTGTGTGTGCATGCCCAAACTCCTAAGAGGAACCTGGAAGAGAAGGATTGTGTCATAGTCATCCCCTCGGGGTGATTTTTATGAAAGTGTTGGGTGAATTTTGCCTTGTTCTATTTAAGAGAGATTTTGTGTGTGTGTGTGTGTGTGTGTGTGTGTACACACGTTCACTTGCACAGACGTGTCTTCTTGAGCTTGCTTTGATCCTCTGCCTATGAGATTTAAACAAATATGTACTTGAAAAAATTGTCCTTTTTTTAGATGGAGATGGTGATGGAGATGGAGCAACTGGAAAGAAGAAGAAAAAGAAAAAGAAGAAGAGAGGACGTTAGTGTCTTAAATTAATCTCACTTGATAAGTTAGATGTAGTTATTAACCAACAGGTTTGAATAGTAGGTTTGAAGTTGCATGAAGTCCTGAAATAATCTCAGGGAAATAAATTTAGGCTTAAGAGGTAGAGTTTAGTGAAACTAATTACTTAGCAAATACCTTGGCTTAACATCTTGTTGGTATTTTCTTTAACTGTTACAGCTAAGGGATGTTAATATTGCGTTTCCTATATGTTAATGATTCCCTAAAATTTTCATAGTTTAGAACTTGAATAATTCATAGAAAAATTCTTTCAGGGATGGCCATAGTGGTGCCACTCTGTAGTAACATGACAAACAGTTTGCAGTTTACCTGCCAGCTTTGAAAGCGTAAGATTCTTGATGAACATTGAATGAGGAATTGTATTATTGAAAATATGTGAATATGATAAAATTTTATTAATGACTTTTATAGTACTCAGATTTGTATAAAATATAATCCTACTTGTTTTGTGTTTCTACAGATGTTGTAACTAAGGTCTTCAGGGTCCTGAGAATGTATTAGGGAAACTTATGGGAAATCATACAGTATTGGGGAATAAAGGTTAGGTTGAGAATGAGAACATGTATACTCTAATCTTGGATGTCCTTCGGGCTGTTGGGAACCCCCAAGTGTCTGGTTATGTCTTCTTTTGAAAATGTTTAGACTCTAGTTTCATTAGTCAGAGTTTTGGAGGCTTGATTTCTACTTTTATCCCTGTTGAGAGAAGTTTTTGAATTACTTTTTAGGGAAACTATTGCCTTTCTAGCTTGTTAACTTGGTAAGTCTCTAAGAAACAGCATTATAAGAGTTTGCTCTCCCAAAAGGAATGGACTTTAGCTTGAGAGTTGCCTCCATTGTCAGCACCTCAGAGCCATCTACCTGCTAATTTGGGAAATTCCATGATAAGATCTTTTTTTATTTATAATGCTCCTTTCTCTTAGGCATGTACTAGAAGGAACCTAAAATAAGTTTGTCATTTAAAACATGTAAAACATGTAAAGAGAGAGATAAAGATATAAAGAGAGATATAAAGAGATATAGAGATATGCTTCAGTAAATGGTCATATCTTCATATATGTGCCTCATTTTTCCCTTTTGCAGAACAAAAAGAACAAAATATGTGTTAAAATTTAAGGTAAAAATCTGTAAGACTGGGGCTGGCAGGTGGTGTAGTGGTTAAGGGCACTGGACTCCCATATGGCCAATCACGGTTCGAGTCCTGGACCTGGTGGCTTACTTTCTCACTCTCTGTCCCTCTCTGTCAAATTTATATAAGTAATAAATAGATGGATAAATAAAGTTAAATAATTCTTTTAAGAAAATCTGTAAGACCATTTATGATCAGAAGAAAACCAACTGCTTCATTTTGGTGACTGGTAGATATTGCGGGTGTACAAACTGAAAGTCATATATTACTACATAGATTGGTTTATAGGCAACTTCTTGTCACTTTGGATACAGCATTTGTTATTAAAAGGCAGGTCCAGGACTAGCAGTTAGCATAATGGCTATGTCGCTGGACTCCCATGTAGTCGACTGCAGTTCAAGTCCTGGACCTGGTGTCTTAAACTCATGCCGGGTGCGTGTGTGTGTGTGCATGCCCAAGATCCCGAGAGGAGAATGGAGGAGAAGGGATTGCGGCGTGGCCATCCCCCCTGGCGGCGGTGGGGGGTGGTGATTTCTCGTTTTCTTACCCTCTGTCTGTCTCTCTATTTCTGGCAAACGCGAAAGGCAGGTCTTCATATGCTAAAAACTGTTTATCTGGATCATAAGTATTTTTTTTTTAAATCCCTAAGTTTTGAGTTTTTCTTTTTTAGATTTTTTGGTAATGTATCTTGGGAAACACTGGTATTCATTAGTATATTGTTTGAGAAATAATGTCTTAAAATGTTTGTAAGTAATGCAGCTTTTTAAGTATCTGGAAATTTGCCTGTGGCCACCTAAAGTCTTTCAGCATTAAATATGTATCTTCTTAACTTGTATAACTAATATATACCCTTAAAGAAATAATTTTTCACTTATTGGTATATAATAGGCTTATCTTTTTATTGCTGTAGGACCTATTTCTTATTTTCTCACTACTTCAGTTTTTATTTGTGAAAGCCAGTCTCTGTGCTACTCAATTTATGGTATAGTGAATGAAGATAAAATATGAGACATGTGCTTTCTGCCAAGGCTCTATATATGCTGTTCAACTATAAATGGAGTCCTGAGGAGCTGAAGATTTCTTATCAAGCAGCAGTATCAGAGAGATGTCCAGCGTGGTGACACATGCTGTTTTCTGT
This sequence comes from Tupaia belangeri chinensis, assembly GCF_000334495.1. Lineage (NCBI taxonomy): Eukaryota > Metazoa > Chordata > Mammalia > Scandentia > Tupaiidae > Tupaia > Tupaia belangeri. The sequence goes on from NW_006159928.1 coordinate 7,538,098, forward strand.
TTTTAACTGTAAAGTGATAGCAAGGTTTCTTAAAATTAGAGGACATAAATGACGATAATAACTGTGATAACTGCATAATTTCATTTTTTACTATAGTAGTTAATGCTCTATTTGTGTCTCACAGCAAAAGTTCAAACAGACCCTCCCTCTGTTCCGATATGTGACCTGTATCCTAATGGTGTATTTCCCAAAGGACAAGAATGCGAATACCCACCCACACAAGATGGGTAAGGATCATAAAATAACTTGCAGTTTGATTTTGACAGTTGTAGCTTAGCAGTAAAGCAGATTTGATTTTCCTCAGAACTTTGCTCTACTACTTTATTACAAGTTTGTGAATTTGTGGGTAAACAAAATACAGTAGAAACCCTCTTAGCCAACATGACTAGGACAAGTAACAGGTTGATTAATGAGAAGTTGATTACAGTGGAGATCACAAAAAGTAAAAATCTTTGTAAGTAAAGGTTGACTTAAATTCATTTTTCATTTCCTTTGATATTTAAGCACAGATTGGCATTGGATTCCAATTTTTTCCTCCCACAAATTGTATTTATAATGCATTATCTGTGGTTTCCATTTTGGGTGTCTGAAAAGGAGCAAGAACTAAGTAATCTAAGTTCATGCCCATTGTTTCTTTTTTCTTTCTTTTTTTTTTTTTTTTTTTTCTCTTTTCCTTTATAGTTAGTTTTTACCTACACTTAATTAGACAGAAGTTTAATGAGTTTTTAAGATTTTGCTTCCCTTTATTCATGATAAAGTATGAGAGAGCGTGTGTATGTGTGTGCGCATGCGTGCATACACATGAGAGAGTCTAGTACCCTCCACAAAGTCATCTGGTCATGCCATGATCTCCTTCCCTCAGGCCCATTGGATCATGGGCACTCACACGCATGCCCACAGAGCCTGGTTTCAGGCACTCTGGGCCGGGAATTCACTGTGTAGGAGTGTAGGATCTAATTTCTCTTTCTCTTTTTTGCCAAAGGCATGTGCACTTGCCAGAGAGAAAAGGAGAAAGCATCTCGTGACCCTCCATGGGATGTGGTCATGACTACAATCTCTTTTCCTCCGTTTTTCTATTCTGTTGGGATTTGGGGCATGTATGCACAAATACCTGCCTTGTTTTTCAAGCTGCTAGGGCAGGGACTTAACCCCATGTGAGGTTCAATTCCTTTAAAAACCAGGGCCTGGCCTGGTCCTTGGCTTATCTTGAGCAGCACATTGCTGTTACCATGGAGCTGGGCCAGAAGTATTTTTGATGACTTGTCTTAATTGATGCTTTTTAGAGTAGTCAGTTTAGTTTTCACAGATGTAATTATTGTATGTAGCATACTATTAAATTACATAATTACAGTAACAAATACAGATGACTCAAACAGGTTCAGGGACAGACTCACCTAATTCTTACAAGTGTTAAGTGAGAATACATTTCAGCTGGTCAGCAGAATTTCATAGTAGCTTTATGCAGACTGAGTATGGAAACTGGGACCAAGCTCTGCATTTTAATCCCATTTTAACGCTTAGTAGTTTTTTGACTTGGTCAGGCAATTTGTGTCTATTTTCATATCCTCATCTATAAAAAGGGCATTTCATAGGGTTATTGTGAGGGATAATAATGCATGTAAAGCCCATAATAGGAGTTCTGGGTGCCTAGTGAGTATTTAGTTTTTGTTATTATTCAGAATAGTAACCTGTCAGCCCCAAGTATTCAGAGTACTATGGGCACTGGTCAGTATGTTTTACAGAGGAAATTATGAGCATTGGTTAACCCAGTGGTTGCAATAGTTAGTGAAGAAAGCTTTGGCTGTAGCATTACTTCATTGACTTTTAAAGATACCATTTTTTTCCCAATAGGAAAGAACATAATGCTATATTTTTATTTCTTCCTCATTCCTGATTATGAATATTCTTAGAGGATAAGTCTACAATATTCTGAGGAGCTAGCAGGTGGCATGGTGGTTAAGGCTCTGGACTCCCACTAGGCTGACCATAGTTTGAATCCTGGACCTGGTGACTTGCTCTTTCACTTTCTCTCTCTCTGGCCAAGTTTAAAAAATAATAATACATAAATAAAATTAAATAAAAATTCTTTTAAAATATTCTAAAATTTGGTCCGGCAGATGGTGTGGTGGTTAAGGGTACTGGACTCCCACATGGCTGACTGTGGTTCAAGTCCTGGGTCTGGTGACTTGCTTTCTCACTTTCTCTCTCTCTCTCTCTCTCTGTATTCTCTAGCCAAATTAAAATAAGTAAATAAATAAAGTTAAGTAATTATTTAAAAAATTCTGTAGTTTTATGGCACACTTAGCTTTTCTTTGAATTGGAATTAATTGCTATTCCTATATGAAACGTCTCTTTTCTTTTTTTAATTTGTATAGGGCATGTGAGCTTGCAGGAGGGGTGGGGAGTGGGGAAATAAAGTAAGAAGTCAACCCCCAGGAGGAATGGCCATACTACAATCCCTTCTTTGCCATACTCCCTTCGAGGTTTTTTTTTGTTTGTTTGTTTGTTTGTTTGTTTGTTTGTTTTTTTAGCACACTTTTGCATATGCCTGGCATATTTTATAGACTTCTGAGTTCATTACTTGAACTGTGCAATTGGCCATGTGGGAGCCAGCCTCTTTTTTTTTTTTTTTTTTTTCCGCC
>NW_006159928.1:7540936-7544651 GCF_000334495.1 Tupaia belangeri chinensis
GCAATCCCTTCTCCTCTGTTCTCCTCTCGGGATCTTGGGCATGCACACACACGCACACACGCCCGGCCTGAATTTTAAGCCACTGGGTCCAGGACGTGAACTGTGGTCGACTACATGGGAGTCCAGCGACATAGCCGTTACGCTAACTGCTGGGAGCCAGCCTCTTTAATCACTATGCCATCTAGCTGGCCTTAATGCATCTATTTTAAAGTAGTACAGATACATCTAATTTTACATTTATTATATAAATTTCCATAGTACATATGATCTGATCACATTTTATTATTTTATTTAACTTTATTAGTTTACTTATTTTTACAATTTGACCTGAGAGGTACAGAGCGAACGAGAGAGAGAGAAAGAAAAAGAAAGTAAGCCGCCAGGTCTGGGGCTTGAGACCACGGTTGGCCATGTGGGAGTCCAGCACCCTTCACCATACTACCTGCTGGCCCCAACATTTATTTTAAAATATATATATTAAAATTTATTTTGCGTGTTTCTTCTTTTCCCCTTTCCTTCACACCCATGATAACTACCTAGAAGGTAGCCTTCCATACTTTTTGTGCTCATATATGCATACATCTTTGTTTATGTGAGGCGAGCGTTTTGGTCCATTGTTTTATGAAGTGAAATCATGGGCATACTTCCATCCTGTTTTTCTTGTTCAGTACTGCTTCTTAAAGTTCAGTACTGCTTCTCCAAGTCAATTATCATAGAATAACACTACTATTATTTTGCACGATGTCATAATATTCCATGGTACAAATATAACACACTTTCTATCACCATGCTCGCATTGATACTTATTTCAAGTATTATTTGCTCCTATACATCATTCTGCAACAAACTTTTGTAGGTAGACAAGTAGGTAGAGTGTACAATGTGCTGCACATTCTTTTTTCCTCTGTTTCTCCATCTCTTCAGGATTTGGGGCATGTGTGCCTGGAATTTTTTAAAAATGTATTTAGTTTTATTTATCATTATTATTTTTAAATTTGCTTCAGGGCACACAGATTTGTCAGCAAAGAAAGAGAGAGAGAGAGAGAGAAAGGGAAGTGAGAAAGTCAGCTGCTATGTCTGAGACTTGAACCATGGTTGGTCATGAGGGAATACAGCACCTTAATCACCATGCCACCTGCTGGCCCACTTGACATGTTTTTCAAGTCCTCGGGGCTGGATTTGAACCTTGATCAGTCATGTGGGATCTGGCTTCCTTACCCTCTAGGCTAAGGGACCTGTCCAAGTCTCAGATGTTTTGACTCTTCTAAAAATGAGAATTCTCAAGAATTGGACATTCTCCAAATTATGACCTCTAAGTAAATTAGCAATTTCTCAGGATGATGTAAATATGTACATACTGTTTAGACTTTTTCTTCTAGTTATTCCTGGAACATCTTTTTAGTTCTTGTTTTTTGTTTGTTTGCTTTCTAAAGTCAGAATCTAGTCAAGGTTCATATCTCCACCGTTTTTCCTCCATTTTACTGACTCTTGGAAGAAGCAACATAATTGTGGGAAGTCTTACAAGTTTCTCTAGTTTTCTTGTGATATTGTTAAATTTTTTCTTCTTTTCTATGATTTCTGTAAATTGGAATTGGAAATAAATAGGTTTAGTATTAGATTTAAATATTTTTGATGGAGGGCCAGCAGGCGGCATGGTGGTTAAGGGCGCTGGACTCCCACGTGGCTGGCTGTGGTTCGAGTCCTGGACCTGGCAACTTGCTTTCTTGCTCGCTTACTCCCACTCTCTCCCACTCTGGTCAAATAAAAATAAATAAAATAAAATAATTAAAAAATTTTTTGGTAGGAATATATTGTAAGTAGTTGGGATCTTCATGTTTGTTTAGAAAAGGATGTCCTCTTAGTTATACTATGTTTGATCACTTGGGTAATATGACAACTGGCATTTTTTTTAAAAGGTGCTTTTGTCTTAATAATCCGTGGGATACTTTTGCATCATTGGAATGTCCTTTCTTTAACAACCTTTCCCTTATTTAGTTTAATACCACTGGTGATCCTTTGAATTATTTCATTGGGGACTGCAAAATGGTGAATTTCTATCTAATACTGTAATTCCTTCTGTACTTATTAGTAGGAATCAAGAATAGTTTTATTAACTGGGATTCAACAGTTGTTTCTTTCCAAGGCCGGGATTCAAAGTGCTTTATTTTTTAAAAAGTTTGTTAGTGTATGTATTTATGAGAGAGGGAAGATAGATATGGATTGGTTTTTGACATGATGTCACCATGTTGGGGTCCTCCTACCCCAGTCTCTTGGGTAGCTAGGACACAGATACACACCAACACACCGGCCGTTCTAGGTCAGGCTAGAAACTGAATCTAGGCCTTCCACATGGCCTTAACCTCCAAGTAGCAGAATCATGTCAGCATGTGTCACTGCCTCAAACCCAAACATTCTTTACTTTTTACCCTTCAAACTTTTCACAGGATAATTTGTTGTAATAGGTTTAATATTATGGACTTGCATGCATTTTTAATTGCTTTGGGGTTAAAAGTATGTGCTTTAAATAGTCTTTATAAATCTGGGACCCAGTGCCTTACAAATACAAATATTAGCTTTAAGTTATCCATGTTACTTATTCAGAAGTATTATTTATGACTGAAATTGATATCCAGACACCCTTATTACTATTCTTTGATTTTACTTTTCCTGCTTTTGTACATTCAGTGTTAAAAATGGCTTAAAAAAAAAAACTGAAAAGAGAGGCCAGGAGGTGGCGTGGTTGAGGCACTGGACTCCCACATGGCCAACTGTGGTTCGAGTCCTGGATTTGGCGGCTTGAAACTACGCGGGGCATGTGTGGGTGCATGAGTGCACAAAATCCTAGGAGGAGAATGGAGAAGGGATTGCAGCATGGCTTTCCCTTCTAGGGGGTGATTTTTCACTTTCCTTCTCACTATCTCTCTGTTTTCTGGTGAGTGCACATACCTATGGCAAAAACCTTAAAGAAAAAATGCTGAAAAAAATTTTCAAAGACATGGAATTAATTTACCTATTCTAAATGTTTCCTATAAAGAATGTTTTCAAGCAGTTGTTTTGATCGTTTTGTAGACATAATAATATATTTAAAAAGCATTTCTGCTCTGCTTCTGTCAATTTGATGAATTAATTGCCTTTTGGAGTAATTATGAGCTCAGGATGGTCATTATGGTTTTTTTTTTCATTGTATCTTAATAATTTTCATGATTTTGTTAGACTGAACATCAGAAGATCCAAATATATAGACCTTGACAGTAGGTTTCTTGGATGTGATTAATGACTTTCTATTTGTATTCAAGACTTGAAGTGAGAGTTTCATTAATCTAGGGATTTACTACAATACAGATCATTTTATAATCTTTAAAAATCCACTGCATCTTAGAGTTAGCCATACATCCTTTGAAAGTGTGAGATATTCGTGAGGTCTGTTGATTTCCATATTAGGAATCCTTGTGTCACATTCTCATTCTAAAATACAGTAGAACAGAATTTAAAATTGAATTACACTCACATTTAACCTTTAGGAAATAGATTCTGCTGGGAGTGGTTGTAGTGCTTGCTTGTATGCCCAGCTACTCGATAGACTGAGGCAGGAGGATCTTGAGTGGATTTGGAGAATTAGGGAATGATGACGACCAATTTCACTTTCACTGCCCTCAGTGCATGATTTCCATCAGCCCCCTGTGGACATAGTCTCTCATCTTACCACTCTTCCTGC
>NW_006159928.1:7544820-7577931 GCF_000334495.1 Tupaia belangeri chinensis
TCTCAGTTTCCCACTCTTCCTGCTGATGTTTCTACTTCTCACAAAACCGCAGGAATTGAGGTACACGATTCTTTAACCTTTATAACCAGGTACAGCTATAGAGTATGTGCCACAGTTAAGGCCAGTGCCATTGTAAAGAACTGTATTTTGTTTGTTTAAAAATTGATCTGTGACTGTAACTGTACACTTAGGTCTGAAAGTGATTTATACTTGGAACACATGGGGCTTTCATAGGATCAGGGGAGAGAAAGGGCTAGGATTAAAATGAGAGGTTAAGAGGTCATGTCACCCTTGTTACCCAGCTTGTCTCTCCCAGCAGGTAGTACACAGCTGCAGGTATATTGCAGCTATAAAGTCGAGGTACTTCTTGAGTACCCTTTTCTTGTTTCTTTGTTTTGGTTAATTAAGAGAGATTGTTGCTGTAGAATATGTGCACTTGCTGGAGAGACAGAAAGCAAGAACTCACCCCTTGGGGGGGGATGGCCATGCAGCAATCCTTCCTCTTCCATTCTCCTCTCAGGATTTTGGACATACACACATACATGTGCCAGGCATGAGTCTGGCCCTGCCAGTTCTGGGACTCAAACTGCACTCAACTACATGAGAGTCAAGCAGTGTAAACATTATGCCATCTGCTGGTCCTGAGAGTATACTTTTTAAAAGATCTTATTAATATTTTCTTTCTATCCTGAGGGCCTTACGTGTAGGTAGAATGTTTATTTGAACACTTCAGTTAGAAGTTGTTTAGGTTTGACCAGCCAGTGGCTTAATGGTTAAGGTGGCTGGATCCCACATGGCCTATTGTACAGTTCAAATACTGGACCCGGCAACTTGAGAAACACACTACGTGCATGTGTGCGCATGACCAAAATCTCAGGAGGATGGAGTAAAAGGGATTGCAGCATGGTTCATCCCTGTTGGGTGGGTGGGTGGCGGGGGCATGCATACTGTCTCTCTTGGTGAGCGCATGCTCCCTGTAGCAAAAAGAAAGAAAGAAAAATGTGTCATATGTTTTCATTGTTCCTGTGAAAGTAATTTGTGTACTTTTAAAACTAACTTTAAATTGATGATACTATAATAACAACTTTGGTTATGTGATATTAGTGGTTAAGTTCAAAAAACATCTAAACAGGAAATAAGCCAAAGAAATTTCTGTGATGTTTAAGTATTGTACTCTTGTGCCGAAGAGTTACCATAGAGCTGTTAAGATGTTGGTGTGCAAGTAGCAGCAGCAGGAGAAAGTGACCACGGTGATTGTGACAGCGATACACAGAAAAACTCAGCATTTGGGGGCTTTAACTTAGTTGTCTGTGGTTTAGAGCAGTGTTAGGTAAACTTTATTTGGTGAAGGGCCACATAGTAAAATTTTTTTTCCAATGAATTATTTAATTTTACTAGTTATTATGCTATTTTAAAATTTACTATAGGGCATGTGCATTCATTAGAGGAAAAGTGAGAAAGCAAATCACCAGGTTCAGGACTCGAACTATGGTCAGCCATGTGGGAGTCTAGCACCCCAACCACAACACCTGCTGGCCCCCAGTCTTTAAGTGTTACTCAGCTTTGTCTATATAGTATGAAAGTGACTGTAGATGGTACCTAAATAAATGGGCAGAGCTTTGTTGTGGTAAAATTTTATTTACAAAACACATCAGACTGGGTTTGCCTATATACCATAGTTTGCTAGTTTAGAGACAAATAGAGTAATTATACTCAAGTGTAACTTACACAGAATTTAGTGATCACTGAGTTGTGAACTATACAATGAGTATTTAAGAATGTAATCCTTGGGGTCAGCAGGTGACGTGGTGGCTTAGGACACTGGACTCCCACGTGGCCTACCGCAGTTCGAGTTCCGGACCTGGCAGCTTGCTTTTTCACTTTCCTTCTCTCTTGCTCTCACTCTGTCCTTCTCAGATCAAATTTAAAATGCATAAATAAATAAAGTTAAATAAAAATAATTTGTTCTTTTAAAAAAAAAATAGAATGTAATCCTAGTATTTAACAAATTTTAAAGATTTTCAGGGCCAGGAGGTGGTGTGGAGGTTAAGGTAGCTGGATTCTACATAGCTGACTATGTGGTTCAAGTCCCAGACCTGGTAGCTTGAAAATCACACTCTGTGTGTGTGTGTGTGTGTGTGTGTGCACGTGCGCACACTCACACTCACCCAAAATCCTGAGAGGAGAATGGAGGAAAAGGGATTGTGATGTGTCCGTTCCCCTGGAGGGGTGATTTCTCACTTTTTCCACACTCTGATGAGTGTACCTGCCCTGTGACAAAACTTTTTAAAAAAAAGTTTCAGCAGGTGATGTGGTGGTTGAGGTGCTGGGCTCCCACATGACGGACTGCAGTTCAAATTTTGGACCTGGCAACTTGTTTTCTCCCTTTCTCTCTCTCTCTCACCAAATTAAATAGTAATAATAAATAAAATAAAATGATCCTTGAAAAAAGGGACTTTCATTCTAAAATAGTTAATTTTAAAAGTATACTGCTTAAAGGGAGTCAGTAAGGGGACCAGCAATTAGCGTAATGGTTGTGTCGCTGGACTCCCATGTAGTCGACTGCAGTTCGAGTCCCAGCCTTGGTGGCTTAAACTCACACTGGTCACATGTGCGTGCATGCCCAAGATCCCGAGAGAAGGGAAGAGATGGGATCGCGGCGTGGCCAAAAGGTACTAGATTCCCACATGGCCGACCATGGTTTGAGTCCTGGACCTAGAGGTTACTTTCTTTCTCTTTCTCTCCCTCTGTCTCTTTCTAGAAGTATTAAAATAATAATAAATCGGGACCAGCGGATGGTGTGGTGGTTATGGTGCTGGGCACTCCCACATGGCTGACCATGGTTTGAGTCCTGGACCTGGTGGCTTGCTTTCTCACTTTGTCTCTCTCTCTCTCTCTGTCTCTCTCTGGCCAAAATAAAATAAATGAATGAATAAATAAAATTAAGTAAATAATTTAAAAATGATAATAATAATAAATAAAGTTAAATAAGATCTTTAAAAAGGGGGGGAGTCAGTAAATATAATTCCCAGGTTACTGAGTGTAAAAGCCTATTTGTTTCCTCTGATAGTTTTACTGCTTATATATGTAATTAGAAAAATCCAACACAAGCACATAATGTTATACTTTAAGGAAAGTATATGTGGTTTTCTGGTCAGGTCTTTTTAACTAGTACCACTGGCAAAATTAAATGCTAATTTTTATTGTGCTTTTTGATATGAGTGGAATCTTCAAACAGTTCCTGGAATATATGTATTAAATAGTATGGGGATCGGCTGATGGTGTATTGATTAAGGCTGGACACTCCCACATGGCTGACCACAGTTCAGGTCCCAGAATTGGTGACTTGCTTTCTTGTCCCCCCGCCCTCCTTCCCCCTTCTTGCTGGTCAAATTAAAATGAATGAATGAATAAATAAAATTAAATAATTCTTTTTGAAAAATAGCATGGATTTCAATTTTTTTTCATCAGAATAAACTCATACTTTAATTCCATTTTTTTGAGACCTTTTTGAAGTTCCTCCAAGTGGAAGGAAAATCTGGCTTCTAGGGCATTTTTCTGACTTTTTTAGTTCTCTTCTTTGTTTCGAGTGGGTAGTAGTCTGTGAATAAAATTTTATTTGAGTTTTTTTTTCTCAAAAGACTATTCTAAAAGGCTTAACTTGATTCGGATTAATTATGTCTCAGAAATTATTGGCATACATTTTATCTGAAATGTCTTATTTTGCTCAGTGTATTACCTGTTTCTCCTTTATAAATGACACACACTATGCCTTGCTTACTATAAAGGCGCACAGCTGCTTGGAGAACTACAAGTGAAGAAAAGAAAGCATTAGATCAGGCTAGTGAAGAGATTTGGAATGATTTTCGAGAAGCAGCAGAAGCACATCGACAAGTTAGAAAATACGTTATGAGCTGGATCAAGCCTGGGATGACAATGATAGAAATCTGGTAAAAGGAATACATTTTTGTAAGAACATGATACAAATTTTTTTTCAGTACTAACTCTCCAGTTGTCTGTTTGGCTCTCTTTACAACTTTGCTAAAACTTGAAGTAGAGGTTCTGTCGTACTGTGATGAGATTGTAAGAGGAGCACATGTCCATGGTAGCCCTCTCGTTTGTGCAGCATTTGCACTCAGGTGTGCACCTGCACTCAGGAATTGATATTTAGTTCCTGTCTGGAAATCTGTTATTTTGCTATCTAACAATTCATATTAAGAAATAAAAAATCTGGGAATAAGTGTCTAGACAGAAAACATAATTATAATACAGTGAAGAAACCAATAAAAGGAATCATTTTCTCTCTTTTTTCTTTGAGAAATGATTAGTATAAAAGACAGTTTTCTAATTCAGTTTTAAAAATATGCAATACGAGCAAATAAAATCAGCATTTAAATAGTCAAAACTTATTTATTAAACTAATTTAAGAGTGAAGTGTGCTTTCTTTAGCTTTCTAGTGGAATTAAATTCCTGTTTTTCAGAGATGAGTTATTTTCATAGCATTAGAAAACTGTTACTTGTTTACATTCATAGAATGCTTAGATGATTCCCAGAAAGGAATTACCAATTTTATTAGACATTCTGACCTTGAAAGATATATAAGAGTAATAATGCGAAAGTAAAAAAGTCTTTTCTATTTTATTTTAGTGAAAAGTTGGAAGACTGTTCACGTAAGCTAATAAAAGAGAATGGGCTAGATGCAGGCCTGGCATTTCCTACTGGGTGTTTTCTCAATAACTGTGCTGCCCATTATACACCCAATGCTGGTGACACAACAGTATTACAGTATGATGACATCTGTAAGATAGACTTCGGAACACATATAAATGGTGAGTTTGGGGAACGAATTCCTGTCCCACCCTCCCCTCTGGAAACTCTAACTTTGTCTCTGTTAGGTGGAACTAAATTACAGGCTCCTGAAGTCTGTTCTTGCTGCCTCACTTTGAGTACAGCTGTATGAGATAAATGTGGAGATTTACTTGGCAGCATCTAAGTGGAATGAAGTGAAAACTGTTGGGTAATTGAGGTCTATTACCTTGCTATCAAAGCATATAAAATATAATTCAGGTCACTGTTTCATACATGACTTATTCAAATAATGACAAATATTTATTTAAAGCATTTTAAGTTTTTTTTTTTTGGAGAGGTTTTTGCTATAGGGCATGTGCGCTCGCCAGACAGACAAGAGACAGAAAGGGAGAAATCACCCCCCAGGGGGGATGGTCACGCTGCAATCCCTTCTCCATTCTCCTCTTGGGATCCTGGGCACGTACACACACGTGCCGGGCGTGAGTTTTAAGCCACCAGGTTCAGGACGTGAACCACAGTCGACTACGTGGGAGTCCAGCGACATAGCCATTACACTAACTGCTGGTTCCCAGCATTTTAAGTTTCTCTCAACCTTTATATACAGTTCGCTTTTCTGATTTCTCCCCAACAAAAGTACATTGTTATCTCAATAAGCTTGAGAAAGTTAATTTAAGATTAAGTACTTACCCTAAGGTTTTACTGAGTGGGAGAAATAGCACTGTATTTAGGGCCCTGTTTTCCTATTTATTTGCATTTCAATTTGCTTTTCCTTATTTTTTTCCACTCTTTTTCTTGCTCTAATTTTGTTTCCGTTTATATGTGCACTAATTCTTTTCGTCCTGAAATTTGTGTCTATTTTACTCCTTTGCCTCTTTGATTATAAATTATCTCTGAGTGCTGCCTTCATTTGAGCTCATCATTTGATTTTCCTGTTAACTAGCAAGGTTAGTAGAGGAAATGCTGTAAAGTAGATAAATTGATTAGCCAATGAGTAATCTTAAGAATTTTCTTTTTCAGGTAGGATTATTGACTGTGCTTTTACTGTCACTTTTAATCCCAAATATGATACATTACTAAAAGCTGTAAAAGATGCCACTAATACTGGAATAAAGGTATGTAAATTCACCATCTCTTCACTCAGCATATTTTGTATATTTACTTTATAACTTTTTTTAAAGATTTTATTTAATTTTATTTTAATTTGACCATGGGGTGGGGGAGGGAGAGGCCAAACACAGCCAGATCTGGTACTCGAGCCATGGTTGACAGTGTGGGAGTTTAGCACCCTTACCACGATGTCACTTGCTGGCCCCACTTTATAGCCTTTTTAACGTTTGTAGATAGTTAAGTTGATAAGACTGGTCCACTGTCCCAAAAACTTTTTCCCCCTTTAGCTTTACTAAACAGTTTGGATATACTTTTTTTTTTTTTTCTTTTTTTGGAGAGGTTTTTGCTATAGGGCGTGTGCACGTGCCAGAAAGACAGAGAGAAAGAAAGGACAGAAAGTGAGAATTCATGCCCCTGGGGGGAATGGCCACATTGCAGTCACTTCTCCATTCTCCTCTCGGGATCTTGGGCGCGCGCGCGCGCGCACACACACACACACACACGCACACGCACATGCACACACGCACCAGCGTGAGTTTAAGCCACTGGGTCCAGGACTTGAACTGCAGTCAACTACATGGGAGTCCAGTGACATATCCATTGCGCCAACTGCTAGTCCTTTTCTGAGCATCTTTAAATATTGTTTTAAAGCTTTGTCTAGTATAAGAGGCCTTCAGAAAGTTTATAGAAAATGTATATTATGGGGGCTGGTAGGTGGCGTGGTGGTTAAGAGCACTGGACTCCCACATGGCCGACTGTGGTTCAAGTCCTGGACCTGGTGGCTTGCTTTCTTACTTTCTCTCTCTCTCTCTTCCCTCCTCTCTGGTCAAATTAAATAAGTAAATAAATAAAGTTAAATAAAATAGTAAAGCTTTTTTAAAATGAAAATGTATATTATGAAAAAGTATGCATGGATTTCAAAATTTTTTCGTACCAGAATAATTTTTCGTACCTGAATACTTCAATTCAGTTTATTTCCCTCTTCCACGATAATGCATTAGAGAGAAATAAGGCACTCCCAACAGAGTCTTCACACCATTTTTATCTAGCCCAGGTCTCAGGCTGGCATCCTCAGGGTGATCCTGAGCCACACCCAGGAACTGAAAATGTTCCATTTTTTCCTTGAACTTCTCAAGTCCCCTTATAGGTCTGCCATCCGGTCTTTTTCTGGGCTAGTTAATGTTGACTTCCCCCCCTTTCTGTAAATGGACTGTGCTTTCCTATTTCATTGTATGCCTTATAACTTTTTGTAGAACTGGGAATTATAATCTGATATGGGGATTGATGGGTGGCGTGATGGTTGAGATGCTGGACTTACACATGGCCGACTGTGGTTCAAGTCCTAGACCTGGCAGCTTGCTTTCTCACTTTCCCTCTCTCTGTTGCTGAGCAAATTTAAAAATAAAAATGAAGAGAAAATAAAGTAATTCTTTTTTTACCTCTTTTTTTTTTTTTTTCTGAGAGGTTTTTGCTATAGGGCACATGCGCTCGCCAGACAGAGACAGACAGAGAGACAGAAAGCGAGAAATCACCCCCCAGGGGGGATGGCCACACCACAGTCTCTTCTCCATTCTCCTCTCGGGATCTTGGGCACGCACGCACACGCGCCCGGCGTGAGTTTAAGCCACCGGGTCCGGGATGCGAACCGCGATCGACTATGTGGGAGTCCAGCGACATAGCCATTACGCTAACTGCTGGTCCCCAAAATAAAGTAATTCTTTAAAAAAGAAGAAAAATGAATCTTATGTGGTACTATGGAGATTGAATCCTACCCCTTCACCAGGGTTTTCTGGTTTCCTTACTGTTTGATTTTATTTTTTATTATTATTTTTTTAATTCATACAGATGTTTACTTAGCTTTATTTACAGAGCAGGGGATATATTTTTTGATCTCTAGTGGTGCCTAAATAGCATCATTAGGCAAGAATGCCATTTTAAATCTATGCTGAATCCTAAAAATAACAGATGTTGGTGCTTCTCGAGAAGGGTCAAGCATGACTAGATTAGCGACTCTAAGGCCTGTTAGTTACTCAAAAGCAGGTTTTTTTTTTTTTTTTGAGAGGTTTTTCACTATAGGGCGTGTGCGCTCGCGAGAGAGACAGAGAGACAGAAAGCGAGAAATCACCCCCCAGGGGGGATGGTCACGCCGCAATCCCTCCTCCTCCATTCTCCTCTCGGGATCTTGGGCATGCACGCACACGTTTCTGGCATGAGTTTAAGCCACTGGGTCCGGGACGCAAACCACGGTCGACTACGTGGGAGTCCAGTGACATAGCCGTAACTGCTGGTCCCGCAATTTTTTTTTAAGAGAGGTTTTTTTGCCGTTAGGGCTTGTGCGCTCACCAGAAAGAAATCACCCCCAGGTGGATGGCCATGCCCCAGTCCATTCTCATCGTGGGATCTTGGACATGCACACACTTGCCCCTGGCGTGAGTTTAAGCTGCCGGATCTAAAACTCGAACCACGGTTGACTGTGTGTGAGTCCAGCACCAGAAGCAATTCTGTCTCTGCATCTCAAGATTTTGAAAACACCACCACAATTGGTGCATTCCTATCAAAGCCCATAGCATGTAGGTTTTCTGTTTTTTTTGGTATGTTCTGAACTAGAAACTGGTGCTCCAGCATAAGTCGAGCTGTCTGTTTGAACATTTCGGGATTTGGTTTGTACTGATGTGCAACTACCGTATCTCGTGGGTCATCTGGTTCTGCAGCTGCCATTAGTGCTTGCAGTGATAGTAATACCGTGCAGAGTCATTGATCTTCCAGGATATCCAAACAAATAGTCCCTGTGACAGAACTAACATTAGGATGCCATATTTTAGTGATAAACCAGACCGTATGGGGATTAAACATACATTTCTGGTATTTTTATATCTAGTTGATATCTTGCTCTTTCATATGGTGTGTCTGGAGGTCCTACTATTTCTATTTAAGTCTGTAAAATTCTCATCTACAAGATCTCGGTGCATGTGCACTTGTTTAAAATGTCCTGATTTTTTTTTTCTTTTTTAGATAGATAATTTTTGCTATTGGCATGTGTGCTCACCAGAGAGACAGAGACAGAAAGTGAGAAATCACCCTACCCTACCCCCCAGGGGAGATGGCCACATCACAGTCCCTTCTCTCTTCTCTTTTTGGGGTTTTGGGCACGCACACATATGTGTGTATTTCAAGCTGCCAGGTCCAAGACTTGAACTGCAGTTGGCTACGTGTGAGTCCAGCAACATAACCATTACACCATCTGCTGGTCCCTAAGTGTCCTGGTTTTTAATGTCTGGCTCCCAAAAGAGAGGAAATTTAAAAAAAAGAAAATGGAGAGAGGGAAACTGTTCCTTTAAATCAGCCAGAAGGGTAGGGTTTGCAGTAATGAGTGGACGCTAACAGTGTGCTGCCCCACTTCACCTATACCTGTAGTGACCAGAGCAGCAGTCACACACCAGAGCACACATCCTTGATGTTCAGGGCAGCTTCTTTTTGCTCCTCCCTGGCCCCCATGAACTGTATGCAGCTTGCACCAGGGTCAGTCTTGCCATGGAGCTTGTGTGATGGGGGTGGGTCACTGTTGCTGTGCAGAGAGCTAGGATTGGTTACAGTTCAGTGCCTTTTACTGTCAAGCCAGTCCTTGCCCTGGATGTAGCAAGCCTTCAAATACTGCCGACTTCCCACATACTGATAGATTTGACAGATTCTGCCATAGCAGGGGTTATCCAGCTGCGAGATCAGATTCCTTGTGTTTCCTACTCTACCATCTTCCTAAAATCCTCCCCAAAGTTCAGAAAACTTAAAGTACAGAGCAGTGTTCTGATAGCCTGTTTAAAAATATTAAAAAGTTGCCATAAAATTTTGTACCTCGAATAACAAAGTGTACTTTTTTTAATAGTGTGCTGGAATTGATGTTCGTTTATGTGATGTTGGTGAGGCCATTCAAGAAGTTATGGAATCCTATGAAGTTGAAATAGATGGGAAGACATATCAAGGTGTGTTTTTTTTTGGGGGGGGGGTGTTTCTTTGGCTGTAGAGCAGGTATGCTTACTGGAGAGGGAGGGAGCAAAATGAGAAAGCACCTCATGGGGGAGGCGGCCAGGCTACAGTTACTTCTCCTCTTGGGATTTTGGGCACTTTGGCACACACACACGGGCCTTTTTTTTTTTTTTTTTTTTTGAGTCATGTGTCTAGAACTGCATAGTTGACGGGCTCATGGGACTGAGTCACCTGTGCTTTCTGGTGCTGCAATTCAGGGGTCCCCAATCCCTGTGCTGTGGACTGGTGACAGTCTGGGGCTGTGCAGCAGAAGGCGGGCAGTGAAGTTCCTCATCACTTGTGCTGCCACCTGTGCTCTTCCTCCTGTCAGAGCAATACTGGATTCTCGTGGGAGTGCGAGCCTTATTGTTAAGTGATCGATTCATGTGGTAGTGGTGGAAACGGGGGGTGTGCATGGTGGATGCGGTGTGCTCGAGGCATCCCAGGACCAATCCCCCGTCCCTTCCTTCCAGTCTGTAGAGGGTTTTTTTTTTGTTTTGTTTTGTTTTTTTTACTTGAGGCTGATCCCTGGTGCTGGGAAGGTTGAGTACTGCTGTTTGAATTCATCTCCATCAGTCCACCCCATCTCCAACTCCCAGGTCTATCTGACCATTCCCCATTTACCCCTCAAGGGACAGAATGTTACCAACATTTCAGAACCCAACAGTACCTTGTTATAGTTCATTATGTGCTGCTTTGACATCATCCCTGAGACCAAGTTAATTGGTAAAGAACAGAAATTTCTGTGGAAGGTCGAGATTTGAGGGATTAGCATCTAGTAACCAGGCCTTCTTTTTCTGTATCTTTTTGTGGAGAAGGTAGAAGGGCCAAGATAGGGAGAGAGGGAGTGCATGACTGCTTGTGTGCACACATGAAAAGACCAAAACAGAACCCATTGTCATGATAACAACATTAATCCATTCAAGAGGGCAGTGCCAAATGACCCAGGCACCTCCCATTAGGCTCCACCCCCCCCCAACACCACCACTTGAGAGTCCCTTTTGCAGCAAGTTGAACCCGTAGAACCCAGATCCATTTTTCCAGACACAGCAGCCTTCCTCTAGTGAACCCCTATCTTGAGTATTGAAGTGTTTGCATTTTTTTCTTTTTGTCTTCATATACCTAGTTATGCATCCTTAAACAGTGGTTTAATTATGTTCCATTTTGAACCATTTATGAAGGGTCTTCAAAGGTTCATGGAAAGTGTGTATCGTGGGAAAACTGCATGGATTACAAAATTTTTTTGCACTAAAATAAACTTGTACTTTAATTCCATTTCTCCTTGAACCTTTTGAAGTCCTTGCATGTATAGAGTATTATACAGGATGTATGTAATTGTGCACTTTTGCTCATTGTATCTCTAGGCTTTATTCTAGCCAAATGTATCCCTAGTTTTTCTTTTTATTGTTGAGTAGTATTCCACTGTGTGAATTTGCCACAGTTTGACTATTCTGTCATCGAATTCAGGATAATGGGATTCAGATTTTGTTTTTCAGCATTTAAATCATTGATGTAATAATAGAATTGAAGATTTCATAATATACTATCATTTTGATACAGTATTCTCATTCTTTTGGTCTATTTCTCCACAAGTACACATATTTCATATTCATGGTCATTGCTGAACACAGTAATTTTTTTTATGGATTTAAGTTTTTACAGATGACTCTTGAGCCATCCCTATAGCGTAGCGGTTAAGTGCTGTGCCTATGGATCACATATGGCCTACAGTGGTTTAACCACCAGACTTGGTAGCTTGAAAAGCATGTTGGCGCTGTGTGTACCCAAAATGCTGAGGAGAGGGAGAAATGGAGGGAAGTGTGGCATGACCGGGGCCTATTGAGGCATACTTTCTCCTTCTCCCCTTTCTCTCCCCACCTATCTATATTGATGCCACCTGCTACAGATACAGAGCTGAGAAGACCTCAGCATCTAGCGGGGTGACAGCCATGAATCCTTTAGTTACACAGTTAGTTATTACATTGACGTTATGGTTAGGGCAAGGAAGACATCTGACCTCCACCGCCATCCTAATCCAGCCCAGCCAATAATGACTTCCTTCTAATTTCCCGTATACTTTCTGACTGTAGAAGTTGCCATTTTCTGTCTAGTACTATTGTCTAAATACCTCCAATGTCACGAGTACTTCCTAAAGCTAACTGTAGGCAAAGACCCAGAATCTCAGACTGCCTCTGTCCTAATTCCATGCTGAACAAATGGGGGGATCAGGCAAGGATAAAGTATGTTTCCAGAGCCGCAGGTCTCTCTTTGGAATGGCACTTTGGAAATGAGATCTCCTCACAATTTGGAATTATTCAGGATTTACACTTTAAGGGCAGATAACTCTGAAAGCAATAGAGGGCAGGAATGGGGTGGGCCCTGTGAGTGCACACACCTTTTGGCAATAAAAAATAATACCTCTTTAGGTGACCCCTGTTGTGTCATTATCCTATCATCCTTTTTCTTTCTCCCCTTACTCCCTTCTAGTAGTCAGTCAACAGCACTGTAGTAAAACTACTTTACATATGTCACTAGATTTCAGCTTATAATTACTGCAATATGAAGTTATTTCATAGAGCTTGTCTAGTTTTTGAAAACTATTTGAACTCTAAACCAAAAAAACCCAAGGGAACTGTTTGTACTTCTAAGGACCCAGAATAACTTCTATTTTATTTATCGTGACAGTGAAACCAATCCGCAATCTTAATGGACACTCAATCGGGCAGTACCGAATACATGCTGGGAAAACGGTGCCCATTGTGAAGGGAGGCGAGGCAACCAGAATGGAGGTTTGTGTGTCATTAACACTTTGGGAAGAGCACTGTGCCCTTTTCCGTCCTGACAGGCTGATGGTATTTTAAGTATATAGACTGTTTATCAAAAGTAGCTCACCATCTATGCCTCCCCCAGTCAGAATCGGGCTGTGTAACCGCAAACTGCATCTGGTCAGTCCAGGGCTCAGTCAGCTATGGAAATCGGGGCTGTCAGGACTGTTCATTCAGCAGTTGGTATTTACTGTGCACCTCCTAGGTGCCGGTTTTGTTAGGAGTCACTGAGCATATGGCAGTGAACAGTGCGAAATCCCTGCCCAGGTAAAACCTGCATTCTAATGGGGGATGCTGGGAGACCAAAAAGTGCCGAGGAGAGGAAGCAGAGATGGTGATTAAGACCTGCAAGGAGATACTGACATGAGGTAGTGAGGGCAAGAGGTGGTGATTGTGATTGGATCTAAAATGTTCTTCTCTCCCCTTGACTTTTATGTATTTTTTTAAGGAAGGAGAAGTATATGCCATTGAAACCTTTGGTAGTACAGGAAAAGATATTGTTCACGATGATATGGAATGTTCACATTACATGAAAAATTTCGATGTTGGACATGTGCCAATAAGGTGAGAGAATGTTGTGGGGGTGTTTTTTGTTTTTCCTTCTAAATGACTAATGGAATGTCTCTTCCAGTTAACAACCTTTTTGAAATGTGACAAGCATACAGGGTGGTACATTCATAAATATACAACTCTGTAGCCTAGCAGGAAGTTTTATGGTTTTTGTAATATAGCAAAAAAATATTAGCCAGTTAAGAAATTTTAACCGAAGGACCAGGCATGGAGGTGCATGCCTGTAATCCCACCTACTCAGGATGCTGAAGCAAAAGGATTCATAGTAAATTTAGTGCTACTGTCTGTACAGTCAGATATGGGCTGTTATACATTCTATCTTTTGATTTTAAACATTAATAACCAGTTTTATACTTTAATTACTAAGCAAAGACACAGCTGAGGTTTGGGTTATTCTTAGTGGGGGAAATGAACCGGTGACTCTTGCCAACTACTAACTTTGGATTTTCTCCTTAGGCTTCCACGAACAAAACACTTGTTAAATGTCATCAATGAAAACTTTGGCACCCTTGCCTTCTGCCGAAGATGGCTGGATCGCTTGGGAGAAAGCAAATACTTGATGGCTCTGAAGAATCTGTGTGACTTGGGCATTGTAGATCCATACCCACCATTGTGTGACATTAAAGGATCATATACAGCACAGTTTGAGCACACCATACTGTTGCGTCCAACATGTAAAGAAGTTGTCAGCAGAGGAGATGACTATTAAACTTAGTCCAAAGCCATTTCAGCATCTTTATTTTCTAAGCTTTGTTGGAATACATTATACCAGAATTAATTTGCAACATTTTGTCTGTTTTAACAGTGGACCTATGTAATTTTTATATCCATGTTTTAAAAAGAATTCGATCAAAGGCAAACCATCTAATGTCATTAACCCAGGAAAAAGCTTTCAGGACTTTCAGATGTTAACTGTACCCCAACCCCAGCCCCCAGGAAATGCTATAAAGCTCAGATTAGTTAGGAATGACTTACACATTTGTTTCAAACACCGAAGAGATGCTTTTCAGATATTTATATTGCCATATTCTTACTTGAATGCTTTGAATGACTACATCCAATTCTGCACCTATGCCCTCTGGTATTGCTTTTTAACCTTCCTGGAATCCATTTTCTAAAAAATAAAGACATTTTCAGATCTGAGAGCTACATTTCAATGTCTGTGGTTATAATTCAGGATAGAAAGTAGCTGATTTTGATATAGAAAAATGTAGAGCCTTTTAGCTGGATTGTAGACCTCTGTACTGAGATGTTCTTTGGCATAATGACTAAGACAAGATCTATACATGCATAAAGTGGGACAGTCCTCTTTTCATAAATTAACATGCAGCTTTAGGAATATTTTGCCTTGCTTTTCAGGAACATATTACTCCCTTTCATTTTTTTCCTCAGTATTGAAAAGTTGTACTACTTACTCAAATGTGACTTAGGAACCTTGTGCCAACTTGAAGCCTTATTTTAGTTTAAAAAAAAAAAACACCTCATTTAGATCCTTTGTTCACTGATAGGATTTATCAAATATATTCAGCTTACTAAAAAACTAAAGGGGACAGTAGGGCAATATAGTGGTTATGGCACTGGGCTCCCTTTGGCCTACCACAATTCAAGTCCCGGACCTGGTGACTTTAAAATCATGTCGGGTATATGTGTGTGCGTATCCAGAATCCCAGGTGGGGAAGGAATTGTGGTGTGGCTATCCTCCCCGGGGGTGATTTCTCACTTTCCCACTCACTGTTTTCTCTGGTAAACATGCACCGTATGATAAAAACCTTAAAAAAAAAAAAATACCAAAACCCTATGGGGCCAATAAATGGCTAAATGGCTATGTCACTGGTCTCCTATGTAGTTGACCACGATTCAAGTCCCAGACCCAGTGATTAAACTCATGCTGGGTGTGTGTGCGTGCATGCCCAAGATCCTGAGAGGAGAATGGAGAAGGGGTTGCAGTGTGGCCATCCCCGCTGGCGGGTGGATTCTTGCTGTCTCTATTGTCTCTCTGGTGAGCACATGTGCCCTATATCAAAAACCCCTCAAAAAAAAAAAAAAAAAAAAAACCCAGAAAACCCTAGAAACCAAAAAGGGTATTAAAACCACAAATCCAACAACAGGCAAACTTCCCATGTTTGGATCTTGTTCTAGTTAGATTAAATTGCAATTATTTGGATTTTTCACTAGCAAACCTTATGCTGTAACATCTGGCCCCTGGCTGGCTTGGACTCAGCCATGAGATTGGTATTTCAGCAGGGGAGCCTAGCTTATAGTTACTCCTTAGATCATCTAAGTGTTTTGAGTGTGACGATTCATACTGTGTTTCAACTGAGCCCCACTACTGATTCTTTTAACAAACTGCATAAATTCCTATCTGTAAATGTTTTATTGGGAATGTTCCAACATAATTTCAAAATTGTTATGTACCAAGGGAAAGCCTTAATTTGTATATGCTTTAGGGCAAGGTTTTATTGCCTCTGGGATGCTGTTTAGTTTGTATTTTGTTTAATGTTTTACTCTCTGGAAGAGAAACCTGACTTTTGTGCCTAGATCATTTGTTAAAAAGCTGCTCTTTGAGCATCTGAGCTATAAATTAATGTCACCTTGTGGGGAAAACCATCTAGTTTCTAGATACAAGCTTTTATTATGGTGCTAATGTTACGTAACTGTGTTAGAATAACCTCCATTTCCTGTGATGTGCTAGTGGTAGAGCTTGCCAGTTCACACCTGAACAGAGAGGAGTTGGGTCTTCCAGATGGCTCCTTCAGGGTTTTAAGTCTTTACTTCTGTATGTGCTTTGGTGGGAAGTATGAAACATCTTGGTATCTGAACCCAGGAATTTGAGCATCGACCCCCGATGGAGTGAAGAATTTTGGAGCTTTGTGAGACCTCTTCCACAGCAGTGATCTCAAACACTTTCTGAGCTCCAGGCTCCCTTCTAGGTAACTGTTGAGAACAGTGGCATCACGTACGCCCCTGGAAGGGCTAGAGGGGGTAAGATCATGTGAAGAGGGAAGCAGTCTCTTACAGTTGTACCGTCTGCCTATTAGTCATGTATCTCGAAGTCACTATGTTATGTTTACAATGATGTACCTTATTGGTAATGAATCATTATTAGTTTGATGTTTAACAATAGTGCCTTTAGTAAATTATTTTACAACCGAAACATGTTGTATTTTGTTAGATTAACTTAGCAGAATGTAGAAATATCTGTTGAGATTTAGTATAAAGTAAGAAATTAAGTTTGTGTTCATTGTTTAGGTTTTAGTTTTTTTAAGTTTTATTTAACTTTTATTCACTTATTGTTTAATTTGACTAGAGAAGGACAGTGAGAGAGATTGAAAGAGGGAAAGCAAGAAAGTCAGCTGCCAGATCTGGGACTCAAACCACATTGGGCCATGTGGGAGTCCAGCCCCCCTAACCACTACGCCACCTGCTGGCCCCCAGGTGTTAAGTTTTTTGTTGGCATCTTAAGACTTCAGAGCAGTTTTAGGACCATACCAAATTTTGGTGGCAAGTACTGTAGATTTCCCATATATCTAATGACCACCCCCCAATCCACCCACCAGAAGTCTCCATGGATGTTAGTGTTCACGGATTAAAGAGGGCTAAACTGGAGCCCACATGGCTGACTACAGTTTGAGTCCTAAACCCAGCGACTTGGAAATCCCACCAGGCCGCATGTGCATGTGTGCTCAAAATCCTGCGAGGAGAAGGGATTGTGGTGTAACCATCACCTCTAGGGGGTTTCTCACTCTGGCAAATCCATGTACCCTATAGTAAAAGCCTATGAGATGAGATGAGATGAAGTTAAACCACCTTACTTCCCATATACTTTTACACTGAGTTTAATATAAGCAGATAATATTAAAACAACATAGCTTCAAGAGTTGGACAACCATTAAAATTAGGTGTTAAAATGTAACACATTTTAGTAGCAGTCCTTAGAATTAAAAAGGCTAGAACTCAAGGTATCTTGACCACATAAATCTTTAATGAGGTATAAGCACGTAACAGTTGAGGTAAAGGTAACAACTTGCATAGGTGTGTATTAACAATAATAACAATTTTACACCCAGCCATTTAATAATCCAGCTGTATTTTTGGCACAGTTGATTTGTCTGTCCAG
Organism: Tupaia belangeri chinensis; assembly: GCF_000334495.1. Classification (NCBI taxonomy): domain Eukaryota; kingdom Metazoa; phylum Chordata; class Mammalia; order Scandentia; family Tupaiidae; genus Tupaia; species Tupaia belangeri. Next base: position 7,562,269 of record NW_006159928.1, read on the forward strand.
TGATACAGTCTTGTTGAACTCACTGTTGAACTCACTGTCAGCTGCCCTAAATGATTTGTTTTCTAAGTTAATTTAAAAATTTGCTAATAGAAGTCCCTTTAAATTTGTACTTAAAGATGATCACTAATGGTGCACAGCATTGTACAGGATATTATATTTTACTGAGATTTCAACCTGTAAATAAATCCACTTAAAAGGCTATCTGATCTTGAGTGGCTAACTCTAAGCTTAAGATCTTACTTACATAGCTGATCTACAGGTCAATAGACTCCTCCCCTTTCTGAACAAGATTAAGTTAGCAGCGGTAGTACTCTTTAGAGATCTGTTAAGATTAAGGGGGGTGGGGGGCAGAGTGTTCTCACTTTAAAAATACAAGTTTAGAAAATGTTCAATGCTTTTGAAAAAAATGCCAGGACCCAGTATTTATCTAAGAAGCTCCTAGTAATCACATAATTCTAGCAAGAGTAAATAATCCAGGTTTTAGTTATTTAGAAAGATGAGATACTAGACATACAAATTGCCAATTTTGAACAATTATCTTCTCTGCCCTATGCAATTTTTCTCTCGACTTTAAAAAAAAAATTCATTTGAACTAAAAGTCTCAAGTTATCCAAAGCTTTTATGAGATCTAATGTTATCAAACATAAAAATTCATACCCAATATAAACTATTTGTATAATAGTTTGTACAACTCAAATATTTTATGACTGCTTTATCAGAATCTGTACACACCTGTTTGCTACCAGATAATTATATAAGTCCCAGCCATCGCTTCTTTCATGTCCACAGTTCTGAAGTTCACTTAAATATAAAGCAGCAATTTTCAACTAGATAGTATCACTATACCAAATAAATAGTTATTGAAAAAAAATTTTTTTAAGTGAAGTTCCATGAACAGAAATAATGTCTATTCTGAGCCCCGTTAACACAAAGCCTCGGGAATATCGAGTGACTGAGGAGTACATAATACCTTGCTAGTTGACGTTGTACCACTTTAATTCTCTCCGAGGGGCAAATGACTTTCAACATACAAATGGCACAGAACAGGCACCCCTCCCCCCTTTTGGTAAGACTATCAGTGAAGAAAATATCTAATTTTTCATCCAAGAATTTCTGTAGAAAAGAGCTACAAAAAATAAGTAACAAATGCATATAAAATGATGCCACCTGCAGTTCAGTGGAAGATTGCACAAATTCATGATCTGAGACAAGGTAGCAGGATAGATATAAAAAAGATTAACAGCAGTCGGAGGTAAACAAAACATTTAAAACTTCAAGTACCTGAAACAACTTTGTTACCTGCAGTTGATCTACATATATGTTGTCTCTGTAAAAAAGTTTTGTTGTCGTTAGATACGAAACGTATAAAGGTAGTGTGCCCTGATTCATAAGTAAAAAAATTAAAACCATGAGGCTCAAACTTAACACGTCGGCCCTTTTAAAAATGATATATACAAACCACAAGAAACCCCACTGTCCTGGGATCAGCTGAGGATCTCGTTAGAGGTATCGGTTTCTTCACTGGGATGGTGGCTGCCTGACAGAAGCTCCGGAGCCAGGAGATCAGACTGTCCGTTCTCGGTAACGCGCTGGGTATAGAACAGGATGTAGGCGTGAGCCTTGCGCACTTCATCCACAGTGCACATGCTTAGCTTGGAATCATTGCAGTGGACCCAGAACCCTGGAGGGGAGCACAGAAACACGGTGGTTATAAAAGAACGGAGACATTGCCAGTGCAGCACCCGCCTGCCCCTCACCGCACAGTTTTGCTCTCTGAGGTTGCCTATAGTCGACTGTGGTGCAGAAATATTCACTGGGTCCTCCCGACACGGCAGAAGCAGCCTCACGGCTGTGTCGTAATGCCCTCACACACCTCGCCTTCTCATCTGTCCTCACAGGAAGGGTGAGAGACCACATTCATGGAACTTTCATTACAATGTGCTGTTACAGTTTTCTATTTTACTTTCTGTTTATTTCCTACGATGCCTAATTAAACTATCATAGGTATATGTGTGTAGTAAGACACGTGGTGTATATAGATTTGGTTCAGTTCCGGGCACACTCGGGGGTCCTGAAACCTTAGCCCCTTCAGAGAAAAGGGACTGCTGTATAAAAGCCGTTGAATTTCAGTGAGGTACATTTTTCTAAAGGGGTAAATTTCTAGCCAATTTTCTTTCTCTTCAGTAAGAAGTACAGCTTGGGCATTAAGTTACTCGGAAATGATTTGCCTTTTATTCTAGATGATGTTTTTGAGCTAGCGGCTGTGTGTGCTTGCCAGACGGGAAAAAAGGCCTCCGTTTTTGATATAGTACCGCTTCATGGGGAATGGTCACACCACAATCCATTCACTTCTCTTTCTCCTTTGGAGATTTCCTGCGCACGTGAACACACATCTGGTGAGTTCTTTTAAGCTGCCGGACTCAAACTGGTCAGCTGTGTGGGATCCGGCTACCTCAACCACCTGGCCACAGAGCTGGCCCTAGAAGGTTTTTTTTTTTTTTTTTGGAGAGGTTTTTGCTATAGGGTGCATGTGCTCTCCAGACAGAGAGAGAGAGAGACAGAGAGATAGAAAGCGAGAAATCACCCCCCAGGGGGGATAGCCACACCGCAATCCCTTCTCCTCCATTCTCCTCTCAGGATCTTGGGCACGCATGCACATGCGCCCAGTGTGAGTTTAAGCCACTGGGTCCAGGACGTGAACCGTGGTCGACTACGTGGGAGTCCAGCGACATAGCCATTACGCCAACTGCTGGTCCCTCTAGAAGTTTTGAAGTTACTAAATCTGAGAGAATCAGACTATCTGCCACTATATCTGGTGTAAATCTACCAGTTAATGCTTTTGCCGCTAATATTATAAGGCAAGTAGTGTACAACTAATGACCGGTAGGTCCGTATCAACTGCCTTTATGGATTATCTGGGCTGCCTGACCACATGTGCTGTTGGCTTGTTGGTGGAGGGGTTTGAGGGGATGGTGATTCATTCTGTGTTAACAATAGGTACACCAAAGGGAAAATACAAAAGTGAAACCTCAATCTAATCCCTTTGCTAGGACTCGAATGTCCTGGAAGGGCCCATAGAAGAAGCAAATGAGGGAACCAGCAGTTAGCGTAATGGCTATGTCGCTGGACTCCCACGTAGTCGACCGCGGTTCGTGTCCCGGACCCGGTGGCTTAAAACTCACGCTGGGTGCGTGTGCGTGCGTGCCCAAGATCCCGAGAGGAGAATGGAGGAGAAGGGATTGCGGCGTGACCATCCCCCCTGGGGGGTGATTTCTCGCTTTCTGTCTCTGTGTCTCTCTCTGTCTTGTGTGGTGAGCGCACGCACCCTACAGTGAAAATCTCTCCAAAAAAAAAAAAAAAAAGAAGCAGCAAATGAAAGTGAGTTTTGTATGTGAAATTTGATTCAGAAGTTTGTTCTAGGTATCTGTGATCCTCACCCACCTTCCTCCCCAGTTCATTAGATGCCATTCTTTAACAGAATGAACTGAAATAAACCAGTAAAAAACGGAACCTGCTCTTGGAAGTATGCCCTTACTCTTTTCATTAACAAAATTATCCTCATCTCACCCCTATAGCCCTTCAATAGCCAAAGTACCACAAACCTGCAAAAAATTAAACGTTGTGCTGTCTGCATAACCCCCTTCCCTCCTCCTCTACCAGTAGTTACACGGAAGCATTCTTCTAGACATAAACATTGGTCAAGAGGCTTTGCTTTAGGCGATTCCATCGTCAACCTAAAGACCACTCGCCCAAGATAAATCATTTGTCCTCTGAATACCTCCTTCAGAATTGTAGCAGTAGGCAGTGTAGTGTCCAGAGCCAAATCCTTTCCCGTGGTGCATTACTACAGCAGATAAGTCATAGATGAAGCATTCTGGTCTGAGGGAGTTCAAAGTCTCCCTGTAGCAATAGGGCTCCATGTTTAAGATTTCCTCAAAGCCAACGTGAACACCAATCTTCTCTCGGTTATTACGTCCTGACCACCTGAGACCAAACCAGAGTAAACTTATCAAAAACAAGGGAAAAACCCATGTACTGGATCCAGACAGTTACATTAGTAGAAGACCCCAGAGATGTATAGAATACAGAGTATCATGTATAATAATCATAAAATCCTTACAGGGTTGAGGCTGGCTATAAATGGAGTGATTTAGACTTATTTACCAAACAGGTCCAGTCCGGTTTTAAAATAAATATTTGGCTTCTGTTGTTACATGATAATATAGGAAGAAACAAACTTTTAGAGAAGAAAATTAGAGCTTTACAGACATTTTCCTCTAACTGATCAAAGAAAGGCAAGGCCCCCAAGATTTTTCTTTTTTTTTTTTTAAGAGATTTTTGCTATAGTGCATGTGTGCTTGAAGCAAGAAATTATCCCAACACCACCCCTGATGATAGCCACACTGCAATCCCTTCTTATTCATTCTCCTTGGGATTTTGGTCATGTGTACACACGTGCCTGGTGTGAGTTCCAAGCTGCAGGGTCAGGGACTCGAACCATGGTTGACTACGTGGGAGCCCAGCACCTTAACCTCTATGCCACCTTCTGGCCCCTCCCCCCAAAGAGTTCTTAATTCTTCACAGCCTTGACAATGTCTGAAGAGGGTATCCCAGATAGAAACAATCTGGATCTTTCTTGGTAACGTATAGAGGAAAAAACAATGCAAAACAAACCAGGTACCTATAATTCCTCAGAACACTTAAGAGCCTTGAAAAAATAAAACAGAAACTGTGACCCTTCCTGTATGTAAATAACCATGACGCCACTGAGACCGAGCCCAACACCCTCGCTCCGTCATCTTCTCAGTCTGTTGGTCATGCTTCTTACTGTTGGATGTAAGCATGGCCAGCCACCGTGTACATTTATGAAAAATGACACACAAGTTCTTTCAGAAGATTGTCATCCTGTTTAGGGGTAGCGTGGTATAGACACAGGGACTGACATGCATAAAAACTTAACAGTATTACAGTATCAAAACATGAGGGTCGGACAAATGACAGAGAAGGGAAAATGCGATATAGACAAATGCTATAAAGGGAAGAAAATAAATGCGAAAATACTCAGTACAGTGTCAAATGGTATCAATCAGCCATGCCTACATTTAAACAAATCCCCTGGATTTAGGGAACTTCCATTTTGCTGAATACGTGGAGATTCCCGGAGGGCAGTGTACCCGGGAAGGATATGACACTCTGAACCTCTTCCCGCATGCCTCGCCCTATCCATCTCTTTCATCTGGCTATTCATTTGTATCCCTCAAATGATCACTTGTCGCCAACGGGTGGACATGCGTGTTCCCCTGAGTTCTAAGAGCCTCTAGTAAATTAACTGAACCCAAGGAGGAGGACAGTCACAGTAACCCCCATGTATAGCTGGTCGGTCAGAAGTTCCAGAAGCCTGAATTTTAAGATTGGTGACAGAAGTGGGAGGCACCCTTGGACTGACTGAGCTTTCGACCTGTGGTAAAAAGAGCGTAGCATTTCTGGAACCAGGAAGAGCATAAAGAGTTAAAATGTTTTGGGCAGTAGATGGAAGGAGGTAAGAGCCATAAGGGTAAGGAGAGCTTCAAATGTTAGATTTAAATGGTACTTGTAGCACTAAAGTCTTAATTATGAAGAACAGAAGTTCCTCAGTTGCTAATAGTAGCCAGTTGAGTACCAATTTAAGTGACAAAAATTTAAGTCCATTAATTCTGCCTTTACAAATACTTCTGGACATCTAGTACACCTTTAGCACAATTCTGGGCTTTGAGACACAGGGATGAAAAGCATAAGTCATTACTGAGTTTCTGTTCCACTGTCAGAAGATTAGTAAATAAGCTACTTAATTGCAAATAACAGTTCATGTGGTTAAAGCAAAGTACGGTTATATGATACTGAATGTTGGGTGGTGCTAATTTAAAATAGGATAGTTAGGGGCCAGCTGGTGGCTAGAGGTTAAGGAGCTGAATCCCACATGGTTATTTGTGTGGTTTGAGTCCTAGATCCAGCAAACTGAACAAAACACCAGGCATGTGTGTGTGCATGTCCAAAATCCCAAGAAGAAAATGGAGGAGAAATGACTGTGGTGTGGCCATCCCCTCTGGGGAATGCTTTTTCACTTTCTCTCTCATTGAGTCTCTCTCTCTCTCTCTGGTAAAAGCATGTGCCCTGTCCAACAGCCAAAAAAGCGGGTAGTCAGAGAAGTCCTCTCTAAAGACACGACGTATGAACTGACGTCAATGGACAGAGCCATGTGTCATCAGAGACTAGAAAAGTTTTAGGTATCAGATAGCTCCTTCCTTAAAACTGATCAACATGTGTATATCGTTGGCTATGCTTAGTTTTTCTCCTTCACCATTATTTCTGTGTGTGCAGGACTATAATACTGAAAAAGGGTCTTATTCTACATTCTGCAAAGAAACAGAACATCCTCCTGCATTAAAAAGCATTCAGATGATATTTGCTGATTGTACAGTTACAGTCAATAAGTGAATGACTGAAATGAACAGTGATTATCTTTGGTGGGAAGGGCACCGAGAGGAAAGAGTACTTTATCTTTACCTTCTCTGGTACTTGAATTTTTTTAGAAGTTCATTATTAAGGCAAATAGCAATTACTAGTATGTATAAGAAACACGGTCTGGATAGCTTTCAGATCACAGCACGTGAAGTAGCTTTTTCAACAGGGTTCATTCCTTCAAAGAACAACAGCCCCTCAGGTTAACATGGTTCATGCAAAGTACAAAAGCATCTGTTTCGATTAACCAACAGATGGGCAATTACCTCACCTAAAACAGAAGGTGCATTTCAGACGACTATAGTTTTGTCTTCTTTTTAGAGAGCAATTTTTGCTATAGGGCACTTGTGCTTGCCGGAGAGACAGAGAGAGACAGCAAGAAATCACCTCCAAGGGAGGATGGCCACGACTCAATCCCTTCCGCTCTCAGGATTTGGGGCAAGCACACACACACACCTGGCGTGAGTTTTAAGCCACTGGGTCCGGGACTCGAACTGTGCTCGACTATGTGGGAGTCCAGCGACACATCCATTACATCATCTGCTGGTACCTACAGTTTCTTTTTTTTAGTTTCTTTTCTTCTTTTCTTTTTTGCATAGGGTGCATACATTCCCCAGAGAGAGACAAAAAAGAGAAAATGAGAAATCATCTCCTAAGGGGAAATGGCCATACCACAATTCCTTCTCCTCCATTCTCTTCTCAGGATTTTGGGCATACATGCATATGCACCTGGAGTGATTTCCAAGCCGCCAGGTTCAGAACTCGAACCACAGTCTGCCATGTGAGAGTCCAGTGCCTTAACCTCCACACCACCTGCTGGTCCCATTTTGTTTCTTACACTTTGAGTTGAATTGCTGTACTTTTGGATCAAATACCAATGCTATCCAAGGGCAAAGAAATGGAGTAAAATAATCAAGCTATAGAAGAAATGAAACGTGTTATGCCTTAAATATGCTGAATATTACATTATGCAGAATTAAATACACAGAGAGAACAGTACCACTCAGCAAGACCGAGATGTGAGGGATTCACTGATTAGGAATGCATTCCACAAGGGAAGCTAACAAAACATTGCGGATGGTACATGCTGTTCAAGGCTGAAGACAAGAACCACCATTTTTTCCCAAAACAAAGTAAACAGTACACCATTTCCTAGCTAAGTATATGGTTTTCAAATTTAATTCATCACGTGTTCTCTAAGTTTTCAGGCATCGTGAGCACGAAGGATGACCAGGGTAGGGGTGCACAGCCGGCAACGAGCTAGGACTATGACTAACCTGAACCGTTTGAGGTGCAGTCTGAGGACCTGAGGCAGGTGGCATATCGTAAGTTGTTTCTGGGCTTCTGTGAGGATAACTGGTTTTGAGGAAAATCTTCTACGCTTTGCTGGATTATCAAAGAAAAATGAAAATCAAGTTTTATTAAAGCATGCAGTAAAAAGCTAAGTAAACTGTTCTTTTTTATTTTTAGTTTGTTATAGGGCATGTGTACTTGCTGGAGAAAGGCAGGGGGGGCGGAGAGAATGTGAGAAAGTACCACTGCAGCCCCATCTCCACTCTTCTGTGGATTTTGAGCACAATCTCTCATGCATCCAGCATTATTTTTCAAACCACCAGGTCTGGGACTCAAACCATGTAGTGGGTCATAAGGATCCAGCTGCCTTGACAATATACCACCTGCTGGCCCTAGACTTTCTTTTTAATTCACACATGAGCTACTTAAACTTGTTACAGGCATCGTACTGTGCTAGAGACACAGACATGGGCTTTGTACTCTTAAAACTTAGAATCTAAAATTAAAAAAATAATTACAGAGACCAGCAGTTAGTGTAATGGCTATGTCACTGGACTCCCATGTAGTTGACCATGGTTCGCGTCCCAGACCCGGTGGCTTAAAACTCACGCCGGGTGTGTGTGCGTGCGTGCCCAAGATCCCGAGAGGAGAATGGAGGAGAAGGGACTGTGGCGTGGCCATCGCCCCTGGGGGGGTGATTTCTCTCTTTCTATCTCTCTGTCTGTCTCTGTCTGTCTGGTGAAGCACACGAGACCTGTAGTAAAAACCTCTTAAAAAAATAATTATTATTATAACGTGGAGCCAGCAGGTGGTATGGCGGTTAAGGTGTTGAATTCCACCATGGCTGACCACTGTTCAAGTCCTGGGCCTGGTGGCTTGAAAATCACAACTAAATAGATAAATAAATAAATCTTTTTTTAAAAATTAAAAGCTAATCCAGAGAGAAAGATAAATAAATGCATGACTTAATAACTGTCCTCCAAATAACATGACTGCTGCTATTAATATTTAAAAATGGACTCAGTGGGGCCAGCAGATGGTGTAGAGGTTAAGTTCCTGGACTGCCACCTGGCAACCATGGTTCGAGTCCTGGATCCGGTGGTTTGAAAATCACGCTGTGTATGTGCATGCATGCCCAAGATCCCAGAAGGGATTGCAGTGTGGCCATCCCTGCTGGGGGATGATTTATCACTTTCCCTCAGCTGTCCCTGTATCTCTCTCTCTCTCTGGCAAGTGCATGTGCACTAAGACAATAATCTCTTAAAGAAAAAATGGACTCAGCCATACCAGTTATAGCATACTGCTAATAGTATTTGAAAATGGACTCCACTATGCCAATTAATGGGAAAAGCTAAAGCTCTCTCCAAATGCATTTTAGTATACATTTCCCAAAGTAGGGAAAAGTGTGTAGTATGGTGGGGAAGGCAGCTATATCCTACGTGGCCCAGTGTAGTTCAAGCCCTGGATCCAGCAACTTGAAAAACACGTCTGCACGTGTGCCCCAAATCCCGAGAATGGAGAAGGGACTGGTGTGGCCATCCACCCCGGGGGGTACATTCTCTGTCTCTCTTTCTCTCTAGTGAATGTACATGCCCTATAGCATGTTTGAAGGAAGGAAAGGAGGAAGGGAGGGAGGGAGGGAGAAAGAGAAGGAGAGGAAGGGGCAGGGAAAGGGCAAAAAAAAAAAAGAGAGAGGAGAGGAGAGAGGAATGTGGTCAGTTTGTTTATAGAGGCTAATCAGAACCTGAAGGGGCATAGGCCCTCACTGCCCAAACATCTCTCCACCTTTCCTGGGGATCCCCCCCAGCCCTGGCTATTGGCCTACTGCCCTAAAAAGCTAGGCCTGGGATCGGCAGGTGACATGGCGGTTAAGGACTCCAGACTCCCACATGGGCAACCATGGTTCGAGTCCCGGATCTGGCGGCTTACTTTCTCACTTTCTCTCTCCTTTTCTTTCTCTCTCTCTGTCTCTCTCCCTCTCTGGTCAAATAAGAATAAATAAAGTTAAATAATTCTTTCCCCCAAAAAAACAAAAACCAAACCAAAACAAACACAGCAGGCCTTTTTGAGCTCTGTCTTGAGACTTCCCGCATCAATGTCCTGCTTTTGTTCTTCAGTAGCTCACTTTGGACAGGTGGAAACTGGGATTCTTCCTGTCTCCTCTGCGTCTCTACCTACAGACTGTGTCTGCGGCGGCTGGCTGCCAGAGTCAAGAGCAGCACTTCACTTGCACACTAGCTGACTGTCATCTTGTTGCTGTGTTGCAATCCTACCTCGGCTTCCCAGGTCCTGGGGCTGTGGGCGTGTGCTATAGTGCCCAGCTTTTAGGGTGGTCCAGGTTTCGAACCAGGACCTCCTGGCAGCTGTTGTTCATGTAGGAGGTGGAATTGGTCCACAGTGAGGCTGTCCTCGAAGCCATTTCCACTGGCCACCAGGAACCTTTCTTCCAGGTCTGACCCCAGATCCAGGTTCTTGGCTGTGCTGTGTCCCACACCTGCCTTGACAGTTTCCTGGAACACCTGGTCCAAGTTTAGCTAAATAGAAGGTGTCAACTCCTTGATCTTTAATTTTAAACACTCTTCTTTATGTATGGGGATAGTTCTTTTAGGCCTGTGTGTGTGTGTATATTTTTTAAAATTTTTGCTATAGGGTGTGTGTTCTTGCCAGAGATAGAGAGACACATGCTCAGTTCATAAACAGTACTCATAAAATAGAAATGTCCAGTCTGAATTCTTGTGATGAACTTAAAGTAGTTCATTCTGGGGGCCAGCAGGTGGTATGGTAGTTAACGGCACTGGACTCCCACAGGGCAGACTGCAGTTCAAGTCCCAGACCTGGCGGCCTGCTCTCTCACTTTCACTCATTCTCTCTCTCTCTCACTCTGCCCTTCTCTGTCAAATTAAAATAAAGTTATAAAAGTAGTTCATTTTCATAGCTGCTATGAAGGACTGTCTTCCAGCTTCCTCTCTTTTGTGTTTCTCTTTGTCAGTCTTAGGAAAGCACAGAGAACGGACGGTTTCTACTCACAGTTACACTGGTCACATACGTAGATTTTCCCTTCTAAAGCTTCGGTTTCTGTAAACTTAGCCAACATTTCAGTAACCAGACATGGCTGGGAAGCAGTATCTTTCCCACTGCATTGGTATCTTTCTGGAAATTCCAGGGACAAGTCCCAGAAAGGTTCTATGGTATTTGATTTGTTGTCACATGCGAGACATGTAACCTGCAAATAAAAATATTAGTTCCTCAGATTATAGTTCTTCCATTGACATATGGACTCCTTTCTTTTTTAAATAGTTATTTATGTAATTTTATTTATTATTATTATTCTTTTTAATTTGACCAGAGAGAGAAAGGGAAAAATGAGAAAGCAATCTGCCAGCTCCAAGACTCGAACTGTGGTAGGTCATGTGGGAGTCCAGCATCTTAATCACATTATCTGCTGGCCCATGAACTCCTTTCTTTTTTTAAAGAATTATTTAATTTAATTTTATTTATTTACTTACTTATTTTCATTTGACCAGAGAGTGACAGAGAGAGAAAGCAAGAGAGAGAGAGAGAGAGAGAGAACAAGCCACCAGGTCTAGGATTTGAACCACAGTCAGCCATGTGGGAGCCCAGCACCTAACCACTGAGCTACCCACCAGCCCCCATGATCTCCTTTCTGAAGGTCACTTCCGGTAAGTAGCCTTTTCTTCTGAAAATGTACAATTAGAATTGTGAACAATCTGCTTTATAGCCTAGTCAGAAAATTTCTTATTTCAACTTCCTTCCAAATAATTGTTAGGAAGCTATTATGAACTGAAGCTTCAACTACTGGCCACGCAAAAATCTCCAATAGTGTTTAGTCAGATCTAGAATTTAGGTAAAAACCAAACTCACTTGATAGACACTATGCCTCTGTGTGTGTGTATGTATGTAACACATATGTGCATATGCACGTACACATTAATGTTTTCATTAGACTTGAAGTTCTTACCTTTTTCCTTCATATTTTGAAAGCAAATTTCCCCTTTGTGATTCATGAAAGAACACATATGAGAGAGAGAGAACATGCACCCCGAGTCTGGTCACACACTATCCCCTCCCTCCAGCCTTCCAGCTCTTCAGATCTTGGGCACACGTGCCCGGCATGTTCCCAACCAATGGGGCTGAGGATTCGAACTGCGAGTACCGCATGGGAGCCGGCTTCTCTTGAGCAGTGCATTATCACTGGGCTGGGCCTCTCCTCATCTTTCACTGACTTTTTTCTCACCCCAATCCTATCCTTTTAATCACTACCTTAACCACAACACAAGTAAAATACTATTAGTGGTTTTTTGTTTTAAGTTTATTGATTCCTTCCATGGGGAGGGACCCCAACAGGGTCTTTCTTCGTGCTGCCTGCTATCCACCCTAGTCTCAGAGAGCCTGCACCATGGGCAGGTGCTCAGTCCAGAGAGGCCTCAGGCACGAACCTGGGACCTTTCCACATGGGCCTGGCATAACAAGAACACTTGCTACCACTGTGCACGGGCTGGCCCAGTGTATTTTCACTATTCAGATTCTGAAGCCCTACCAAGTGAAAATTTCCGAAGACACTACATATAACAATGTCATGCTCCCACTTAAAAGAAATATCACATTAAAATTCCCATCAGAACATAGATGACTCCCTACGTATAAAGGTTCAATGTAAGATTTTTCAACTTTACAATGGTGCAAAATACATGTCCCATAGAAGCCATACGTTGAGTATCCTGTACAACCATTCTGTTTTTAATTTTCAGTACCGTGTTCGACAGATTACATAAGATATTTAACACTTAATCATAAAATAGCTTCACACTTAATCATAAAATAGCTTCGTGTTAGATGATTTTGCTCACTGTGGTCATATTTAACTGTCTAGAGAATACGTACGGTAGACTAGGCTAAGCAATGTTGTTCAATATGTTAGGTAATTAAGTGTATTTTTTTCCTTGCAATATTTTCTACTTACAATGAATTTATAGGGACGTAATCCCTGTTCAGTCAGAGAGCATCTACACAGTGGAGCAATTCTAACAACTTATACAGTCAATGTAGAAAGGAAAGGAAATTAGTATTAACTTCACTGAAACATTCAGCAAGATTTACGTCAGAAACTAACACACATCACTGACAACACACTGAGTACACATGTTATGAAATATTACGAAGAAGCTTTTTCAAATAGGCTGCTGGCGGCTGGCTGACATCAGAGTGGTAAAACGTGACACTCTGAGAGGCTGACCCACAGGGGAAAGGGTTCACATCCAGAGACCTGAGTGTGTCCCCGTGACCTGAGTGAGGCTGGCAGTGGCCAAGGGAGGATCTATCTTTTTTTTTTTTAAAGATTTTATTTATTTAACTTAATTAATTAATTTATTTTCATTTGATCAGAGAGGGACAGAGTGAGCAAGAGAGAGAGAGAGATAGGGAAAGCAAGAAAGCAAGCTGCCAGGTCCAGGACTTGAACTGTGGTTGGCATTGTGGGAGTCCAGTGCCCTTAACCACCATGCTACCTGCTGGCCCCGTGGATCTACTTTTATAGTATGTATTTAGCAATATACGTAGGAAAGAAAAAGTTGAACAAAACTAAAGTTCAATTTTATCCTGTGAATGATCTTTGCAGCCAAATAATTTTTCTTTCTTAGGCTACTGGGCGCATGTACTCACCGGGAAGTGAGAAAGCACTCCCCAGGGGGGATGGCCATCCAATAACCCCACGCCCTCCATTCTCCTGTCTGGATTTTGAGCACATATGCACACATGTCTGGTGCAATTTCCAAGCTAATTGGTCTGGGACTCAAACTGCACTGCTGGCCGTGTGAGATCCAACTGTCTTAACCACCCTGCCACTTGCTGGCCCCCAATAAATCTTAAGCATTAATAAAAAAAAGCTAATTCCTAAATTTCAGATAATTTCCTCTTCAGCAGTTTAAAAAACTCATCAGTCTCTTTCAAAAAAATTCTCCTCTGCAGTCCTAATTACCATGTACCTCACAGACCCCTACAGTTAAACTTGAACCTAATCTTAGAGTCGTGTTTCTTACTACTGGGCCATGGGTTACACCTCAAATGACAGAGCCAGGTGGTGGCACAGTGGGAAGGCGACTGGACCCTCACGGCAAAGGCCCTGGGTTTGCAGTTGGGGACCCTCTGAGTACTCTGTGTGTGTGAGCCCGTGATGCAGGCTGGCCGAGACTGAGGGCCGGTCATTGTCAGAGGCCTTGTTGGGGGTGCTGCTTCTCTCTCTCTTTTGCTTATGGAAAAAAAAACAAAACTTAAAGGCAAAAGTTATCTTCCTGGCCCAGGCAACAAGAAGCTAGTGCTAATCATGATTTTAGATTTAACAAATTAACACAAGGATTACTCTTGGCATTTAATCTGGGGACTCGGTAGCTTCAGGGCTGGATTTTTGAGAAGTGTCAGCAGATGGCACGGTGCTTAAGATGGTGGATTCCCACATGGCAGACCGTGGTCTGAGTCGTGGACCCACTGACTTGAAAATCGTGGAGATTGCATGAGAGCCCAAAATCCAAGAGGAGAATGGAGAAGGGATTGTGGTGAGGCCATCTCCCATGGAGGGCCATTTCTCACTCCCCCCCCCCTGGTGAGGGCGCATGCCCTATGGCAAAACCTGAAAAAAAAAAAAAGAGAAAGAAATGAACTGATAAAAAAAATGTTTAAATAGTCTACAAGTCAACAAGAGGGAAATGAATGGACAGGAATTTTCCAAAATATTTATAGTTTTACCTATAGGCTGTGCAGTTTGTGATGAGGGTATGATTTTTCTTTTCTTATGTACACAGTCTTCTCTTTTTTCAAAAAGAATTGTTTTATTTATTAATTATATTATTATTATTATTTCACATGAATTTTGCCAGAGAAAGACACACACACAGAGAGAGAGAGAGAGAGAGAGAGATCAAGCCACCAGATCAGATCCAGGACTCGAACCATGGCTGACCCTGTGGGAATTCCAACACCTTAACCACCATGCCACCTGCTGGCCCCTGTATACAGTCTTTTCTTCTGTATGTATTTCCTGTATTATACAGACCTTCCATAACTACATATTGTACTTATAATAGTGTATTTTGGAGCTGGCTGGGGGTGGTGTAGTGGTTAATGCAGCTGGATCCCACATCCGTGGTTCAAGTCCCAAACCTGGTGACTTGAAAAACTATGCCAGGTGCATGTGTTTGCATACCCAAAATCCCAAGAGGAGAATGGATGAGAAAGGACTGTAGTGTGGTACCCCAGGGAGTGCTTTCACACTTTTCTCTCTCGCTGTCTCTCAGTGAATATATGCACTCCATAGCAAATTTTTTAAAAAGTGTACTGTAAAATTTTTTCATAGAAAATATAGAAATGAATGAAAAATAGAAAAAAAAATAAAAAATAAAATGGCATGTAACAATTTGTTTTTGCTATATGGTATAATGTAGATATTTCAATATTTTTGAAACATTAACTGAGATAAACATATAATTCTTAAGAAAATTACATCTGAAATATTTAAGTAACATTCTAGAGAAGTAAGCTATAAATAAAAGATAGGAGTAACAAACTGAGATGCTGCCTAAAAAAAAGCCAGGTATAAGGGTGTGTGTCTATAGTCCTGGCTGGGAGGCTGAGGACTTCAAAATAATATACAGTGTATTCTGGATGGAAAAATCTCATTTTGTATGCTATAATGATGTATAGTAAATGAATGTAAATAAATTTAAATTTAAAAAATAAAAGAAAAAAGAAAAAACTTAAAGATATATATATATTTTTTAAATAAATAAATAAAGGGGCAGGTGGCGTGGTGGTTAAGGCACTGGATTCTGACATGGCCAACGGTGGTTTGAGTCTCTGACC